>NC_135487.1:14796445-15092633 GCF_052094955.1 Ictidomys tridecemlineatus | reverse complement strand
TGTTTCCCCCCAGAATCAGTGTGTTTTAATTCCATTCTCAGTCCTTCCACCTTCAACTGAGTGGTCATATTTTTTAAATATTTCTTAGTTGTAAGTGGACCTAATATCTTTATTTTATTTACTTATTCGTTTTCACGTGGTGCTGAGGGCCAAACCCAGCGCCTCACAGGTGCAAGACACGTGCTCGACCACTGAGCCCACCCAGCCCCAGCCCCGGAACGTCCATATTTTGTTCTACCTAATAAAATTTTTTTTCCCTAAATTAAAAAAATAGAAAGTCACCCAAGGGTTCTCCTGTTTCCTCACAAGCCGCGTCGGCGTCACCTCCGTGATTTTTATGTGCACGTCGGGGGCTGGGGGCGGGGCTTCCACGCCCTCCACCCCACACCCGCATGGCGGTGTGTTTGCACAACTGCACTTACATACGCACACTGGGGACACCTGAGAGGCCCTCTGTGCCTGGGCAGCTGCAGCCGTGACCAAGGGTCTCCTGTGGCCCTGTCTAAGGGGAGCTTGGCCGGGCCTGGGAGTCCCCCTGGGACGGGAGCGCCTGACCATCATGACGCTGGCTGAGAAATGCCGACCGAAGCCTGAAGGCCGTGGGAGACGGGGGTGCGCTGCACCAGGCTCCTGTGTGATCAAGGAAGGCTTCCCGGAGGAGGAGGCACCCACCGGAATCCTGTCAGAGGAGCAGGATCCAGCCAGAATGAAGAGGGGTGGCCTGGCTCGGTGGCCCACTCTGTGACAATCACTGGGGCTGTAGCTCAGCCTGAGGGCTAGAAGCTGTGTGAGTCCAGGAAGTCCCTCAACTTCTCTGATAAGGAGACCTTGCGAAAGTGTGGTGGTGGGGGCTCCAACGAGACCGTGGAGGCGAACGTGGCCAGCGGGCTGAGAAGGGCTGTCTGGAGTCAAGATTTTAAACATACAGCAGTAGTGACAGCCACCCTTTCTTGAATACCTAGTGTGTGCCAGGCCCGGTGTTGCTAATCTGCCCAGCAACATTGAGGAAGTGGCACGGTCTGCCCTTATCACCAAGGAGGACCCTAAAGACCAGAGAGGTTGGGTGACTTGCCCGGGGCCACACAGGGACTCGGCCCTGCACCCTAGCCCGAGTTCTCTCCTCTACTTTCTGCTCCCACCTCTCTCCCCGCCCCCTTCGCAGAGCCAGGGGCCTGGAGGTCCTCCTGACTGCAGGAGACGGAGCCAGCACCCCCGGCCGCTCCACCTGGGGCCCGGGGAATTCCGATTCTTCCCTCCCCGGCCCCCTCCCTCCCGGGCCCCTCTGCAGGTGTATGTGGGGCAGAGAATCAGGTTAATGGGATCCTGCCTGCCTCTGGCTACGGGTGGCAGCGCCCCTCTGGAGCCCACTGTGGTCAGCCCTCTGCTTCTGGATCCGTGCAGCACGGCCCTCCCGGTCCCTGAGGAGCTGGGGGCGGGGTCCACACTTCCCAGGCTGCTCAGGGAACTCAGGCCAGCACCTGGCACCCGGAGCCACGGGGGACCTTCCCCTGAGCCACCTCAGCCAGCGAGTCTTGGGCCCTGCGCCAGTGCACTGCGGCACTTGGTTGGGAAGGCCCCGACCCCTGCCCGCTCCGTCTGACCCGGGGTCAACCACGCAGGCTCCGAGCCTCCCTCCGTGTCCTCATCTGTGACGTGGAAATGAGAGAGGACCCACTGGTCAGGCTTGCTGAGTCCGAGGTGATCCACACACAGGGCCTAGCAGGTCGCCTGGCACATAGTAGGAACTCAGTTAACACAGCCGACTGCACCAGGCCAACGAACGGCTGAGCTTTTATGCAATATGTGGCCACTCTTTGGGGGGTGGGCTGGGGGGGAGGACAGCAGGGGGCAGCTGTCCCCATTCTGATTTTGGGTTTGAATCTCATGCTCATCACCGCCTAGAACCTGCACACCTACTATGTACAAGACACTGTGCGAGGCACCTTACAGGGACCACCTCACCAAGTCAATGACCGGCACCGCCACCCAGCACCACCTCGCACTTGTGCTCTGCCCCGTGTGGAGTGGTGACCCGTGCAGACTTGGAGCCGCAGTCCCCGCCTGCTGGGCTCCCCTGGGAGCCCTGGGGTCACGGCCGGCCTCGTCCCCCTCACACTTTATAAGCACCTCCGAGCTGTGTCCTCTTCCTTCCCGTCGCGGCTCTGCCCCTGGGAGACCCAGCCATCGCCCCTTCTACCTCTGAACACCCGCTGTCGCTCCTGGGGCCTCTGGTTTGCTGCCTGGGAAATGGGGTGGCTGGCGGGTGGGATAAAGGGTGCTAGTGACAGGAGCGGGGCGTCCCTTCCCCCCGGGGCTCCGCGGGGCAAGCTCCGTCCTCAGCCCCACGTCACAAACGGGAAGCCGAGGCCCAGGGAGCTGATGTCGCCGGCCGACTCGCTCCGCAATTCGGGGCTGGGGCCCCCTGTGCGGGCCCGCCTGGCTCTCGTCCCTGGTGCGTGGCCCCCGCTCTGGACAGACTTCCACAGAGGCTCACCGGGCTGCAACGCACCACGCGGTCCCCTGTCCCCGTGTGAGTCCCTTCAGTGCCTGGGACCTGCCCCGCCCCTTTGTCTTTGTGGACAAAGGCCTCGCAGCCGGCACCCCTCCTGCAGCCCAGGGGACCCCGCCCAAGGCCTTTCTCCGTGATCTTGGAGCGCGGCCCGGGGTTGGCCGCTGTCCTGGGAAGGAATCCGCGGTTCCTCGTTTCTAAAGGACGGAGAAGCAAACTGTAGGCCCAGGTCCCCCCCCATCAGGCACAAGTGTTGTCACGAGCCGGCGCAGCCACAGCGCCCCACTCCAGCCTCCCCGCGGGCCCCAGCACCTCTGCTCAGCACCCCGTCGGCACCTCCTGCCCCGTCACCACCGCTGGGCACCTTCCTCCTGCCCACACCAGGGCTCTCGCCCACTCCAGACGCACCCCTCACATGGCCGTCCTGGGGCCTCTGCCCCCACTGCCTCCTCGGCCGCCCCGTGGATCCGAATTCTGCCGCCTTCGGTGCTCCTTCCTCCAGGAAGGCCTCCAGGATGCCTCGACCACTGCTCCCCACAGCACGCTCTCTGTCCCTAAATGGCCCTGCCAGACTGAGGCTTAGGGCAGGGGGCTGTCTTGATCCTTGGCCATTTCCCGGTGCCCAGAATGGGGTCTGAGTCTCAGAAAGGGATCGGAAAGTGACCACAGACTGAACGATGGGTGGCCGGTGGGGAGGCACGTGCAGGGCACAGTGGGCATGGCCACCTGTGCAGGTGAGGGTGAGGCAGTTGGTCAGTGGGAGGCCTCTGGGGATCCCACGCCCGTGGCCCTGCACGCCCAGGTGCAGGATCCTTGCTGGGATCTGGCCGCACACCTGGAAGTGGACCAGCGGCCCCTAGAGGCACGGCCACAAGAGGAGCCCACTTTGTGGACTCTGACCTTGACCCATCCCCCACGCCGCCTCTGGCTGCGGGGACAGTCCTTCTGGGACACCTGATTCCCCAAGGAAGGTCTCCCGCTCTCTCACAGAGGTGGGCCCTCTGGTCCCTCCCTGCAGAGCCGGGATGCGGTCCATTGAGTGTCCCCCAGAGCAGGCGCAGGGGAGACCCCAGAGCTCCTGGGGTGGGGCTGGGGGCTCCTGGGGTGGGGCTGGGGGCTGGCTGCTTCCCCACCCCATGCAGGGTGAGCTGGGGAGCGGCCCAGGTCCCGCGGGGGCTTCTCTGACCCAGGTTCGTGGAGAAGCACGTGCACCTGCTTCCGAGCCCCCGTGAGAAGCACTGGAGCCCCCACGAGCCCCGAACCCCCGGGAGCCTGCTCCAGGCTCTGACCGAAGACCTGGCCCAGCCTTGACCCCGTGGTGGCTCTACCTGGACGGAGCTGTCGGGTGCGGCTCCAGTACCCCGTCCCCCTCCAGGGGTGGGGTTCCGGGTCCAAGGAGCTGCAGTGCCTGTCCCCCCTGCTTTCCTCTTTACAAGGAGCCATCAGGAGCAGCCTCTTTCCCACTCGGATGGTGGGCACCAGGTCTGCAGCTCCCGTCTGTGGGCATCTGCACGTCCCGGTGAGCGGCTCTCCACGTGAGCAGATGGCAAAGCCCCACGAACACGGCCCAGGGGCTGGTCCCCCTCTGGCCCACATGATCTGAAGTAGCCTGGACCCTGGACAAGCTGCTTCCTGGCGTGAATGAGAGGGGGACGTGGGAGTGAGCCGGCCTCATCCAAGCCCAGCACCACACTCAGCTTCAGGTTTATTCCATGGTAGGTCTGTGTGAACCACGGGGTCCCCAGGTATGAGGGTGCCAGGGCTCTGGCGTGCGGGCTCTGGCACTTCGTCACCAGCAGCAGCTTGTTTTATTGAGCACTTACTGTGTCTCAGGCACCTAGCACTAGTTCCCACCATCGAGTCCTCCCAGGGACAAGATTGAGACTTCCAGAGATGCAGCCCAAAGTTGCCGGCTGGTTAGGGGTGGGACTGCAGCCAGGCCTGATGGACAGCAAAGCCACCACTGTCTATGAGTCCATTGTGCTAAGGGTCAGCCTGCTGACCACCGGCCCCTAGGCCAGCTCTGTGTAGCATCCATCCCCACCTGGGAAGGAGGGGGAGTTCCCACCTGCTCCCGTGGGCCTCTCTGGCCGCTGGGTTGGAAGCAGGGGACACAGTGAGAGCATCCAGAGATGCCACAAGGCAAGAGGACACATTTGTCAGGGAATCGGGGAGGGATCCCTGGAGGTGGGGGGTCTGGACTGGACCTGGGGGACTCTCCGGGGATTCGGAGGGCCGGGGAGGGGGAGGGCAGCCGACAGAGAGGGACATCTTCTCTCTTATCTTGCGCAGGGGCCGGATTCCACACTCATTTACTAAGAATTTCAGGAAGAACTGGTTCGGCGCAGGCTGGACGCAGGCAAAGATCAACTGGGGGTCAAAGGCAGGGGGCGGGGGCACGGACAGCCAGAAGGAATCTGAGGATCTGCCTCCGACTGCAAACCCGCAGGATCCAGACCTGGGTCAGGCTGTGGGACCCCAGAGGGGCAGGTTGGAAGACCTCTGGGGGCTGGGAAAGACGGCCAGAGAGGCCCAGGACAGGCCCAGGACAGGCCCAGGACAGGCCCAGGCCTTGGAAGGGAAACTCCGGAGGATCTGGAGGCCGCTCTCCAGACAAGGAAGCTGGGCCGGGAGGCCAGGGTGCCCTCCCATCTTGGACTCACTGGGAGAGAAGCCTCCTTCAGGTCTGGTCCAGGGCAAGTTGCTTATCTGTTTGTTTGGCTCGGATCAGAATCCCAACACAGGAAATTAAATTTCCCCAGAAGCCCTGGGTGTCGGATCCCCTCCCGTCCTGCGGCTTGCAGACCTCGTCTGAGAAAGTGTGAGAGACAGCTTGGGAGCCCTGGCCACAAAGACACTCCAGAGATCTCCTGAGTCCCAAGGCCATGGGGAGCGGAGTGTGCACAGCACGCACACCAGGCCCTGGCTCGCTCCGGAGGCCTCGCGGAGCCTGCTGACAGGCTGCTGGGCTGGGTAAGAGGGCAGCAGTGCGACAGCAGTCTCCTCACTCCCACTCCCTCACGCCCTGCCAATCACCCACCAGGCCACGCCCCTGCTCCACGCCCTGCCAATCACCCACCAGGCCACGCCCCTGCTCCACGCCCTGCCAATCACCCACCAGGCCACGCCCCTGCTCCACGCCCTGCCAATCACCCACCAGGCCACTCCCTTGCTCCACGCCCTGCCAATCACCCACCTGGCCGCTCCCCTGCTCCACGCCCTGCCGTGGCTCCCCAGTACCCGGGTAGAGCTCAAGGCCTTGGCTGGCCCTCAGAGGGGCCTCCTCACTCCTCGGACCTCAGTCCCCACCCTGCTGGGCAGTGGGCTCTCCTGTCCCTTCCCCCGCCCCCGCCAGCTTCCCTCAAGGATCCTCATTTGTCTAACGCAGGTGCGGCAGGTGCGGCTCTGGGTCTTGCAGCCTGATTTGCTTCCCACCGGCCCGCAGCGGGGCCTTCCCGCCATCCTGCTTTGCCTTGCAAAAGGCAGAGGCCCAGGTGGCCCGAGCACCCCGCTCCCTCTTGGTTCTCCAGCTGCAGATGTGAGCTGCACATCTGTCCTCCGCCCGGGTCCCAGCACGAGAGGTCTCAGCGCCATCCCTCCCTCCCCGCCCTCCCAACTAGGGGTGAGAACGAGGTGCCGGCTCCGGAGGGCTGAGGAGTGGCAGAGCTGTGACTGGACCTGGGCACCCCACGGCCTGGCCTGGGGCTCCTCTCACTCCCAGTAGAGGTTCCCCACCAGCCTCTCTGCTCCTAACCCAGGGGCGTCGGCCACGGTGTTCTGCGGGGACCTTGAAAGGAGTTAGGTGCACCTGCCGACCGCCCCTGAAAATTGGCTTCTTGGGTGGGAATAAGGTGTCAATACCTAGATCTGATGTTCCATTTCACAGTAGCTCAGAGAGGCCAAGCACTTTTCCTAAGGCCACACAGCTAGGAGGTTCTAGAACTACGACATGAATCCAGGTCTTTCTGAACCCCAGCCTTTGTCCAAAAAGTCTGTTCAGTCTTTGGGAACTTCCCGAGACCGAGGTGTGGTCCCAGGTGGTGCACCTGACGAGGGAATGTTCTGGGAGCTCCTGCTGACCTGAAAACCCTCCTAGAGGAGGGGAGGGAATTGTTCCGTTGAGGTTTTGTGTCCCCAGGGCCGTGGAGGGGCTGGGCTCTCGGTCATTGGCTCTGTCCAATCCTGGGCCGCCTGGCAATGCCCCTGGGAACCTGGCTGGGGCCAGCCCACCCTGCCCGGTCACCGGCGCCCTGGGATGGAATGCTCCGAGGGCCACCATCCCAGGCTGGAGCTGAAAATTAAATTAAAACCACGACAGGGACAGTTAATTAAAGCAGATTAGTGCGAGACTAATTAGGGACACTGACACTGGAACCGTCGCACTCCAAGATGTTAATTAGCTGTTCATTAGTGTCAGCTCCCTTTTCTGGAACTCCCTTCCAGGGCCCAGGGAACAGGGTGGCTGCCCAGTGGCGCCCGCCCGCCTCCCTGGGGCCCTCCCATCTGCCCGCTGCTGTCTCCCTCCTGGTCAGCTTCTGAGCATCGCCACCGCAGAGCCCCCGACTCACAGGGGTGCGGCCTGGGCTGGGGCCCAACCCCCGGCAGCGCTGCGAGACGGGGGCTTGTCTGCTCTGCAAGGGGCCCGTGCACAGGGACCCTCGGCCCTGCCTCCCATCTCTGCCCCGGTCAGATGGAGACCTTCCTTCCACCATCTGTCCATCCACACCCATCTTTTCGTCTCTCTATCCAACTGTGTTATATTCCCATAGGCACAGATATGCATGTTTTGTACAGAATTTCCACCCTTCCATTCATTAGTTCATCCAGTCTCAAGTCTATCCTCTGGCTGTCTATGGATCCATCCATTCACCCACCCACCCATCTACCCACCCATCCAACCATCCATCCATCCACCCATCCATCCATCCATCCACCCACCCATCCATCCATCTATCCATCCATCCAACCATCCATCCATCCATTCATCCATCCACCCACCCATCCATCCATCCATCCATCCATCCATCCAACCAACCATCCATCCATCCATCCATCCATCCACCCAACCATCCATCCATCCACCTATCCACTCACCCATCCACCTACCCATCCACCCACCCAACCATCCATCCATCCATCTACCCAACCATCCAACCATCCATCCATCCATCCATCCATCCATCCATCCATCCATCCATCCATCCATCCACTCAACCATCCATCCATCTACCCAACCATCCATTCATCCACCTATCCACACATCAATCCATCTACCCATCCACCTACCCATCCATCCATGCATTCATCCATCCATCTACCCATTCATCCATCCATCCATCCATCCACCCACCCATCCACCTACCCATCCATCCACCCAACCATCCATCCATCCATCCATCCATCCACCCATCCACCCATCCTTCCAATTATACATCCACCCATCCATTCACAAACGCAGCTAGGATCCCAGTGTTCATCATCTCACCCATCTACTGATTCTTTATCAAAATCCACCTGCCTCCTATCCGTTCATCTACCTGTCCATCATTCACCAGCCCATCTCCATTTCCACTGAGTTATCCACCTACTGTGACCCCAGGAAGCCACCTGCTGAGTCTTCTACCCACAGGCTGTGACTCCTCACCACGCCTCTCTCACTGTCTGTCATTCATCTAAACTCTGATTCTCGCATGGCCCTGCCAGTCGCCCTCTGCCCAGTCCTCTCGTGCACACTACCCAGCTCCTACCGTGTGTGAGGCACCATGTTAGGCACCATGTTAGACACCGAGGCAGAGGAGGGATAGAGACGAGAAAACCAAGATCAAACGAGGTGAAGTTTCCTGCCTGAAGCCACCTATTAAATCATTCATCCCAGCATCCCCTTAATGACCATCCATTGTGCTGCCTATTAACTGTCACCTGAGGATACAGCGGCAGACACAGTTCCTAACTGTACAAGCATCGCCGTCTAGAGTGGGGATTCAAGAGAATCTTCTGCAAGTTATCACCGCTGCCCCTGGACAGCCCGTGGGCACCCATAGAAGACCTTCAGTGAACAAAGTCCTCCTTAAAGGCTACCCACGTGCCAGACTGTGGTGCTGGTGGATGGACGCACAGTGAACACAACTCTGCACAGCAAACCCAGGTTCTGCACACAGTAATGCAGGCGGGAGGGAGTCAGGGGGTGACAGGTGGAGCTGTGAAGGAGGGGCGGGGCGAGCTAGAGAGGTCGGCCACTCTGTCTGCACATTTTGCTGCACATACAAGCTCAGAGGAGTGGGGCAGTCAAGGGAGCTTCCTGGGAACCGCACTGGGTCTGTCTGGGATGAGCGGAGCTCGCTGTGTGTAGGGGCTGGTACCGGCCCGTTCCCCAAGTGAAGGCTTGGCTCTGCCGACTCTTCCCAAGAAACACAAGGATCAGCCCCTCTGGGGTCCATTAGGTCTCAGGGGCTCTCAGCGTGGTGCTGGGCCCCAAATGCTGCCTCACTGTCTTCTGGAGGCCAGACTGTCCTCTGGGCCTGCTGTCCTCTGCAGGCAGCGGGAGCCTGGTTCCAAGCATGAACCTGGGCCATGTGGCTCTGTGGGACAGGTCCTCCTTCTCCCAGAGTCCCTCAGAGGGTGGGGATTGGAAAACAGGGGACAGAGACCTCCGTGGTTGCCTGGCCGGGAGCAGTGCTTGAACCCAGGCAGTGGGCGGCGGAGGTGAGGGGCAGGCACCCCGGGAGTTGGTCCAGCTTTGCTCCAGGAGGACGGAGCTCCCTGCGGCCAACGCGGTGCTGCCTTCACTCCCAACCACTGCAGCCGGCTCTGTGGGGCGGGTGGCTGGCTCCAGATGAGTTTCCCATCAGGCCAAGGTGGTGACACTGGTCTGGTTACAGCAGGCAGCTGGGCATTCCCCGAGGCCAGGCGTCCAGGAGACAGACAGACTGGGTTTGACTCACACCTCTGCCACCCAGAGGTGCTGGGGCCTCAGCCAAGTTGCTTCTTGGGCCTCAACTGTGAAATACGGAGGACTCTCACCCCCTTTCCCTCCAGGTCTTTATTTTTTGTTTCACGTTGCTTGGAGAGGCCCTTTCCATCCTTTACTTTTTATCCTGTATCATTTTGCTCTGGATGTGTCTTTTTAAAAAGAGCGAGTAGCTGGATTTTTTTTTTTTTCTATTTTTAAGCCCTGAGAGTCATTGTCTGTCGATAAAGGAATATAGCCCATTCACATTTATTGTAGTAACACAATTGGTGCGGAAGATGCCTAGCAAAGAGGATTCTTTCCTCCTGGTATCATCTGAGGACCTTCAATTCTGTTCTTCCTTATCCGTTGCCCCATCCACAAGTGCCGCCTCTGGAGACCCGTTTGCTGAGGAACACGTAGCTGGTTCTGTCGGCACTATAGCTGCATTCACTAACAAAGGCTGCCCTTGGCTTCTGAGCGTCCCAAAAATGGAATTTCAGAGCAGGGAAGGCCTTTAAGACAGGCCAGAACACTAAGGGCCAAGGTCAGACGTCTTCGTATCAAAACTGGTGGAAAAAACCACCTCTCACTCAGTGGGGGGGGGGGTGCTAAAGGAAAGTGCACCTATCCTAAGGCTCAGGAAGGAGGTGGGAATGTGAAGTGATCCAGGAGCCACTGGAAAAGAGCCCAGGGGTAGGGTGTGGCCAAGAATTTGGATTTTGTGACTGGGCTTCTGAACTTGACCCTGCTCCCCTTTCCTGTTCGACCCTGAGCAAGTCACTTGCCCTCTCTGGGTCTCAGGTTCTGTTCTGGAATACTTGGAAGCTGGATCTGAAGACAGCGCTGGACGATTCTGTCTACGCACCTGGAGAGCCAGTCAGATGGTGCTGATGGGAGGCACTGAGGAGGGTCCCCATTTCTGACCCCCTTTGGTCCTTAATGGTGGCCCCTGATTTTTACCTGGGTCCTCCTGCCGTCAAGCCTACACTCCCACCCTCTCCTGGGATAGGGCCATGGTCATGTGACTTTGTTCTGGCCAATGAGATGTTAGTGGAAATGGTAGCTCAGTTTCTGGGAAGTGTCCTTAAAAGAACCATTTACCCTTCCTTTGTCCTACTGGCTGGAATTTGGATATGATGGCTGGAGCTCTAGCAGCCAAACTGAGATCCTGGGTCCAAAGCAGGACTCTGGGACTTTTGTGGTCCTGGAGCCACTGTACCAGCCTGTCTCTGGGCTTCGTTTATTCGCGAGAGGAAAAGGCTCCTCCTGCCTTGTCACTGTTGTTTTGATTTTGTGTTACTTGCAATCCAAACGGACACAGCTGGTTAAAAATGCCAGCTGTGGACTCATAGACCGACTTTGAATCCTAGTTCTGTTCCCAGAAACCTGAGGGATCGTCTCCAGCCCCCTGACCTCTGGTCTCAGTCCCCCCGTCTGTGAATGGGTATGAGCACGAGAGCCCATTAGGGCGACCTCATCTGTCCCCCAGGAGTTCCACAGACAGCATGGCCCCGGCAGCCCTCTGGCTCTCGGGGTGACTCGGCTTCACTCTGCACACGACCCTCGGGGTGACACACGTAAGCACAGGAGGACACGGGCTTGGCGCCAGCAAGACCCGGCATCTAGCGGTGACCCTGCCCCTCCCAGCTGCGTGGCCCTGGCCCAGCCTCCTGTCCCTTGCCCTGAGGATGGTGACACAGACCCTGTGACGGTGGATCCCAGTCCCTGCGGGACCACCTTGGGGAAGGCCTGGGGTGGACTTCGTACCAGAGAAGGGGGACGTGGCCATGGCCTGGGGAAGGATCCGGAGGACGCAGGAGCCGAGAGGAGTGACCGGCCTGGTCCCCGCTCTCTGAGACGGGGGCTGCCCTTGCTGGTCTGGTGGCCTCACGGGCCCTGGGAGGGCGCTCCGGACGCAGGGAGGAAAACCAAGCTCCATTCTTAACCGCCGCGCAATTTGCAGCGATCACACGGGGCCATTAGCTGCGGCTTCCCCCAGAGCCACCCAGGGGCCTGTTCCTCGGAGGCTCCCGGAAATTGATTGGCAATCACGGACACTCATGGGGCCGGCGAGGCTGGCCATCCCCCCGCCACTCTCTGGGGACGGTGATGACATGTCCAGGTCTGTCAGGCCGAGTCCCTCCCCGGGCTGTGGAGACCCCAGATCTGGCCAGAGACGGGGCGGCCAGCTGGGCCGAGGCCCCCGGGGACCGCACGCCTTTACTTATTTATGGCTTGGTGCGCCTCGCGGCGAGCTAATGGCCTCGAGGGCCTGGGCAGATGGCGGGACCCGCGGCGGAGGACGGGCGAGGGGGTCAGGGGGGCTCCCAGACCCGCCCGGAGCCGGATCCAGACCTGCAGAGAGGGGGCCCCGGTGCTCACAGGAATCTGGGGACAGAAAGGAAAGGAAGGGTCCTGGAGAATCCACGCTGGCTGGCCCCCACAGTGACCGTCGCCTGCTGCTCTGAGGTCCGCAGAATGGCCCTGCCGAGGAGCTCCTGCCCAGCCCTAACGTCCCCAGTGGTTCTGCAGCCAGAGCCCCAGTGTCACGGCACACGGGGGGCTAAAGGACTCCCGGGCGGGCTCCACGGCTACTGAAGGGCAGCAGGAGTGTCCGGCTGAGCCAGGCGGTGAGAGCTCTGATCCTGGCCGGGAGCCGGTGAGCTGTGTGACGCTGGGTGAGTCACTGAAGCACTCTGTGCCCCGAGTGAGGGATCATCCCTCTGTGCCGCGCAGGGTGCAGGGCGCTGGGGGGATTCAGTGATCCATGCTGAGAAACTGAAATGGTTCCAGGTGTGACGAGGTGGCTGTCCCGGGTGGCCTCATCCTCCCTGTGTGGCCTGGACGGACCCTGGGGGCTGAGCAGGCCTGGCCAGGTCTGCTCTCGGCCCACCTGCCCCTTGGCGGCTGCCCACAGGCCGCGGTATCCATCTTCCCGTCTACAGGGAGGCACCGGGTGCTCAGTGCGTCCTCGGGGTGGCGGGTCCCTGCTGGGCCGCCTTCGGCTCTGCGAGTGTGTCAGGGAGTGTGTCAGGGAGTGTGTCAGGGAGGCGGGGAGCACGGCCCGCACAGCCCCCGGCACCGTCCCGGGCTCCCTCTGCAACGCCCTGGTCAGGAGCCTCGGGCCAGGCCGGTCCTGGCTCCCGGCCTCCCTGGTGACCTTGGGGGGTCCCCTGCCCCCCCTGGCCTGGTCACTACAGAGTTGAGGTGATTCACGTTTGGTCCCAGGGATCGACCCCAGGGGTCCTTTACCACGGAGCCGCATCCCCAGCCCTTTCCATTTTTTATTTTGAGACAGAAACTTGCAAAGCTGCTGAGGTCGGCCTTGAACTCGAGGTCCTCCTGCCTCGGCCTCCGAGCTGCTGGGGTCACCACGGCGCCTGGCTCCTGTCCCTCATTTCACCTGCCCCTCACCACAGCCCTGGGGCTGCCTGGGTCTCCCTCCCACGGCAGGGAGGGGACCTGAGGCTCAGGAGGGCCCCGCAGCCAGCCTGCCCATGGTCACACTGCAGTCAGGGGCCTGGCCAGGCGGTGGGTCTGTCTGACCCTAGGCTCTGCCCCAGGCTGTTGCTCTCTAACCTGGGTGACAAACCTGGGTGACAAACCTGGGTGACAAACCGGGGTGACAAACCTGGGCCAACGGAAAGCCACGGGTGACTGCACAGAAACTCCAAATCCACACTCGGGACTCATTAAGACAGCGTTAGGCATGGCTGGACTGGGGGGCTCTCCGGCTAATCCCACATATGCCTGAGACTAGAGGGAGGGGGACAGTCAGGCCTGCAGAAGAGGGAGTATAATTCCCATTTTCTAGATGGGGGAAAAGGAGGCCCAGAGAGGTTTAGTAATTAGTCTTGGGTCACACAGCATGTGAGTGGTACCTCTGGATTCTAAATCCTGTTCTCCAGCTGCCCAGACCCACAGACCTTCTGTTCCCTCAAAACAGCAGGTAACTTCCCACACCGGGACCGTGGGGAGAAGGACGGCTGCTCATGCGGCCAGTTGCCCTCCGGTGCCAGGCAGGGCCCCGAGCCATGAAGTCTAGGGACTTTCACTCGGCACCAGGAGACCTCACCCCACAGCCCTTGCGAATGTGGCAGACTCTGCGCTCTTTAAATCGTCCCTGAGTCCCCCAACAGCCTCCAGGAACGACAAATTGCTTCCAAACCGTTCCAATGCCGTGGCATCTTTGAACAACCCCTGAGACTTGGACCCAAATGGAAAGCCCAGGAGGCCGGGGGCGAGGCCAGTCCTCCCAGGAGGCCAGGGCTCCCCTCAGGGGGCCGACTATGCGCCTGAAGCAGCCTGCGCCCCTCGGCTGCCTGTGAGCTGCTTCTGGGGCCCGGAAGGGGCAGGAGCCCAGGCGGGGCCCCACCACAGTGTCCTCGGCCTCCGGCCTCCACCTCACTGGTGTCCTGGGGCCCTGGTGGCCCTGTTTTCCAGCAGGGGCTTCTGTGTGGGGTTCAGGGGGTACGGGGTGCAGCCAAGCTCCTGGATGCACCCAGGCCCGGGGCTGGGCTGGGCTGTCAGGATTCCAAGGCGAGGACCAGGACGGGCGCTGCTTCCTCGGGAAAGCAATGCCCGGCCAGAGGGGAGAGCCCAGCTTGGGGGCCACCCGGGACGCAGGCTCCCTTTCCACAGCCTGGATTTAAGTCACCACCCTTGGCCTCAACAGGGGCCCTCAGGAAGGGCCTCTGGTGCCACCCAGCCCCTGGCAGCCTCCACGCGTGGCCACAGAGGGCGCAGGTCTCAGCCACCCAGAGCTGTCTCCGTGGTGACGGGCAGGAAGCCGAGGCGGGCTTTTGAAGAACATTCCTAAAGGATCAAACTGGTCCCCAAAGAGCTGTGAGCACCGTGAGGCAAGACGCCCGGGCAGGGCCTGGGCCAGGCAAGGACACGGCTTCTGGGCCACCAGGTCTGGCTCCTGCCTCCTCCCGCACCCCAGGCCCCTCCTCAGACCCACCCACCCGCCCTCTGAAGGCAGCTGCCCTGGCTTCTTAGCTGTGTGACCTCCAGTGAGTGCACTCACCTCTCTGAGCCTCAGCATCCTCACCCGTAACGTGGACGCACGGAAGTCACGTGACACGTCGCGGGGGACAAGGAGAAGCAGGTGGAGGGGCCTGGCCAGGTGCCGAGTTGCTCAGGTATCCTCTGTTTGTCCTCAGCGCCCAGCGTCACCCTCAGAGACATGGCCACCCGCTCCAGGCAGGGTCACATGGACGCCCACCTGTTACGGGGCACGTGTCACGGTGAAGCCCGAGCCACCGACCCCAGCACCCAGGGTCCTCACGGAGCCACGCTCACGGGGGCGTCGCCGGGTCCCCAGTGAACACGCACAGTGGTCCCTTGCTGGCCCTGGGGGGCGGCGTCCAGGACGTGGACACCAGAATCGGAAAGCGATGGGTATCCGCACAGACCTGCGCCCAGCCCGAGGGCTGACCGTCCCTGGGGACAGCGCTGCGGGGAGCGTCACTCTGCTGTGTGACAAGAAGAGGCCTGCCCCGGGGACCCCACTCCCCCAGGGTCTTCCTCCTGGGCCTGGAGGGACCCACAGACCCGGGACCCAGACACCAGCAGGGGCCAGCGGAGGCAGGCGGGCCGCGGTTCCCATCCCAGGGCCACCCCGGGCTGAGGGTGGGGAGCGGGCGCTGGACCTAGGACCCGTCCCAGCTCGGCCAGGCGGCACTCGACAGGGGGCACTCTGCCCGCGAGACCCTCCTCCTCCCTCCACCTCATGGGACGGTGGGGCTGGCCGTGTCTCAATCCACCTGATACCCACCCCCAGACCCAGAGGTGGGGAGACGCCGGCACTGCAAGTACTCAGGGGCTCAGAGAGGGTGCTAACCTGCCTGGAGCCACACAGCTGGCTGGGCTGGGCTCCAACAGCTGGTCCCTGTGTCCCCGGAACCCAGGCAGGGCCATCTTTAGCTCCTATGGCACCACCCTGAGGGCAGACGGGCCTGGGGACAGCCACGCTGAGTGCAAATGGGCACAAACGTGACTTCCTGCGCACGTCGGCCTGGACGAGGCGACGCAGTCCCTGGGCCTAGTGGTCAGGGCGCCAGGGCTCCCGTGGGCCAGGCCCAGAGCTGGGGAGCACTGACCGTCCTCAGCCGGGGGCCACTGCAGGGCTGGGGGACTGCCCCACCGGGAGGAGGCGCCCCATCTGCCCGTACCCCCACTGCAGGAGGCCAGGGAGGCTGATGTCATATTCTGGAAGCCCCACCCCACCTTCAGAACGGGCTCGAGCCGCCTCCTGGCAGCAGATCCCTAACACAGCACTTCTCAGTCCGGGGAGGCTCTTGTTCTTTTCTGGGCCTGGTACACAGCGCACAGTGGGCCCAACCAAAGAGCAGGGAGGCGGCCTCTCCTCTGGGTAGAAGCAGATGCTCCAGGTCAGACAGCTGTGGGTTCAAAGCCCAGCGTCCCTGCCTGACCTGGGAGATGTCCTACGGAGAGTCTGAATCCTCGTCTGCAGAATGGGAATCACAGGAGATTCCACAAGGTAAGGAGGCTGCACATAGCAAATGCTCAGTAAATGGAGGGACACACACACACACGATGCACTATGTCTCCTAGCATTCCGTCCGTCTCCGTTAGGAATGAATGAAGGCTGCAGTTCCCTAAAACCCTGACGAGGGCACCGAGCCCTTAGAAAGGCCTCTTGGGAGGGTCTCGTCTGACTCCGACGTCCCTGCCCCAGCCTGGGCTGCACTTCACCGCGTGGCCCTGGGGGTGCCGGGGGATTACCGCAGGCCAGCTGGAGCCTGCAACCTGCCAACCGCCGGGGAGCAGCTCGTTAATTTTCCCGTCTCCGCACACAAACCTGCAGCTTCTGCAACTCATCTCGGGAAATTGAGTGGAGCGGGTCAGGCTGGGGCCACGGGTCACGGGAAGTGGGGCTGGGGGGCTGCCAGGGGACTTGAAAGGGCCCGCAGAGGCACCGCGGGAAGACGTCCAGGCTGCAGGAAACGGCCCTGGGCTGCCGAAAGGCAGACGGATCCCAGGCCTGGCCCAGCCCGCCGGGGCCCAGCGGCTCCGCTCTCCGCCTGGGCGGGAGGAAACCCGGGCCTCATGGCGAGGCCGGACGCGCACCGTCCCTTGGAGAGGCCGGCTCTGGGGGCCACAAGGCCCACGCCAGGAGAAGCAGCTGACACGAGGCAGGGAATGGACACGGGGCTCCTGGGGTCGATCCTGGCCTGCGGCCTGGTGCGGCCAGTTCCCGGGAGTCACCCCCACCTGTGCGCCTCAGCGTCCCCTCCGAGAACCAAGGTGACGGGCACGCTCCGGCAGGGATGCTGGGGGAATTAGTGTGCAGAAGCCACCCGAGTTATCAACGTCATTACCGTCCCCTGTGGACAGTCTCCTGCAGAACGTGACCTGCCCCGGGGGCGCGGGAGCCACAGCTGCAGGACTCGGCCTGCGGCTCTCTGGACGGAGGGGAAGGATGCTGGGATGGATTGGTGATGTCTGCTCCGGCCTCAGGAGTGGACAGAGGTGGCCGGTGAGTGGGCCTCACGCCTGCCATCACGGGACAGTCCATCTGCTCAGCAGGCCTTAGGGAGCCCCTGCTCCGTCCAGGCCTGGGCGAGGTTCTGCCATGTTCCCGCTGGGGCCGAGAGGAAGTGGGTGGGTGGGTACTGCACTCAGGGGGGCCCGGCCCCTGCTGTGTGGCCTCAGCTCTCCCAAGGCCCTGTCCCGTGATCCACGGTGGGCACAGTGACACGTTTCCTGCCTGCGCTGCCGGCCCCTGGGGGATACCGTCATGCCCACTCCTCTGGCTGAAAGACTCAGGCCCCGATCTCTGTTTTAGAGCGATTACTCATCCCTCGGGAAGGGGCCCTCCCGCCAGCACCCCGCCCCGCTCTGTGCTTCTGGAGAATTCCGCAGGGCCCCCCACTCCGCCGTGTCCAGGGCTGTGGGTGGCATTTCCCTTCAGCCGGGAGCTCCCCGAGGGCCTGGCTGGGGCTTCCCCACACCCAGAGGTGGCCTGGCCCGCGGCGGGGCCTGTCCACAGGGCTGCGGCTGGCGGGGAGCTGGACAGATGGCCTCTGACTGCCAGAGGGTGGCCCTCGCCGCTGGTCCCACCCTCGCTCAGGCCAGCAGGCGGACCCTAAGGCTGGCTCTGCCGCTTCCTGGCCATGCTTGCTTCTGAGCCTCTGTCCACAGGATGGGGACACTTGAGGACCACAGTGCGCAGAGTCCAAGTGTTGCCAGGGCCCTAGATACAGCAGGTGCTCAATAAACGCCATTTCTCCCTCTTATTCCAATATCTGTGCCCTGAAGTGCCCGGATGGGACCTCAGGTCCCTGGAGAAACCCAGGGACAGCCCAAGCCCCAGAGCAGGGCCCAGAGGAGACAGAGGGGGAGGAAGGGGCTGAGGTCCCTCCCAGGTGCCCCGGCTGGACGTGGCACCACAGGCTGCTCCTGGGCCACACGGTCGCCGCCCCCCAGGGCCCTGGGCTCCCCGCTGCCCGGGAAGCGTCCCGTCCTCCCTCCGCAGAGGCTCAGCTGCAGCGGGAGCTGGTGATAAAGGCACCTCTGTGTGTCTCTGGGGAAGCGGGCTGGGGGCGGCAGGGGGGCCACAAAGCTCCTGCAGCTGTGTGTTTGCAAACAGGGGCGCCGCGCGGGGCGGAGGGGCTGAAAGCACTAATTGTCTTTAATTAAAGGAGGCTGGAGGCGGCGCGGGCGGCGACAAAAGAGATTTCCAGCCTGTGAGCAGCTTCAGCCTGCGCAGGGCCGGGCGGCCGGGCGCCCTCCGCTTTGTCCCCGTGGGGCCTGGCCCTGTGGCGGGCACAGCCAACACCTGCCTGGTGGGAGTGGGGGCGGGGCAGGGGCCACGCACGGGCAGTAGGACTGTGAGACAGAGATGGGCTCTGGGGACCTGGGGACACCCTCTCTCATTCACGGGCTCAATACGTATCTGTGAACCCTCGTGGGGTCAGCCAGTGCCCAGAGCTGGGCCACCGAGATGGGACAGCCCCACGTTTTGAGGACTTTACATGCTAAGAGGCAGCCCCAGCATTGACGCTGCTACGTGGAAATGAACCCGGTATCATCATGCCCCCTTCCTCCCCGTAGGAAAGCCGCCTCCTGGGACGTCCTCATCTGCAGAGGGCGAGCTGGCATGGCTCTGAATCCTGGTGCTGTGTGACTGTGAGTCAGTGACCTCACCTCTCTGTGCCTCAGTTTCTCCACCCATAAAAGGCAGTGATAAAGCGGCCTGTCCGTCTGCAGGTTGGGTGACGACTATGGGTTACCGTAAAAGGCTGGCACCGGGCCCTTGGCAAACACTCATGGCCATTAGTCATCTCTTCATTTACCCAACTTCGAACTCGGTCGAGGTCCCCAAAGCCACTTGAGGAGGGAAGAGGCTCTATCTGTGAGGCTGGGCTCCTCTCCCAGCTCTGCCAGTCACCTGCAGGGCACGTCCCCAGCCTCTGCTCCCACCCACCCAGGGGGGCTCTGCAGGCGGGGACGCCTCCAGGACTTGGCAAAGGCAGACTCCCCTAAGAGCCAGCCTCGGGGCTGCTGTCCCTGATGCAGACAAATGGGCCCTGTCCCCAGCAGCTCAGGCCCTCTGTCCTCGCTGGTCCACCTCAACCGCCTGCAGCCCACGGCAGGCTAGAGAGGCCCCCCGCACACGCGCACTCACCTGCTGACTGTGCCACCCGACTCCACCACCTACCCCCCACAAACACACCTGAAGGCTTGCTGACCCACCCTGGGTCCAGGATGGGCAGGGGACAGTGTCTGGTCCCCTCCTGCCCAGCTGGCTGGACTGGGTGGTGGTGAAAGGCAGAGGAAGAGGCAGAAGGCAAGAGAGAGGGTCCCGAGGCAGCTGCCCAGGCGGTGGGGGGAGGTCAGCTCTGCAGGGAGAGCTCGAGGCAGGAGGAGGAGCAGCCCGGCATGTCCCCTGGGGGAGCACACTGCCCACACCTGCTCTGGGCTGACTGCTCCTTGTCCAATCTATTCAAGGGTCTTGAGGAGGAAACCGAGGTTCAGAGAGGCTGGGTGTGGCCCGAGGCACCCTGAGAGGGCCAAACCCGAGCACCACTCCGTCCTTCAGAACCCACAAGCCAGGCCTGTGCCCAGCGTGGAGCCCAGGATGGCAGGTGGGGGACGAGGGGGGCCCGCCCCCAGGGGTCAGCAGGACAGGAGCAGGGAGAGCTTGAGACCCCCAGATTGACGCCAGACTCCAGCTGGGCCACACCCGGGGGCTGGACCCCACCTCTGAGGGCCTGGGGCCAGCACTGCTCAGGACAGAGGCCCTCCAAAGTGTGCCTGGGCCACTGCCCTGTGACCCCTGACCCTTGGCCCCTCAGTCTGCCCTCACTGACCTCAGGGCCAAAGGACTCGATGGTGGCTCTGGTCCAGGGAGTGGGCCTCCTGCTCCCCTGCCTCCGCCGGGCTCTAGTGTGCTGGGGGTCCTCTCACCTCCCGGCCACCCGAGCGCCGGCGTGTGGCGGGCAGGACACTGGCCGGTGGCAGCGCATCGGGGCCTCGCGCCGAGCCCTTCCAGGCCCAGCGTCCTGCCTCCATCTTACACAGGAAAGAAAACAAGACTGAGCCAGGTGCCCCCTCCAGGCTCGGAGGGGACGGAGCTGAGCCCGACGGGTGTCGGCAGCTGCGTGAAGTGGCCACTAAGGCCCCGGATTCTGCAGGTCTGCAGCCGAGGGTGCTGCCCTGGTGAGGGTGGCCGGGGGCTCCTTCCTGACCCCAGCCTGACCCCTGAAGCCTGTCTCCAGCCTCAGCTCACCCAGGTCCCTGGCCTGTCCAGGCAGGTAAGAGGTCCCCTGAGGGCCAGGTAAGAGGTCCCCTGAGGGCCAGGTAAGAGGTCCCCTGAAGGCCGGAGGGAAGGAGATGGGGAAGGAGATGGGGAAGGAGATGGGGAAGGAGATGGGGAAGGAGATGGGGAAGGAGATGGGGAAGGAGATGGGGAAGGAGATGGGGAAGGCGCTGGAGGGGATGGAGGGGGGAGGGAGAAGCAGAGGAGGCAAGAGGGGGGCGGGGAGGGCAGGCGCAGGTGGAGCCAGGTTAAGGCACAGACACCAAGGGGGGGGGCGGGGAGCAAAGGAGGGGGTGGCTGGGACAGCTGGCCACGAGGTCCAGGAAGGGCCACCCAGCCCTGCTCCTCTGGTTCCGAGGGTGACATGCGCTCTGGACCAGCCCTGTCCCCGGGGACCGTCCTCTGGTCTGTAAAGTGGAGTGGTGACTCCTGCGCTGGGGTGGGTCAGGGCAAGTCAGTGTGTGGCGGGCACCAGCTCCGCCAGAGATGCCCGCTCCCCTGTCACACCTGCCTCCTAGCCACTGTCCCACCCCATGGTGACTCTGACTGCAGATCCTGAGCACCCGAGGGCTGCCAACCGCCACAGGTGGCCATCGCAGGGTGCGGGGCCTGCCCAGCGCGGGCAGCTGTGGCATGAGCCTGGGGAGGGGTGGGCAGGTGTCCGCCCCACACACCCACCCCTGCCCTACCTCTCAGGCCCGGATGTCGGGGCCCCACAGGCTGTTTCCGCTGGTCTGCCAGGTCTGGGCTCAGGTGGCCCTTCCTCCAGGAAGCCCTCGGGGACTCCCACCCAGGCTGGTGTGATCTTGTCCCCACCTCCCAGTTCTTTCCGTGGTCCTCAGTCCTCAGCCCCCGGCACATACTCCACCCTCTGTGCCTCTGGGTCTCCTGGTCTCCCCACCCTGCCATGAGCCCGGGAGGCAGATCTGCCCAGGGCCTGGCACACAGTCGGCCACGTCCAGAGGGGCCGGGGCATTTGCTGGTCCAGTGTCTGACCAGTTCTGTCTGGTACCACTTTCCCCGAAGGCCCTGAATCCACGGCCTGGGACACCACATCCCCCCCTGGAGGTGGCCTTGGGGACACTCCTCATCCAGGAGGTCCAGGCGGTGGGTAAGGTCAGGTAGCAGGAATGGGGTACTCAAGAAATCCCAGCTCTGCCAGGGGCTGTCCTCCTGCCCTCCAGGAGGGCCTTTCTCCCTGGAGGCGGGGCTCAGTTTCTCCAGCTGTTAAACCAGGAGGGTGACAGTCCTGTTGGTGGCCACGGAAGGGCATAACCTGTACCCTGAGGCTGGAGGCTGTGCCAAGGGGTGGCTGGAGGTAGGAGGAGCTCGGGAAGCTCTCTCTGCGGCAGACCCCTCCCCATTTCATTTCTTGGGTCCCCCCCACTCATACAGAAAGTGCTTTGCAGATGAACTTGGAGGCCACGTCGCTCTCTGCCCTCCACGGAGCCCCCAAGTCCCCTCCTGGGTGGGAAGTCTGGCTCCCCTGCCCTGAGCTGGGCTGCCAGCTCTACCCTCCAGACCTTGAATGGGACCCGAGGACCCGAGGGGCATCACCGCCCCCGAGCGCCCCTGCGGGCTGGGGCGGCGCGCCCCTCACCAGGCGCGCCTCCCGGTCCCTCCCTCCCCAGCGGGATCCCGCGCTCCGGCCCCTCCTCCACTCTCCGCAGGGACATGACATTCACCAGCGTCGCTCGGTCCCATCTGCAGCGCCCCACCCCCGGCAGCTAATCCCCACAAAGCCCGCGCAGGGCGCAGCATGACAAGCAGCGCGGCGCGGCGGAGCGTGCTCGCCGGGGCCGAGGCGGGATTCGGCGCGGCTGTCACTCTCGCCGTCCGCGCCTCTAATTGGATTCCCAACACGCAGAGGTCAGCAGAAACGCCGGGGAGAGGAGAATCAAAGGGAAGGGGCGTCTGCGAGATAAAGAGAGGCATTCTTCCCGGGCCACAAAGACGGCAGCGCGAGGGGCGGGGGGACCCCGCCAGGGGCTGCCCATCTGGAGGGGGAAGGGAAGGAGGGACGCGGTGGCGCAGGCTGGGGCCCCTCTCCTCTAGGCGGGTGCCACCTGCCTGTGGGGCCTGGGCATCCTCCAGGCCTGGCCCCTCACTCCTGCCTGCTCTGGGGGTTCTTGGATAAGGCTCAGGGGTCCATGGAGCTGAGCCCCGATCCTGCCTGCCACCCGCTCCCTGGAGGTTCAGCAGGTCGCTGCAGTTCTCTGGGTCTCGGTTTGCTCCTCTGTGGAATGGGGACAACACCGACCACCACCTGGGGCGGTGGCCAGCGTGAAACGAAGGGACCCGAGCAGAGAGCTTGGAGCAGAGGGTCCCCAGGGCAGGCAGCTGTGTGTGTGCCCCCCTCCCAAAGCTCCTCCACTGGCCTGTCCAGCAGACACCAGCCTCCGACCTCGGAAGGCAAAAGCACTTCATGAACATCACGGCAGGACAGAGGGTGGACAAGAGGTAAATGACAGTCCCCAGCCGGGGTGGGGGCTTCACCCCTTGTGCTCACGTCTCCTGGACACCCGACGTGGCAGATGAGGAAACCGAGAGTCGGGAGTGAAGAAAAACGGCCAGGGCCGCGACACCAGAAACTAGCAGAACCTGGATGGGGAGCCTGACCCCTAGTCTGCGCCCCACGGCACCCCTCTGGATCCCCCTGTTCTCTGTGCACGACAAGCAGCTTCTGTGTGTAGGTGCCGGCACACAACCAGCGGGGGTCGGCAGGCCAGGGATGGAGCCCGCTGCAAAATTGGCCCTGTTTGCTTTAAGAACGTCGGATCTGCTGACTTTGGTTCATGAAAGAGACAAGAAGAGGACCTCAAAGGGAATTTCTAAGAGACAGAAAATCAATGGCCCTGACATCCTGGCCCCCAGAAAGTATCACACACACAGACACACGTGCGCATGCACACACACATACACACACACACACACATTCACAAATACCCAATTTCAAGTGCACGTGCATCTGGTTTGATACAATACACACAAGAGCAGGGAAACACACCCAGCTGGCCCATCTCCCTGAGGGTGCGTGTGCACCTGTGCAGACCCGCACCATGTGACCCAGAGAGTGTGCTCGCACGGTGGCACAAGGACACAGGTGGGCACCCTCATGCACGGATGAATGCACACATTTGTTTGACGCAGTGCACGCGCTGCTACCCAGGCTGGCTGATCGGCACACCCACGCGTGTGCTTCCCCTTCACACCAATGTGTGAAGAAGGCACACGGCAAAGGGTAGCCATGACCGACGGCGGCTTCAGGGTGACCCGCGTGGGCAAGCACGTGTGCAAAGCCCACTCCTGAGAGGTAGGAACATGCTCACTGGCCCAGAGATGTTCCCCTGGGCAGATGCTGGAGCGGTCGGTGTGTGTGAGCACACGCAAGCCCACGGTCACACCCTAGCAGCCCTGCACACGCACTTGCTTAAGAGGGACACTCGGCGCTGACCCAGCACCTGCGGTGTATCCCCCGGGGTCTCCAGGGGGCTCCCACAGATCGACAGCTCTGACAGCCGGGTACGGGGAGGGCGGCCAGGGCAGGGGTTGCCAGGGATACGGACGTGGGGCTCCCAAAGCTACACAGCCCGCCCGGGAGCACAGAAAGGCCAGCGACCACTCTGGGGTCTCTACGTGTCGCTAATCAGAGGGCGATGGCTGTAGAGAGGGAGGCTGGGAACTCAGTCGGGCTTCCCAGGAGCCAGTGTGACCCTGCTGGGTGCCGGGTGAGTCATGCAGAGTCCCCAGGAAGAATCTCTTCTTCTAATACTAAGGTGAGGCCTTAAGCCCAGCATTTGCTGAGGACACAGGGACAGAAATAGCTCTGTCTGGTGCCCAAGCCTCTCCCCAGGCCAAACCTCCTGTTCCATCCAACATCCCGAGTTCAGCAATAGCCCTTTATTTGCTGTGTGGCCTAGAGCAAGTCACTTGCTCTCTCTGAACCCCAGTATCTTCATGTACAAAAGGGGATGGTGACCACTCTGAACATTTCGAGAGCAAGTTCCAGGCTACGGTCAGCAGGGTGCAGCTGGCTGACCATGAGCCTCATGCCGGGGCTTATTTCCTGAGTCCCCATGCCTTGCCTGTTACAGACACTTGTTTATTATGCCCATTTTATAGACGAGGCCATCAAGGATTTGGGAGGTGGATCGCCAGCCCAGGGCCACCCAGGTGGATCCGACATTCGAACCTCAGAGGCTGGTTCTTTGCTAAGCCTTCCTGCCCCCAGGAGCCTGGAGGCGGGGCAGGCCACGGGGACCCTTATCCTTAGATGGTCACAGCGGCCCTGGGGCCTCTTGAGGGCCACAAGGACCAGGTAGGAGAGAATCAGATGGAGCCACCGAGGCCCAGGGGAGGGAGGCCAGGGGCCCACGCTCTGCCAGGCCTCAGGCGAGGTGGGGGGAGAGGCCAAATTCGGACCAAGTTACCCGACTCTGTGGGCTGTGCCTGGGCTGCTCGACGTCAGCACCTTGGCTGGCTAAAGCCATGTCATTGCCCAAGCACAAATTAGGCACCTGCTGCGTGCCCAGGCTTGCCTGTAACTGAAGGCTCGTCCATCCCCACGTGCCTCCCTGTGACACGCGCACACGGCCCTGCCAACGACACTGCCGGGTCCTCCCCGGGCTGCCCGGGCGCGGAATCCTGCCCCCCACCCTTCTCCTGTCTCCTGAGCTCCCTCCATACCTCAGAGCCTCCCCCAAACCCTGGGGAGCTGGGACTACTGCGCCCCCTTATCAGCAGGGAAACCGAGGCGCAGGAGAACCTGGCCAGGCAGGTCTCAAGGGTGATGGGGGGGGGGGAGGAAGCCCCTGTCCCCAGCACTGTCTGCGCAGCTCCTGATGGGAGAAGGGCACGGATTCTGGTCTCCCGCCACCTGCAGGCCACCGTCAGGCCCGGGGAGGAGGACGGCAAGGGCTGAAGCCACATTTACTAATGACAAAGTCCGCACTAAAGACACTTCCTGACGCCTCTGGTCCAAGAGGATCTGAGATCTTAGGGGACCCTGGAGGATGGGGACCTTCCTCGCTGACCCAGAAACACTGTCCTAGCCCAGACAGGTGGGCAGCCCGTGCCAGGGCCTGGGGGGACCCGCCTCTGCCACGGCCCTCGCTAGCAGGGCCACTCATCAGGGATGGGGGCTTCAGCCTGAGGTTTCCTCATCGAGAACCTCCCGCGAGTCAGCAGCTACCGCAGGGACCAGGGAGGCAGCAGCGTGGGACCTGGGGGAGCCAAGCGCCCGCCGGGAAGACGGGCGGCGGGGGAACGGGCCGCAGACGCACCGGCATGTGGGCTGGCGACGGGGTGATACGGAGAAACGGGGGACGGACGCCACCTGCACTAAGACAAGGTGACCACAGGGGACTCTCAGAGACGGAGAGAGGGAGATTCTGGGCAGAAGAAGGGCCAGGGGTCGGCGTGCGGGGAGGGCGGGAGGGGTGGGAGGTGGAAGGAGAGAGGCCCCGGAGGGACCCGGCGTGGACGGCTTCTGTGGGCCGCAGGGCCTGGGCTTTGGTGGTGTGGGTTGGGGACTCTCTGTTCCGGGGAGCCCAGAGGCAGGGGTGGGTGGGGGCAGGAGAGGGCACCCCGCCACCTGGGGAAGGGGGTCTGCCCCTCACATTGGCCCAGGGAAGGCCTCGGGGCCTGTGGGACTATGGGGCCACCCAGGGAGAGGGACGGGGACGTGGTGCAGGGGTGGGAGAGGGGCAGGAACAAGCCTTGAGGCCCCCAGAGAGGCAGGAGGGGCCCCAGCAGAGAGTGGGCCCCACAGGGTGGCTGCTTTCAGGGACGTGGCCCTGGACTGGCCACGTGGAAGGTCACCGGTGGCATTGACCGTTTAGTGGAGGAAATGCTGGGTGAAGGTGGGTGGGCTCAGGAGAGGGGGCGGTCTCAGCGGCCAGGGGGCCCCAGGGCAGAGCCCACCAGGGGCCTCATCCGGGTCCCAGCTCTGACCCCGCCCAGCCCAGGAGGCCCGGTGCCCAGGGAGGCCCGGTGCCCAGGAGGCCCGGTGCCCAGGGAGGCCCGGTGCCCAGGAGGCCCGGTGCCCAGGAGGCCCGGTGCCCAGGGAGGCCCTCTGCTACCAGGATGAGCCAGGGGAGGGCAGGGGGCGGAGAGGAGGGCCACTCTGCAGTCACCTCCCTGGGCTCACTGCCATCCGTCCCTCAGCCCCTTCCTTGGGGGGCGGTGGGGAGAGGACAAGGGGCAGGTGAGAGGGGGCGGTGGCATCGCCCCGTTGGCTGGACGCACAGGCGTGTGACCGCGGCCAGAAGACAACTCCCTGCGACCCCACCTCCCTCGCAGCCAGGGCGGGAGTCCCAAGGCCAGGCCACCCCTCAGGGGCCTGCTCACACGCTGCCCAGCCTGACCACTGTCCTCCCCCAGGGCCTCCTGGGGCTCCAGGGCAGCCGCCAGCCAGGGACTCCCAGAGCCCAGGCCCAGGAGGCTGCAGCGCGGGGCTCCGGTCCCAGCTCTGTGACCCCGGAACGTCCTGTCTCTCTGGACTTCAGTTTTCCTGGGTCAAAAATGTCCCCTCCCTCTCAGGTGGGTGACATTCAGGTCACAGTATCTCCTGAGGGGAGACCCAGGGCCACACGGAGCGTGAGGAATGAGTGCTGCACATGCGCAGGACGTCACAGTCACCGATGGCACTTCTGCCCCAAGCTACGGGGGGGAGCAGACCCCTTGGTGTTGGGTGGAATTCTCCTCAGGACGCCCCAGTTCTCACCCAGCCCCAGCCCACGGGTGAACAACCTGGCCAGGCCCCCTCCATGCGGCCAGGCCTTGCTGGGGTCGAGTGGGCTTCAGGGGGGGTGTGTGAGCTCTGCCACCGAGGAATTAGCCCCGTACTGTCCCCTCCTTTCCAGGGCAGAGGTCTCTGTGCCAGCCTTCTGTGGGCTGTGTGACCTTGGCCAACTCTCTTTCCCTCTCTGAGCCTTGGTTCCTCCTGGGAGGCCAGAGTTCACACGTGGGGGGTGGGAGGACGGGCAGAGGCAGCAGGGAGGGGGCTGAAGACAAAGGGCCCGGGAGGGGGTGCCCCACAGGGTGGGGCAGAGGCCAGAGCAGGCCAGTGGGACCTCGGCCAGCTGCTGCAGCGCCATGAAAATCTCTTAACCACACAGAATTGTTAACGGCTCCCAAATCTTGTTGTACCACAGGCTTAGGAGGCTTAAACTGTTAAACGCATAAACTTCCTCAATAAACCGGCCTCTCCTGCGAGACCCAGAGCCCAGCCAGATGAAAGGGCAGCGGTGCAGGGAGGCGGGCTTCCCCAGCGGTTTATGGCCCCGCGGGCGCGCTCTGCAGGCCGCGTGCATCAAACCTGTCACCCTGGTGTCGTGGGGTCAGGAGAGCCAGTCTGGGGCCGAGAGAGGACGGCACAGGGGCTCCGGGGTCAGGTGGCCCAGGTTCGCGTCCTACTCCTTCCTAGCCATATCCCCTGGGGCAGCCTGTGGAACCTCTCGGAACCTCGGTTTCCTTTTCCGTTAAATGGACATGACCTCTACCAACCCCACCGGATGGCCAGGGGTCAGCTGGACACCACTTGTGAAGCAGAAATCAGAAGTGGGAGGTACAGGAGCACAGACCTGCCTCTGCCACCTGAGAGGGATGTGACACGGCTTCCGGAGGTGGTGGGTGGGAAGCACTGGGTGGGGACGGATGGGGAGGTTTGCTTTCCCGGTAGAGGCTAGTCAGGTGGGGCACCCTGGGGGCTTCCCCACCCTGGGCCTGTCCTGGGGTCACGCTGCCCCCTGCCCCACATCCCTGAACGGGAAAGCAGCTCACCCCTCAAGGCCCGGCCTGAGAAGCCCCTCAGGTGGCCCCTGTTGGGCGAGCCCCTCCCACTGTCCTAAACTGTCCCCGGGCTGGCGAGCTGTCACGGTCTTTGCAGCCCACCACGTGGGGCTCCTCCATGACCCAGAGGTGGGCAGGGCAGGGTGTACTGTCCCCGTTTCTCAAATAAGGCCCCCGAGGCTTTTCCCAGCACACCCTGCTGCTCACTCCGAGGTTCTTCAAGATGGCGGCTCCGGGCCAGGTGGATGGGATGGCGGACCTCGGGTGTGGTGGAGAGCTCATCTGGCATGGGTGTGCTTGGTTAGTAAGTTGCCCCCCAGCCTGGAGTCGGAGAAAGCCAGGTTCAAACTCTGGCTCTCCAACTCAGTGCTGAGTGGCCTTGGGCAACTTGCTGACCCTCTCTGGACCTGAGTCTCATCATTTGTTCAATGGAAACAGTAAGATAAATGGCAGATTCCAGAAGACCAGGGCAGCAGGGCACTCAGCGCAGTGCTGGACCCCAGGTGGTCCTGTCGTGGGCCTTGCCAGGCCCCTCAGCCCTCGCTCGGCCTTTGACAGCAGAGGCCCTGAAGTCCTGGGGGCCCTTCCCTCCTCTCTTGGCCAAGAGCCCCCTGCTCTGCTCCCCCGGGGGCGGGGGGCAGCAACCTGTCTGGAGAACAAAAAGAAAAACGTGGCCCTTTCCACCTGTTCTTCTCCTCCCATCCCCCAACTCGGGGGGAAATGGCTCCTCCTCCAGGAAGCCTGCCCAGCTCTCTCCCCTCTCCCTGCTAAGCCCCCCAAGGCCGCAGCCCTGACGGGGGGCTCTGGGCCCCTGCACCTCCCCCTCCTCACCTGGCCAGCTCCTGCTGCCCCATTAAGGAAGCCTCCCCTGCCTGTCCTGCCCTCCGCAGCCTGACACCTGTCCCTGCACCTTCGCTGTCCACAGGCCACTGTCAACCCTCCAGACTGGATGTCCTCGAGGGCAGGGCCAGACGGACCTCCCAGGACCCCGACGCCTGGCACATTCCAGGCACATTCCTGGCACACACAAGGCCTCGGCAGGGGCTGGCTCTGGCCCTCCACCAGGACATCTCCGACCCCTCCAAGGAGCAAGACACCAGAAGCTGGCATTGGGTGACCGCCGGCCAGGTGGACGGACAGGCAGATGGACCGGAGGATGGATGGGGGGGTGCGGAGCTGCCCCAGGTCTCAAGAGCAGAGACGTGGGCAGCTGGAGCGCCTTGGCCGGCTCTCCCTCCAGCCCTTCCCCAGGGGCTGGCCCGTGTGGTCTCGCCCTGCCCAGGGTCCAGAGGCCCTCCCCCGCCCCCCTCCAGCTGCTGTCCCACCCTGCACTCAAGGGGAGCAGCAGAGCTTCCTGGCGGGGGTTCGGCCTCCCCTCCCACCTGCGTCCCACCTCACGCCCTTCCCCAGCAGCGGGCCCTGCCAGGAGGCCGCCCTCCTCCTCACCCCGCCGCCTGCACCCCACCCCGCGGCCCCCCATGCATCCGGGCGCCTGGGCCGGGCTCTGGGGGAAGGGCTGGGCCTGGAAGCAGGGTGGGAGGGGGGCCACCCTCGGGTGGCCCAGGATCCCACTCCGGGGCCCAGAGAGGGGCCGGGCCTCCCTCCCAGGATCCTGGGAGTGAAACAGAAGACCCTGCGGGGGCCTAAGAGGCGGCGCTGGGGGGCACAGGGACGGCTGTCGGGGGCGGCCACCGTGGGATGGTGGGTAACTTGGCGGTGGGTGTCCAGAGCACCCCAACAAGTCTGTGCCGCTGACCTCGCGATCCCACGCCTGGAAACGGATCCTAAGCGAACACAAGCGACTGGGCCAGGAGCGGGAGCCGACGGTGGACTGGCCATCCCTGGGCCAGCCGAGGGGCGGACGGTCCACGCCAGGCTCCACTCCACTGCGGAATTCTGGGAGCCAGCAGGGCCCTGAGGAGACCCGACAGACACCCAGTGAAGAGTGCTGGGGGCAGGGACGTGGCGTGGTGGCACGGCCAGGGCTTCCCTCCGGGCACCGCTCCCCCTGACTTGCAGCAGGAGCGCATTGTTTCTCTTTAAAAGAAAAAATCCACACGTGTGACTCCTGTCACCTGGGGCGGGCTCCAAGCCGCTCGTGGCTCGTGGCCGTGGTCCCCCCTGGGTGACGGGGACGTGGGAAGTTTGAATTTTCTCTTTTTTTTGCTCATCAGCAATTCCTGAAGTTTCTACAAATAGCTCCCATGGCTTTCACAATAAAGAAAAGTTATTTTTTCCTCAAAATAAAAAGCTCATCAGGAAAAAAAAAAATAAAAAGAACAACACCCAGGAGCCGCCGGGCGCTGGGCCTCCTCGGGCTCCCGCCAATGTCCCAGTCCGGCCCCTGCTCCCAGGCCCTCCCCAGTCCCGCCCTGAGAGGGGAGGCCGAGGTCGGAGGAGGCCGAGGCGGAGGAGGCGGCTGGGTCCCAGGTCACTGGGCCAGCGAGAGGCGGGGCTGGGGTTTGAAACCAGGGCTCTGGAGCCAAGGTCAGGCTGGGCTGGGAGCAGGGCCAGCAGCGGGCAGGGCTGGGGGGGCTGCTGACCGCCTGCAGCTGCGGCCTGGGAAGTCCTGGCCTCAGCCTCCAGCAGCAGTGCCCCGCCCTGGCCCAGGCCCCCCCCAGCTAAATGTCAAACCCCACTGGGGGGGGGGGCCACAGCCACTGTGGCCACCAGGGCCTGTCCCCAGAGCCACTGCAGGGGCACTGAGGTGGAGGAGGGCAGGGCCCCCAGAGGTGGCTGGGGGGTGGGCTCCCGCTGGACGGGGGAAGCAGGGCTGCCAGGAAGCAGGGACGCAGAGACAGACAGCCTGGGGACGGGCAGCGGCCCTTCCTGGTCCAGCCAGTAGTGACCGGAGAAAGTGGGGAACAGGTGGTGGGTGGGGGCTGCAGGAGAGGAACTCCAGGGACCCCCCCCACAGCTGGCGGGAGGCCCCGGGGTGTGATCCCAAGGAGGCTGGGGACTGTCACAGGGGAAGGGGAGGGGACTGAGGAGCCTGGGGACTGTCACAGGGGAAGGGGAGGGGACTGAGGCCTTTCAAAGGGAGTCCTGGGTGTCCTCACCTGGCAGGTGTAACCGCCAGTGCAGGCCCAGATCCCCCGGTCGATACAATGGGACCAGACAACGAAGAGGGGACAATCATTAAGGGAGGGGACAAAGCACGGGCCTCCGTCAGAGTGCCCGGCACCGTCGCAGGGCAGGGCCCCCCAACTCCGCTCACTCTTCCCAGCTTTCGTGCCACCTCCCCTCGGTGCCTGAGACCCCCAGGCAAGTCACCCTCTTCCTCGTGCTCTCAAAGTGCGCTGGCAGGACCACGCCCAGCCTTGTCCCCCAGGTCCGAGTGCCCAGCTCACCCAGGAGCCACTGACCCTGAGTCTCGGGTTTCTCAGGGACCCTCTGCCGGGGACGGTCCTCCTGGGTCCCACAGGGCAGCCCCACAGCTCGAAGCCCTCCTGTCACACAGGGTCCCGGTGCACGCAGGACCGACTGGGACTGGTCTATTGATGGTTCATTAGCATTTCCCCTTGGAGTCCCCCGTCCAGACTCAGAACTCCAGGGGGGGAGAGCTGTCTATTTTGGTCATTTCTGTTGTCCCAGCATGTGTCTGCTTCACATAGGTCCTCAACACACATTGTCCAGAGGGCTAAATGGCAAACAGTAGGTACTTAATACATGCTTGTTGAACGGCTGGCTTCTCTCGCTGTGCCCTGCACACAGTGGGCACCACAGACAGCGGGTGGGAGCGAACCAGCTTAGCTTTGCAAACTCACTGTGCTGGGAAGTAGGGCCCTCTGTTAGCCACTGCTGCTTGCCCCCGGGGTGGTGGCCACTTGCTATGGGGCCTCCCCGGCTCATCTCCCCGGGACTCGGTCCAGTCTTGTGTTCTGCACCGTATATGAGTGAAGCAATGGAACTTTTCTGACCAGATGATGTCAGGCTATTAAATGGATCTTTCTGGAGTACACCCTCCAGATTCTGCTACCCTACCCTCAGGGTGGATGCTCCCTGGGGCGGGGTGGGGCTGGGCTTGGGGTCACCCCCTGGGCCTGGAGCCGCAGCTTGGTCTGGCCAAGATCTGTCATCTCCGTGCCCGTCTGAGCTCAAGGTCCTGGTTCAGCATCATGGGGGCTGCTCGGTTGCAAAGCCCAAGCCTGGGCGCCTGGGAGCCCTGTGACCAGTCCTGGGGAGGAGGTCCGAGCCAGACCCGGGAACCCGCGTTTCTGCCCACTTTCCAAATGATCCCGTCCACAGTGAGAGCGGAGGATCCCAGAGCAGGGGCGTGAGAACGTGAGGGCTGTCGCTGCCCCTCCTCCACGCTCCTGCCCGCCCGGCCAGCGTCTGCGGATGTGGGCTGGAGCAGCCCTACGTCTGGGTGGCTGCCCACAGGCCACATCAGCAGCTGGATCACACCCTGACTGGCCCCCACGCCTGCCCAGCGGCTGGGCCTTAGGTGAGCTGGTGAGTCCAGGGGAATAAGGAGCTGAAGGGAGCCAGGGCTGGGCCCCGCCTGGCCAGCATCCTCCAGAACCCTCCCCACTGGCCAGGAGGGCAGCTCTAAGGTGGCCCTGTGACCGACCTTTGGGAGCAGGGGAGCAGACCCTTCCCCTGAAGCCTGCGAATAACACCACGGTCCCCATCAACAGAGAGGTACGGTCCCAGCCCCCCCTGGATGGCCGATCCAGGAAACGGTGAGACGGACGCTGGGCTGGTTTCTCGGCCGAGTCCTGGGGTGACACTTGAGCAGCAGTCGAGGACGACGCCCACCGCCCCGTCTGAGCCCCGCTCCGGACGCAGCTCTTTCTACGTCTCCAGCTTTAGGCTCTGGCTGTACCCAAGCAGGCCCCCTCGCGGGCCAAGCTGCTTCACACCCCAAGGACGCGTTCATGCCGCTCCGCCCCCCAGAAGTCCTGGGCCACCTACCAACAGAGCTCCCCCCGAGACGGCGCCCAGGGCACCTCCGCTGTGCAGCCTTCGGTCACTTTCTGTGCCCATGGCAGCCTAAACGGTTCCTATTAAAACAAGTCTCAGGCCTCAACCTGTGTCCATGTCCCCCAGCGACTGAGCGCTCTAGGGGACGGCCACAGCTGGGCTCTTCTCTGCATTACCTGACTCGCAGGACGAGGTCCAGCACAGAGCAGGCCCGTGAGGGTTTGATGACTGAATGAACAACCCACACGGACTGGTTTCTGGTGTGCACCTCCCACCCTGTTATCTCTAAGGTTTGTTCTTTCCGAGGATATCAAGCCAAATCCATGCATCTGCTCAGTGGGAAAGCGTGGCCTAGCCCGCCAACGGGAGGCCACGCCCCTGCACCTCCACGACCTATGACCGCCATGTAGAGCTGATGACAGACTTCACCAACCCTTGGCACCAACTGTCACCACCTGTGCTGCTGTCACTCACCGTGTTTCCTTAACCAGGATCCTGGTTAAAAGGGCTGGCATTGGAGCACTCCCCGGTGAGAATCCCAGATCCCCCACCGAAACCTCTGCCTGACCCCCCTGAGACTCGGTTTCTTCAGAGAACAGAGAACCTTCCAGCGCATCATACAAGGTGGTCACAAGGCCCAGTTCACGGTGAGAGTGGAAACTGGGAGTGATCCCAGGGCCCGCTTTGGCCACTGGGATGAGCAGAGAATCGAGGCTCGGCCACTGCAGCTGGCAGCCTCCGAGACGGATGTCATGTGTTACACTGGCCCTCCTTTGGTACTAGTGATGGTGACATTCCTCACAGTGGCTCCTCCACCCACTTGGCTCCCAGAGGGAGGAGTCTCAAGCTGACCCACGACGCACGTGCAGCACTGAGTGAGAAACACACTTTCTGTTTTGTTGCGTCACCTTCGCTCGGCCTATACTGACTGATAGAGCAAAAGCTCAATGACCGTCCCCTCCTTAACCTCTAGATGGCATCTAGCAATGACATGCATTTTCTTAAACGAGAAACTGTATCACTTTTGCAGTGAAGAAAAAGAAACACCGTTGGCCACCATAAATAATCACATAGTAACTAAAATGAAAGGCCTCCATCTTCCCACCAGCCCACGTCGCAGGGCATACCTCCTGTGATCTGCGCCTGGACCGTGGTTCTGAGAGTGCTGTTTGAGCAAAGCTGTGGGTTTGGAAACCCGCCATAGAGAGCCCCAGGGTCAGCTCCAGGCCTTTGCCCTGGCCAGCCTGGGCCCCGACTGCCCAACTCCAACTCCCTGCCTCGCGGGCCCCGCTGCCGCGGCTCTTACCTCGGCAGACGGTGCCGTTCTCCACGGCCTCGAAGCCCGCTTTGCACATGCAGCGGCCGATGGGCACCAGCCACTCGCCGTCCCCGTTGCAGTAGAGCTTGATGGGCACGTCCACCTCCTCCGCGTTGGCAATGCAGCTGCCCCGGGCAGCCACCAGCGACGTGCTCTCAGCCCCTGACAGGGTCTCCTGGAAGATGGCGCCGTTCTGGATGACGCGCGGGCACTTGCGGTAGAAGACGCGCACAGCAATGAGGGACATGCAGCCGCCGTAGTCCTGGAAGGCCAGGTAGAAGCCATTGCGGGCCACGGGCCCGAAGCTGCGCACCTCGGTGTTGATCTTCATGACCCGGCCACCCAGGTCCACCTGGGAGAAGCTCTCGTCGGCGGCAATGGTATCCACCTTCACCCAGGGATTCTCCATCCAGTTGGGGAAGGTCTTGGTGGCCGAGTCAAAGTCGGCCTCGTAGTAGTAGAGGTTGAAGGTCTCCTTGCAGGAGCCGGGCACGCTGGGGATGCTGCTGCAGTCGCGCACGGAGAACTTCATCTCCACGTGGATGCGGTGGGCGCCGCGGCGCCGGATGAACTTGGTCCGCAGCCAGTTGTTCTGGCTGGACTCAAAGACGTTGCACACCTGGTACGTCCGGATGGTGTTCATGTTCTCGTCGTAGCCGCTCACCTCTTCCCACTGCGGGGGAGAGGCCAGTCAGGGGGGGAGCAGGGCTCAGCCCCGGCGAACACCCCACGTGGGGACACAGACTCCGCCTGTGGGCTCCTCCAGTCGGAGATGGAGGAGATTCCCAGTCGGAGGGGAGCCACAGAGCCCGGACTCTAAGGAACCCCCGGCTGGTTAGAGGCACGCGCCATTCAGTGGGAAGGGCGTGCGGCGTGGCACTGCCCCGGGCGACACGGGTGGGGTGGCTCACTATCTGATAAAGAGACCTGAACCCTGATCTCAGCCAGTGGCCACTTGGCAGGGAAAACTGGGAGGTCCCAGTCCTTCGGGTCCCTGCGAGAGCAAGCTTCCTGGTGGGAGCTGCCGGAGTGATGGGGAGGCGGACCTGCTGCCCTCTGGGAGCTCCCTGCCTGACGGGGAGATAAGTCCTTGCCTCTGGGGACTCCTAGTCTGATGGGAAAGACAGCCCCCCTGGCTGCCCAGGGGACCCGGAAGTCACAGTCCTTCCTAGGGGACAGCTCCCCTCTGGGCTCTCAGCTGCTGGGTCTCCTGGGAGCTCAGGCTGCCCTCGGGGGCCTTGGGGGCTCTCCTGCCCTCCCTGCCGGGACCCAGCCTGGGCGACACAGGGCTGGCCTCTGGGACCCAGGGCTGGGCATCTCCGCGCACTCTCAGGCTGAGCTGGAGCGCGGCCGAGCCTCCCTGGTTCTGTCTGGACTTGGGTACTGAGAGGCAGTTGGCCCGGGGCCTCAGGCTGAGCTGTCACTGGGCCACACCCCGGCGGAGCACCTTTCCTGCGCCTCTCTGCCGCAGTCTGTCCTCTGGCCGCCTGGGTTGGAGTTCATCTACTCTCCCTCGGGCTTTTGGGGACGTGGGGGCAGGGCCTCTGCAGCGGGTGGGAGCTCGCCAGGGGCAGCCACCTCTGCTCTCTCCTCCTGTGCCCTGGCTTCACCTGGGACCCTACGGCACAGTCCTCCCGGCTCCCTGGCCCCAGGCCCAGCGCCCGTGTCCTCGCGGTCTTATTTCCCGGCCGTGATTTGCACTTGTGCGGGGCCAGCGACCTCACTTGACCCAGGTCACGTAGACCAGGTATGCTAGCTGAGGCTGCCCGGGACACAGCCTGCTGGCCCCATGCAGGCCCTGGCCCATCCCTTCCTCTCCCTGGGCCTCGATTTCCCCAACTGCCAAATGTGACCGTGGGAATGGCAGGTGACGGGGACGTGACCCTCCGGTGGGTATTCTTTGTCTTTCCGCTGCACAGATTCTCTGGCCAGGTCCTTGCAGGGCAGAGGGAAGGCTGTGGCCTGGGGAGAGCAAGACAGGCAGCGAGGCTCGCCCGCCTGGCCTCTACTCCGATGGCGACCCTGACGCTCCCTGCATGGCATTTAATTTTTTTTTTTTTTTTGGTGGCACCATGTGACAAAGTCAGCCCCTTGTTACAACTGCTGCTCTTCTTCAGAACTTAATTAGAGCACTTAATTAGAGCACTCTGCCTTTCTCCCCTCTCTCTAATTAACATGCGGAGGCCCTACAGCCCAAACACCCCAAATAATTGCGTCCGGGGGCCCTGCAGCCCAGCCTGGCCTCATTACTGGCAGGGTGGGGCCGCCGGGCCCAGCGGCCTTCGCAGATGGAAAATTGGTGACAAGAAAGAGCCACAGAAAGAGGCCTGACCCTGGGGCCCTGCCTATTGAGAGCGCGGGCCTGGGGGTAGAGGGGGGACAGTTCCCTGGGGCCGCACTGAGTCCCTGGGGGGTGGGGGGAGGGCAGGGCTGGGCTGTGGCCTCCGGGGGTCCTCCCCCAGAAACCAGGGGAGGGGAAATGAATATTAAAATGGAGGAGATGACAATGACGACGGTGATAATTAGTACAGCCACTCTCTCTCTTGGGGACCAACCTAGGCCCAGCTCTGTGTTAGACACTTTGCAGGAAAATCTCACCACGGCATCATTAGGACCACTTCAGAGATGAGGAAACCAAAGCTCAGACCTGGCAGGTGGCACCGGGGCAGCGTCTTGGGAGTGTCTGACCCCCTAGCTTCTCCCTCTGCGCACGCAGGTGCTGGGGAGAAAGAACTGCAGATCCTGCCCCCGGGAGCCTCACGGCACAGGCACAGGCTCCACCCAAGGAAACACGATGCCCAGAACCGGAGAGTCCTGGTGTGACGGGGACCCGGGCAGGGGCCAGAGAGAGACGGGTCACAGCCCTGGATACAAACCTGAGCCCCGGGGTGCAGCTCAGCGTGGAGTGTGTGCCCAGCAAGCCCGGGCCCTGGGTTCCATCCCCAGCACCAAATAAAACAAACCCGAGCCCCTGCACTTGTTAGCCGCAGCGTCCTGGGCAGGTGGCTCTGAGCTTCAGCTAAAAGGGACTGGAGGTGACGTGTGCACAGGTGCCCGACGCCTCGCGACACAGAGCGTCCTTGGGCAGGGAGAGCTCACTTTTCTCATCTGAAGTGGGGGTTGTGGGAGTATCTACTTCTCAGCCTCGCCTGGAGGATTCCGTGGGATAAAGGCTGAACGCATCCAGCCGGTTGCCATGGTAACGGGCGCTCCATCAATGGTAGGGGATCGGGAGGGTGGGACAGGAGCAGCCTGGCTCTGGGCCCTGAAGAGGGGAGAGGGGCTGGAATGTGAAGGGGCACTCAGGTCCTGCCACCGAGCCCGGGACAGCATGGGGGGACCCAGCAGGGTTTGGGGACCACGGACTCACCCCTGATGGGGGATGCACCATCCAGCCCAGCTCTGCCGTCGCCGTAGTGGAGTCCATCAGCGTTTCTGTGGGGAGAGCAAGGAGTCATGGCCCTGCCCCGCCCCCCAGCAAGGTCCCTCACTCTATGGGGGGGTCTAAGACTCCTCCCTTCCTTACAGAGCCCCGCCCACTTCCACTGCCCCCGTCAGCGGACAGCCCTCCCTTGGGACCCATCTCCTCCCCCATGGACCCACCTCCTCCCACGCCTGGCCAATCATCCCCTCTAAGGTTCTGCGCCTCTAGGAGCAACTTAATGGTCAGCCTCCTCCCCATCCCCGCGGCCGATCACGGCTAACGAGGTCTGTCCTTCCCTCATTTCGGTGGACCCGGGCAGGCAAGAGTCGGGACGGGGTCTCCTGGATGGGTTCCCGGGAATCCAACACCTCAGCCTTTCACTCTGACGCCAGATTTGGGTGTCTGTGCACTTTTCGGCTTGCATCTTCAAATTCTCAAAAATGCACTGGCCCCTCCTGTGCCCCCCCTCACTCTCTGGCCCACGCCCCCTCACAGGGAAGCCCGCTGCCGCTCCAGGACCTGGGATGCTACCTCCTCAGGCCTCGGGAACCCAGGGCCTCCTGTGCTGGGCAGCGCTCTGCCCCTGAGCTCACCCGCAGCCCTCAGAACACTTTTTGAATTGAATCGAACGGATTTAAATCGACCCCTTTCAAGCATTCACTCAACAACTAGATCCCCAAAGCCCAGGTGCCAGGCACCGTGCCGGGCACCCCCAGAGGGAAACCCGCTAAAGGCCAACCCCAGGAGGGAGCGGCGCCCAGCCTGGTAGTGGCCATGAGGCCTGAATGAAAAGGCTCCGGGACAGTAAGCAGAGAGACGGAGGAGGTCTCAGTGGGACCTTCCATGTCCCCCAGCTCGCTGACCATAGCCAGGAGGCACACGCTCTGCCGCGCTCCAGTGCCAGGCGCGATCCCGCCCTCTGCGGCCACACAGCGCTGCTCACCGCGGTGCCCCAGGAGAGGAACCCTGACCATCTGAGAGGCCAGCCCCGTCCAGCCCTGGGCAGCTGAGGCACAGGGTGGGAGGGACTTCCCTAAGATCACACGGGAGTTGGTGGCAGGGTGGGAAGTGGCCTGTACCCTGTACGTTTCCGGGCACCGAAGACAATGAGTCCGACGGCCTGGAGGCACTGGGGCCTGGAGACCCGGGCACGGTGTCCAGGTTCAGGTCACTGAGAAGGTCTCAGTGGGAGGTCACGGGGGTGTGAACTCTGTCACCGAGGATGGGGGGGCGGAGGCATCAGGCTAGAGTGGCCCCAGTCAGACCCCTAAGCTGACAAGACAGGACGCAGAGGCGTCCCCAGGGCCACCTGTGGTTCTGTTGGTGGCCACTGTGTCCCTCTGCCCGGGAGGCCACCGTGGGGAGGGGCTGGCGGGGCGGGAGGTGCCAGGGACGGTGGAGCCGGTGCCAAGGGCATTTTTTTGATGGCAAATTGGAGGGAAGTTCCATTATTCAGCTTTGGAGCCGGAAAAAAGGGTTTCTTTTCACACTCCAAACGCTACAGATTTTTCTTCCTGGAGAGAACAAGGGCTGAACTTTTAACCTGTTTTCTCTCATCGGCCTCAGCCAGAGCCTCAGCCAGAGACGCGCCAAGCCGGGCTCTGGGCCTGGGCCCGAGGAACAGCTGCTGGGAGCCGCGCGGAGCAGGGAGAGGAGACTCCGCCTGGGACCGACCGAAAGGGGCCGTGGGGGGGGTGGAGGCCAGCCCCCGAGCAGGTGGCCCACACCCCTTGGCGGGATTCCTGGGCTGACCCAGTGCAAGAGCGCGAGAAGTTTCCGTGGCCCAGAGGAGGAGGGCTGGGAACGGACGGCCTCATTCTGAGATGGAAACTCAGGCCCAGGGGGAGCAAGTGACCGGCCGGAGACGCCCGCTAAAAGTCAGGCCCAAGCCTGGGCTCCCCAGAATCCCTGGCCCCCACACACAGGCGGGAGGGACACGGGAGATGCTCAGAGGGACAGACCCCTGGGTCACCAGCAGGAAGGGCCTGTGAAGTCTGTGCAACTAGAGCCCTGGCTCTGTGTCACCACCGCTGGGCTGGGGCAGTGTCCCCTTGGCCCCGCACACTTCAGTCTTGATGGCTCCCTCTGCCTGCGCCAAAGCCAGGGAGGCCGGGGCCTGGACGGGGCCTCGGGGTCAGGGGAGCTCCGTCTGCACCGTCTCCCGCTTCCTCGCCTTGGCTTCCTCAGCCCCAGCGCCCCTGCCTGCAAAATGGCCCCGCGCGGGTGTGCAGGCCCATCACAGGCAGCTCGTCCTCACGCCGTGGGTTGTTATTTTTAGGTGGGCGCAGTGCTTTCTGGTCCACCCAGTGTCTGCCCACACGCCACCTCCTTCGCGCTCATTAAGTGGGCCCTGAAAGCGAAGCAGGTCCCAGGGTCCCTGGCCCAGCCTGCCTGGCCTCCCGGCCCCAGGCCGCGGCCAACATCTGACAAACATCAGCCTCCGCACGGCGGCCACAGGCTGCGAGGAGGGGCCGCCCCGGCCTCTGAGCTGCTCGCCGGAGACGCCCCAAGTTTCTTCTTTGTTCTTCTGGAACCAGGCTCAAGCCCAACCCCTCCATCCCGCGGGGAATCTGGAGCTGATCTCGCCCAGGAACTAGGTGGGAAGCCGAGCCGCCCCGGTTCTCAGCATTTCCTCCTCCCGAAACACCAGGCGTCTCCCTCCAGTTCCAAAAATCTGCAGAGGGAGGGACCTCACAGCCACCGACACCCCATCAAGAGCCAGAAACTCGCCGACGTGTGCACAGCAATGCTGAGAGCTGCCTGCTACGGTCCCATTTCACAGATGGAGAAACGGCCCTGCCTAAGCTGGGGAACCGCCCAAGGGCACCACCCATTCCGTCTGCAAGCCGTCCTCCAGGTGCCTGCGCTGTGGGGGCCCTCTGGCCAGCCCCACGTGCGCTGTTCCTCTGACCCCCTCCCCTCTGCCCCGACACTCTTCATCTGTGAAGGGCCAACTCAGGTCACCTCCACCAGGAAGTCCTCTGGGATCCACCCCAGCCCTAAGCCCTGCAGCCACTGGTGCTTCAGGGGGCCCTCAAAACTTCAGGTGACCTGGGTGGCAACTGTCCACGGCCACTGTTCTCTTCCAATGGTGTCTGTGACCCTGAAGGGCAGGTGCTGGGGTCCCCGAACAGCTCAGGGCTTGGTACATAGTAGGCCCCTGCTCCTATCCATGGGGCTTGGACTCCCAGCCCCTAGCCTCCTGTGGACGGCAGGACGGGGCCCTCTCACCTACCCCTGGACCGTGGTCCACTTACTATTTTTCTTCCGACTATTTTTCCCTCTTTCTTTTTAAGCACATTTTAAAAAGGAAGAAAGTGACCGTCTACGGGAAATGGAAGGCCAGAGTCACCAGCCGAAGAAAGAAGGAGAGTGAACCAGGACTGTTACCACGGGCCTCGCCCACAGACGACACGGCGTCTCCTCGCGGCCCGGGCTCGGGGGTGGCCGGGTTCATCAAGCTGCCTCTGAAGTGGTGGAGATGTCCCCGTCCCCATCCCCACGGTGACAGTGAATCCCTCATGCAGGGAAGCCACTGTTACTCAGATAATTAATTGCCACTCGGACGTGACAGAGACCACCGTGGGGACGTGCGGGGTGTACTGGGGGGCGTGGAAACCGAGCAGCGGCAAGGAGGAGAGGCCGGGGTGCGGAGGGCTTCCTGGAGGAGGGGACGCCCTGCCTCCTCCCTGCCGGCCACTAGCCCTAACCGGCCCACCCTGCCGGCGCCTCTTTCCCTGGCCCCTGCGCCCGCCCCCCCCCCCCCAGTCCTGCTGACACCCAGCTCCCAGCTCCCAGCTGCAGGAAGTCCCTCTTACAGACACCACCCAATGCCCAGCAGGGGACGGTGAGGCACCAGACGTCAGCATCCGGCAGAGGCCGGGCCGGGCCTCCGTTCCTCAGGGAGAAGCCAGGCTGTGGGCCCCGCGCGCGGTCTTGGCCCTGGCCCCGCGGTGCGGCGCCCCTCTCCTTCCTGGAGACCGCACAGAAGAAAGTAATCAGGAGGCCCTGACGCCCGGCTGGGGCGGCCCCGGCCCTCCGGCTACGTGTGAAGGAGCAGTGTGCATTTCAGAAATATTTGAGCTAAAAGGGGAGACACACTGAAGTCGTTAGCGCTAGGCCGACGAGGTGGCTGCGTGGGGGCCCCCTGCTCTCCGTCTGGGGCAGATGGCTGCCCCCTGCTCCCTAGCCTGCCCCCGTCGGCTCTGTCTGACCCCCTCTCGAGCCATCCCGCGCCAGGGCCAAGGACACTATCTGTCGGGGCGAATAAATCTGTGATCGTGGGGGGGGTGAGGAGGGGACTTTCAGGAGGCACCGAGGTGTGGCAGGCCTTGGCCACGACTCTCAGTGCTGCTCCAGGCCCAGGTGGGCCCGTGGCCTGTGCTGTTAAGAACCCCATTTTACAGATGAGGAAACTGAGGTCAGAGAGCGAAGGCGACCCTCGCGGGGGCCCAGGGCAGAGCCCGGCGGTGAACCTCCCTCTGCCTCCTCCCACAGTTTGACGTCGCTGCAGCCACGGACTGAAACACAGACCAGGCAAACCAGGGCGTGGGGCCTCTCCTCCGGGAGGTCCCGGGCAGACGGCCTGGGCCCTGTCCCTGGCCTGGCACTTTCTGGAGGGTAAGCAGGCCGGTGTCATCTGCTAAACGGGTCCCTGTGAGAACTAAGTGACGTCCTGTGGGCGAGCACTGCAGACCTGGGGCCTCATGCTGGGTGACGTCGTGCTGCCTGCTCACCACCGTGTCCTCAGCCCTGGGCCTGGCGCACAGTAGGCGCCTCGGCCCCGCGCATGGAGCTGGGTGACGTTCCCGAGGCCCGCGTCCGGTCCTAGCGCCACTGATCCTAACACCCAAGTCTGCAGGACCGAGTCCTGGCTCCCGGTGTCCAAGGCCCTGCCACCTGGACCAGCACTCACCTCCTGGCCCCTCTCTTCCACGCCCCGAGGGTCCAGCCATCCTGACCTCCCTTCTGCCTGCAGAAGGCACTGTGCTTCCTGGGCCTCAGGGACGGGACACTTCCAGAATGTTCTCCCTGGAATGCGCGGCCCTTCCTGCTTCTCTTCCAAAATGGAGCTCAGAGCCTCCTCCCTTCTCCCCTGTGGCTGTCCTTGACGTCTCCCCCTCTGGCAAAGTCACGGTCATCCAGTGGACACCTACTCCCCCCAGGGTGCGCCAGGCCCGGGATGCAGACGGATACCAGGGTCTCTGCCTCCAGGAGCTCCCAGCCCTTCGTGGGAGGCTGGGGTGGCCCGGGATCAGCAAGAACGTGGACAGCCTCAAACCCGGGGCGGAGGGGCCGGCATCTTGCTCCATAGGCAGCGGGGAGCTATGGAGGATTCCAGGGGAGGGTAGTGACACGGTGTGTCCTAAGAACCTTTGAGCCGCAGAGAAAATGACGTTCAAGGTGGGGGCCAGCTGGGGCAGGAGGGTTGGACACTGAAAATACCTGGGCACTCAGCAGCTGACTCGGGGTCTTTTCCCGCAGACAGGACAGCAGCCCAGATAGCAAATAGCCAGGCATGTGACCCAGGTGGCAGAGGCTGTGCAGGGCCCTGCTGGGGAGGCCTGCCCCGTCGGGGCTGGGGCTGAGCGGCCTGGAACCCAGGCCTGGCGGTCAGATGCCTAACCCAGACTCTGCGACGGGCCCAGAGCAGCATTTTCATGGTCCAAATCAGAAATTCCAAGAAAAGGCACCAGTTGGCCACCAGGAGGTGAAGTTCAAGGTCACGGACCAGCTTGGGGAAAAGTCCCTTCCCCTCTGAGCCTCCACTTCCTTATCTGTGGGATGGGGGTGCAAACCCTGCCCCAGCAGCTCACAGCACGGCTTTGAGGACTCAGGGAGGCACCGGGGCAACAGGACGAGCAAAGGCCCCAGGGAGTGGCTGGCCCTGGCGGAAGCCACCCATGGGGGGCCTCCATCAATGTCATCCCCTCGACGCCCCACAGCAAACTGAGGGGGAAACCGAGGCAGGTTCCCACAAGGCCCTGGGGCCAGTAAGGAGCCAGGCCAGATCTGATCCTTTTTTTGGCTGATCCCAGAAGCCACCCGGCTGGGAACCTCAGCTCTCACCCCTGACCGCCCTGGGCGTCAGGTTCTGAGCTAGCAGCTCTGCCCACCCTGCAAGACTGCACCGGTGAGGAGACTCAGCCCAGAGAGGCTGGCAGACTGCCCAATGCCACACAGCCCTAAAAAGCAGAGCTGGGATTTGAACCCGGGCCTGTGTCCTCTGAACCCGTGATGGGACTCTGGGAGGGCCTGGCTCCCGGGCCCACCACAAGGCGGGTCAGGGGTGGCAAGGCCCCAGGAGCCAGGGAGGGCCAGGTCCCGGAAGGCGGCGGGCGTTCCAGTGAAACCCACCCACAGGCAGCAGCTGGCGGAGAGGACACCCCGCTAATGTGAAATCCTGCTGCCCAGGACGCTCAGAGCCGTGTCCCTCCTGTCCTCCCGCAGGCCCAGCGCTGCCTGGAGGCCCCATGCTTTCTCACGCCTGGGCGGAGACGCCGCCGGCTCCTCCGCTCTGTCCGCTGCCTGCTGCCGGCCGCTGCTCTGGGCATCCGCCAGTGCCGGCCGCCGGCGGAAACCCAATCCTTGGGCCGGCGGGGCGCTGGCTAACAGCGGGCAGCATTGTGCAGCAGGGGCCTCGAGAGCCTGGATCCGCTGCTTGGGGACCCACTTAACCTCTGCGAAGGACAGGATGATGGATGGGGGTCTGAGACGGGGTTGCTGGGGGGGGGGGGACGGTAAATGAACACCGGGGCCTGCTGGGGAGGGGAAGGAAGGCAGGCGGGGGCGGAAGGGCCCTGGACACATGAAGAGCTCCTTCAGCTCTCACAGCCACCCCGGGGACGCCTGCGCCCTGCTCACTGTATTCTTATGGAAGCTGAAGCTCAGAGGGGTTGGGCAACTTGACCAGGGTCACACAGCAAGTCAGAAATCGAACCCAAGCCTACGGCCCTCCAGCCTCCTCCGCACACCAGGGGGCCTCTGGCAGCCAGCACTCGCCCACGGGTTTCAATTTTTAAGTTTACTTAAATGAACGCACACGCCCTTCCTATCTAACAGGAGGTGACTGATCAGGGCGGCTGGCAAAACTGAGACCTACTGTGTGCGTGCAGTATCACACTGAGTCCTGTGGCTTTATCCTGTGAGATCTTAACGTGGCCTGCTGAGGGCGGACTGGCTGTTGTGGTCCTTTTATGGAGAAAAGAAAGTTCAGACTTGACGTAGCAAGACGCAGCAGAGCCAGGCCCCGGTGCTTACGGGGTGCGCTGCGACATCCTCCACGCTCCCCGCGGCCACCAGGCTGCGGGCACCCAAGGTGCTGTTCCCGCTCCCTGAGAGGTTCCTCAGCCCCCTGACCTGCCTGGGACACTCACACCGTCCTTCAAGACCCATCTCAAACGTCACCTATCAAAAGGCGTGACAGCTGTCCCTGGGTTCCCAGGGGGCTGGGTTCCAGGACCCCACAGATCCAAGCCCCTGACGGAACGTGACACGGGATTCGCAGAAAACCTTGGAGATTCTCCTGTGTACTCTAGACCGCGCCTGGATTCCGTGTAACAGCCAGCCCCACGTAGACGCTATGTAAATATTATCATGCTGCATTGTTCAGGGAACTCTGACGAGAAAAAACAGGCCCGGGCATGTTCCGCTAGCTCGGATGTAATTTTTTAAAATTATTTTTGATTCCTGGTTGGCGGAATCCACGGAGGTGAGACCCGTGGAGACGGAGGGCTGGCTATAATTCAAAGCGCTTACTTTGTGCCAACCGCTGTGCCGAGCTGTCACATACATTACTTCTTTTGATGCTCACGTCTCCTATGAGATGAGTTATTATGGTCCCCGTTTGCCCATCCACCCATCCCACTTACACACTCACCATCTGTCTATCATTCCTCTCAGCCAATCACCTCCACCCATTCTCCTTCCCGCCCACCCATTGGCCCGGCATCCCACTTCAGTCTCTATCTATCATCTGCACACCTTCTGGCCCCACCTCTCTGCCTTCCTTCCTCTCTGTGGATGAGGGGAAATAAAGCTTCAGAGAGGTTAAGCACCCTGCCCCAGATCACACAGCCTTCCAGGAAGCGCAACACTGGGAGGTGAACCAGGTACTTTTAACCACTCTGCTCTGTGGCCTCTTCACGGTCTCACTTAATTTCTAAATGTCCTAGTTCATGTGGGTTTAATCATATAAGTCACCTCAAATCCTTCTGGATGTGAGTGGAGTGTAAATTACAAATCAATAAGACACAGGCCGCGCTAAGTCCAAGCCGGGTCTGTCAGGTTGGAGTCAATTAGTGAGCCTGCCGCAGGACCTGCTGGGACTGGGTCTATTTGCCTAATTGGCACTGGTTTCCCCAGCGAAGGACAATTAACTCGAATCCCAGAACCCAGACCACCCTCTGCTTCTGGGCAAGGTGACAGGCGTTTAGCCACGCGGAGGTTTTCTGTTCACTCACTCACCCGTTGACCCCCACACCCACCCGCCCATCCATCTTCCCAACCATCCTGTCCTCGCAATCATCCGTAAATTATCACGACATTCTCTCGCCCGCCCGCCGGTTTGCCCACCCATACACACATCTATTCACATATCGGTCGTCGGCACATCTCCCCACTCATCCACTCATGCACAACAAGGCACCACCGAACCAACCAACCAACCAATCCAAGCAACCATTTACGAAATAATTCTGCCATCTTGCCGTCCTCCCGTCATCCACCTACTCCTCTCAAACCTTTTACCCACCTATCATGCCTAGCACCCCACTTAGGTATCCATCTATCCATCCATCATCCATCCATCCATCCATCTATCACCATCCATCCATCCATCCACCCATCCATCCTCCATCTACCCACCCATCCATCCACCTACCTAACCCCTACCCATCCATTCATCCACCTACCTACCCATCCATCATCCATCCACCCACCCATCCATCCTCCATCTACCCACCCATCCACCCACCCATCTGCCCATCCATCCATCCATCACCACCCATCCATCAACCCATCCATCCTCCATTTACCCACTCATTCCCCCGTCTACCTATTCCCTATCCATCGATCCATCCACCTACCTGCCCACCCATCCATCTATCCATCCATCCACATATGAGCCCATCCATCCATCCATCATCACCCATCCATCACCATCCATCCATCTACCCATCCATCCTCCATCTACCACCCATCCATCCACCCATCTGCCCATCCATCTATCCGTCCATCTACCCATCTGCCCATCCATCCATCCATCCATCCATCCATCCATCCATCTCCACCCATCCATCAGCCCATTTGTCCATCCATCCATCACCACCTATCCATCACCCCATCCATGCTCCACCTACCCACTCATTCCCCCCTCTACCTATTCCCTATCCATCGATCCATCCACCTACCTGCCCACCCATCCATCTATCCATCCATCCACATATGAGCCCATCCATCCATCCATCATCACCCATCCATCACCATCCATCCATCTACCCATCCATCCTCCATCTACCACCCATCCATCCACCCATCTGCCCATCCATCTATCCATCCATCCACCCATCTGTCCATCCATCCATCCATCCATCACCACCCATCCATCACTACCCATCCATCCTCCATCTACCACCCATCCATCCATCTACCTATTCCCTACCCATCGATCCATCCACCTACCTGCCCATCCATCCACCCACCATCCATCCTCCCGTCAGCCCATCCATCCATCCATCATCACCCATCCACCTGTCACCATCCACCCACATCCACCCCTGCACCCACCTCCCATCCATTCAGCCACTGAGCCAACCTCCCCCTCCCTTCCTTCCACTCGCTCCTGCCATCCACCGACAACCTCCACCCATGTCTCTTGCAGCTCTATACGGTGGCTTTCCACGTCTCTCATCCAGCTAGATTACATTTTTGCACACCTACTATGTGCCAAGCCATGCCAATTCCTAGAGAGTCACCGTAGACTCTGGCACCCAGGATGCTGGTGGCTGCTCTGGAGCAGAGTCAAACCCTTTGTGGCTCCCACCCTGCAAGTCCAAGGGCTTTCCAGGCGCCAGAGCCCGCACCTGGAGCTGGCCTCTTGCTCAGCCTGGCGTCCTGGGTCCTGTCCTGCGGCCTCTGAAGCTGGCTTCCCTGCCTCCAGGTAGCCTGGTTCACGGGGCCCCACAATTTCCCAGATCACATTAGGTCCGGACATGGCCGAGGCCCACCCCTGCCCACAGAGGGGTCAGTGAGTAAGATCTGGAACCCAGGCTCGGCCCCCTCCCTGATCACTCCATGGGGACCCTGACACACCCAGACAGAGCCCACTGCACAGGAGGGACCTGGCCTGAACCCCAGATACCGTGCAGGAGACAGCCAGGCCCAAGGAAGGAGGGGGAGAACCGGGCCAGAGGACGGGTGCCCGGGGCCGAGGGGTCGGCTGTACCCGGGCAGGAGGGAACGGTGAGCCAGGCCCCTTCCGGAGCGAGGAGGAAGAGCGCTCCAGACTGCAGAACCGTGACACCTGCTCAAGAGCTGAGGGTCCGTCCTGAGGGCCGAGGAGATCTTTGGAGGTGGAGGGCCTGATCTGGCCGTCCACAGGTTCTCTTGTGTGACATGTTCATTTTATAGAAGAGGAAACTGCCACCAAGGGATCAGAGAGGTATAGAAAGCTACCCTAAGCCACACAGCTGCTCAAAGCAGCGCAGAGGCTCTGCGCCAGGTCTGATGGCTCTAAATCTCCCTTTTTCTGGGAGCGGCTGCTGCCTCAGACGAGTCCTTTCTAGTCCTTTCTGCAAGTGGTAGCAGGTTGGCAAGGAAGGCTGTCTTCATTCTGGGCTGGATGGCGGAACCTCTTTCACCATCCCAAGGGAACTTTTGGGTACCTGGTGGCTCGGGTAAGGGCTAAAGCAGATGGTGAAGTTGGGAAGAGGAAGCTGCCAGGCCTGAACGTGGCAGCAGAATCAGGCAGCAGGTACAGTCTGATCTAGTGGCAGGAGGCTGTTGCCAGGCCTCCAGGTGGGCAGGGATGAGGTCTCAGATAGCCAACCTGTGCTCCTCCCTCCCACCCCCGGTAGCTGCCTTGCCGCCTGCAGACCGTCAGGAGGAGGCCTGGGAGGTGCCTGGACAGCGGTCACCTGCCCCGGCTTTTCTAGCCGCTGGGGGAGGAGCTCCGCAGCGCAGGCTTCCCACCTGCACTAGAGCCTCATTCTGTGAGGCCAGGCGAGGTCCCCCAGGGGAGGCCAGGCCATGGGGAGAGGCCCCTCTGCCTGTGGTCACTGCCTGTGATGGTCCAGGCTCCAGGCCATTGCTGCCCCCGGACCGACCGGCCTCAAAGGGGCAGGGGCTGGTGTCCTGGCAGCTCGGAGGGGCCACCAGGACCAGTGCGCTACGCAAGGCCCTCGGGATGGCGCTGGTGATCCCAGGGACACCCTCCGCGCCCCGAGGCCAGTCTGCTCACAGGGAGCCACCCCTGTCTGGAAGGACAGGCCGTCGGGAGGCCAGCGTGAGGGGCCGCCGGAGGAAGCTCCTTGCACCTGTCCCACCCAGAGTGTCCACCGAGTCCAGCTGGGAACTGCTGCCCACCTTTAAGGACATGCAGGCACCTCCCCAGGAAGCCGTCCCCGCAGCACGCGGCCGGGTGTCCTCCAACGCCGGCTGCCAAGTGGGATGTGAAGGCCACTGTGCCCTGAGTGACCAGCAGCCAGTCTCTCCCGGGCACACGGAGGGGCCGCCTCCTATGGCAAGCAGGTGGCCTCGTGGCACGCCCCCCCAAGCCGCTGGCCACACCACTCTGCAGGTCCCCTGGGAACGGAGGCCAGCGCGCCTGAGGCCCAGCCCCACTCGGGCCCCTCCTGGCCAGGAGCTGTGCGCCGGTGGCTGGTGGCGGTGGCAGCCTGGGGCGGCCCGTTGGATGCTGAGCAGCTCAGGAATTCCTGCCGTAACTGGGGGGCTGGATCCCGAGCCCCAAGCACCTGTGCCCTGGTGGCCGTTCCTCAGGACGGTGCTTCCCGGAAGGGGCCGCGGTGTGTGGTGGGTGGCCCCTTCCCTCCCCACACAGCTCTGGAGCCTCGGTGACCTCATCTGGGAAGTGGGGACCGTGAACGCCACCTACTCCTGGTCGGATGCAAAGCTCTCGGCCGAGGCCTGCGGGTTCGGCTGCTGCCACGGTCACGGTCACCGTCATCAGGGCCGAGGACAGCAACCGGAGGGAGCTCGGGCGGGCGGGGGCGGGGTGGCGGCAGCTGCCTTCACAGGGAAAATGATCGTCGGGCCCAGCCACCGGGGCCCACCAAGTGCCACTGGGTGCACATGACAGGAACCCTCCTAGGTCCCCATTTAATAGAAGAGGAAACTGAGGCTCAGAGAGGCCTGAAGACTTGCCTGGGTCCCCAGGAAGAGCCCGCAACGCTGGGGTGCTGGGGCTCCCTTCCGACCACCCCCCTCCGAAGCCCAGAGTCCCCGGGACGGGCCTGGCGGGGAGCGCGCACGAGGCCTTATTTAAAGTTGCCATGATCTGTCCCGTTTCCCGCTGCTGCGTGGGCTCTCCCGGGAGGCAGGAGACCCTGGCGGAGGACGCCAGGGACAGGGAGTTTCCCAGGCTCCTCGCCGGGCCCCCCACGGACGAGCCTGCGGGAGGCCCTGCTCCGGGCCAGTGGGGGGCTCCTCATCTGCCCTGCGGGGGGCGAAGGGGTCACCCCACAGGCGGAGGCCATCGGGATCACTCGGTGCCGCAGAAGGGGACGTCCAACGTAGAGACGGGAAGAGGAGCAGCCTGGGAACCGGACTAAGGTCACATCTCAACTCAGAGCAGCGCAGACCCCGAGGTGGGTCCCCGAAACCTCCATGAGGGGTGGAAAGAGGGAGGAGGGAGGGGCCCGGGCTGGAGCAGAGGAGGGCCGTGCGCAGCGGGGGCTTCTGAGGTTCGAATGCACCCGAGTGTCCTGACGGAGCCCGGAGGAGGGTCTGCCAGGTCCCTGAGCCCAGCACCCAGCGCCAAGGCCAGAACGGCGGGCCCCGCACCCCTCCCCCCCCACCTGGACCGTCAGCCTCCACCCACCTGCCACGCCACCACGGCCAACAGCTTGGTCCAGTCGCTACCCGCTCTCAGCACCCCTGCCTGTCCCCCAAGCTCCCTCCCACCTCCACCCACAGCCTCGCCGGGCACCTGTGCCCACGGCCAAGGAACCTACAGCTGCTAAGGACGGCACCCCAGCCAGCAGAGCTAGACCCCCCTCAGGGTGATGGGCAGGGGCCTGGCGGTGCAGCCCAGGCGTGGTTCCGAGCTCCAGGGAGGTCTCCATCCTGGGGCAGCTCCTGACGGGTGGAGGGCACAGCTGGCAGCCATCTAGATTGGAACCTGCTTCCGAGACCAGAGGCCCAGACCTGTCACCACTTTCCATTTCTGGGCCGTGGAACGGGAATGGCATTAGTACCTGCCTGCCCTGCAGGTGACTGTGACAATTAACGAGACCAGGCGCAAGAAAAGCACTGAGCCGGTGCCCAGATATAGTAAAATGCAGGAGGGTCCTCACGGGAGGCGCAGGGCGGCAGTCGGGGGCTGCTGTGAACACGGGAGCAGAGGTGGGAGGGAGGCGTTCTGAAGAGGGAGGAAGGAGCCACAAGCCCAGGAAGTTGGAAAATGCCAGAAAATGGGTTCTCCCCTTCAACCTCAGAAGGCGTGTGTCTCCAACACCCCGTCAGCTCCTCAAGCCCATTCCAGACCCCGACCCCCCAGAGCTGCGGGATAATAAATCCGTGTGGCTTTCAGCCGTCGCATTTGTGGTATAATCTGTTACAGCAGCAACAGGACACTCATACAGCCTCCTTCATGGAGAGGTGGCCACCTCTCACACTCCGTCTGGCCTGGGCTCCATCCCAGGAGCCCCGCACATTCACTCCCCACGACTGAGAGGCCTCCTGGAGAGGCCTGGGGCTGCTGCCCCCAGACGCTGGCCCTGTGTCACAGTCTCTGTTCTGGATGACGGGGACGGCAGGGTCGAGGTGGACTCCTCTCATGGACTCGGTGCCCTCTCAGGACCTCATCTTCCCCAAGAGTCAGGAACTACAAGTCATTCCCATTTTACAGACGAGGAAACCGAGGCTCAGAGAAGTGAAGCGACTTGCCCAAGGCTGACCAGCAGGATGTGGTCTGGCTTCTGCTTGTACAGGCCGAGGTCCAGGTAGGTCCACGGACCCTGTCCACTCCCAGGCCACTCATATCCTGGCAGAGGACCTCTGCTGCAGGCTGGCTGTGTGGATCTGGGGCCCTCCCTGCCCAGCCTTCTCGGGGCCTCGAGGCAGGTACTGTGCCCCCGGGCCTGCCTCACGGAGGGTCTGCGTGGGAGCTGACCAGAGGTGCAGGACTCTGCTACAGAGAGCCGGCCCGAGGGGAGGAAGACACCCGGGCAGTGACGGTACCCAGGCTGCTGGACGCACACCCCCATCCTCACGGTGAGCAGCTGCAACAGGTACAATGCCGTCACCACCAGGTGGGCCTGGGCTCCCGCGGCTCAGCCACCAGCACAGTCATGGCCAAGGTGAAGTCCCCGTCCATGCCAGGCCCTGAGCTAAGTGCTGTCCCATGCTTCCTCTGACAAGCCCCAGGGGAAACTCCTGTGTCATCCTGAAGTGAGACCCTGGGGTTCAGAGAGGGAGAGGGACTTCCCTAGGTCACACAGCAGGGAAGGGTCCTCGCTGGAGACGGCGGAGGGGGACATTCACACCCCCAGGCTCTGTTAGTAACCTGGGGTCAGAAGAAGGCCCAGGCCCTTCCCCTCGGCCATGGCGGGTCCTGTGACCTCAGAAGGGGCTCCAGCTGGGTCCTCCTGGGCACCTGGGGGTCCTCATGGGGGGCTGCCTACAGACCCAGGACTCTGAGCCCAGCTTCTCCTGTCTCCCAGGGACCCCAGGAGCTTGGCTCCGACAGCGGGAGGCTGGCCCGGGGTGGTGGCAGCCCGGTGCTCTCAGGGACAGCGCTGCAGCCCGTCCCCTGCGGCTGGCCTCAGATGACTCCCGCGGCGCGGGCGGGAGGCGGGCTGGGTGTCTGCCACGGGAGCCTCGCACCCGCCCGGAATCCCAATTGAGCTATTTTTAATGTGCTTCAATTTTCATTTTCTTTTATTGGAAAACACAGATGGTGACACGGTGCCCCTCAGACGCTAAGCGAGGTGCCGCCGCGCGGGGGTGGGGGTGCATGACGTGCGCAGGCGCCTCCCCGCAGCTGGGGACCTGGAGCGGCCGCCAGGCTCCGAGGTGGCTGCGGGACTCAGTTTCCCCATCCGCCAAAGGGGCCTCCCTAAGGCGACCGCGAAAGCTCCCGGGGCCTGGGGGGTCTGGGTGGCCTCGCAGAGGGAGCTGCCCCTGGGACTGGGCAGAAACGGGGTCCAGGGCCGGGGACAGCGGCCGGGGGTGGGAGGCCCAGGAGTGGGAGGGAGGGAGGGGAGTGGGCTGTGGGGAATTATCCCCGGGCCACACCCCATTCCCTGTCCCCATCCACAGATTGGCGCAGGGGACCGGGTGCCCTGCCCAAGAGCCATGGCCGTGCAGGTCTGCGGGAGCCCAGGCCCGGCTCTCACGCTCGCCCGCTCTGCGTGGTCCCTGTCCAGGGCCCCCGCGATTCGCTTTCCCATCATAAAAGCCACACACTCTTTAAGGACAATTTGGAAACTACAGAAGTCAGGTGGCAGCTAAAGCTCAGAGTGACAGTCAGCGCCCGCGCCCTGTGCCCCTCCGCCACCGCTACCGACGCTGCACGGAGTCCCTTCTATTCTTTGTCGCTCCCTTCCCACAGCTGGTCTCCGTCTCAGCACTGCGGACGGCTCTGGGCAGGGCGGGCGGAGCTCACAATAGACGGGACCCTTTTCAGAAGCACCAGCCCCCCAAGACCAGACAGCAGCAGAATCCTGGCACAGGCCGGGATTGGTGGCTGGGGCCCTGTATTTCCCACAAGGCTCCACCAGCCTGGGGCAGCCCACAGACCTGCCTTGGCCACACCGCCGGCTCTGGGGACAGCTGGCATCTTCTGGCTTGACCCGGCTGAGCTGTGTGGCCTTGGTGGGGTGCATTCACCTCTCTGAGCTATAGTTTCTTTATCTCCACGTGGTCTTGAGGGGAGACGAGGCGCCCCACAGGATTCTAGGCCCATCTGAGACAGAGCCTCCTCCCAAGGCTAGCAGCATAATTATCTGAGGGCCACCCCATAACTGCTCCAGGAAAGCGGCCTGGGTACGGCAGGCGACGGGAGAGGCCCCCAGAGCCAGAGAGAAAGGGGCTGCGGCAGGCGGGCGGCCGCTGTGGTGTGCTCGGCCTGGGCACTGCCTCCGGGTCTCAGCTCCCCAGTGGCATCTCCTGGACGCGGGAGTGGGGCGCGGGTCCTCCCCCTCTGGCTGGGGTGAGGCGAGGCTGAGGGGCGCAGGCTCTGGGTGGGGATGGGCACCAGCTGGTGCAGGAGCCAGCGCCACTCCAGAGACTGGGAGAACGTCCCACCACGTCACAGAGGGGACACCGAGGCCAGGGAGCATGAAGGGGAGGTGGCTCTGGGCAGCGAGTCCCGTCCCTCTCGGCCCCAGGTGCAGACGCAGAGCCCAGGCCTGGCCCTGGGGCACAGGGGTGGAGTCCTGGGAGCCCTAAGGGGGACAGCTGGCTCTGGCTGGGGTCCAGGCAGGTGGACTTGACCCTGGGCTGCCCGGTGCCCTCGCCAGGGGCCACCAGCCTCCCTCAGCTCATCCATCTGCCGGTCCTCCTCCCGACGCCTCCAGCCCCGGCTCTGGGGACAGCCACACCTAAACACAGAGCTTGCCCACAGTGAGACCCCCTGACGCTGAATGCCACACACAGACAAGGACACGGAGGCTCAGAGACCGCGGATCTGCTCGGGGTCCCGCTGGCCCGGGGGGCAAGGGTCTGATCCCACCTGCCTGAGCCCAGGCCCTCCGCCTGCTTTCCAGCCGCTCGCCTTTGGGGACCCCCGGAGCCCCCCAGCCACCTCCCCGGATGTACCTGCGTCATCCCGGGGGTTCATCTGTGTGACCAGGAAGAGCAGGGCCCTGAGCCCCCTCGGGCCCTGCAGCTGCCCGCCCGCCACCCGGGCCGCCTCCTCCCGCCGACATCACCCGACATCACCCTGGATCTCCTAAACGGTCTTCAGTGGAAAAGGAATGTTTATTAAAAGGCATCGAGACAATAGAGGAGGCCTGAAGTAGGAAGTCACACTGTCCCCAGAGGTGCCCAATTAGGTGTCACTGAGACACCTCCCTGCGCGTGAAGTGCATCTGGGGAGGCACAAGTGCAGTTTACTCCTTTGAACGTCACAAATGGAGCCGCACGCCACCCGGAGAGTCTGCCCTCACACCGCACACACCTCCCGACCTGGGGCAGAGTTTCCAGAACATTCCACGGCCCCCTCCCGTCTCAGGCTCCCGGGCCCTTCTCCGCCCACTCCAGGGGAGTCAGAGAAACCGAGGCAGCGGGGGTGGCCTCTTCGGGGGCTGAGGGAACTGGCCCGAAGCAGGCTGCACGGCGGGTGGGGTGGACACAGGGTCAGCGCGTCCGCCTGTCTGTCCGTCCGAGGGCTGGAGGACATCCTAGCTCTCCCTCCCCGACAGGGCTGTCTCCCACCCCACACGGCCACTTCCCCACACCTCATCAATCTGCAGCCGTCCACCTTGCTCGGCTCCTGGACGCCCTCCAGAGACTCCCCGACGGGCTGCCCACGGAAAGGGGAGGCCGGGTCTGGGCCGTGCAGCCCCTCGGCCGGGCCCTGACCCGCTGATGCTGACCGGGGCCGGGTCCTTCTGACCCCAGGCGCCCGGGGTGTCTCCTGGGGCCACCCCAGGCCGCAGCCCAGCAGGCTTCCTCCTCCCCTGCAGCCCGTCCCGAAACCACAGCCGCACAGAGCGTCCCCAACACCCCCTTTATCATGTCACTCCCTGCTCATGGCCTGCCGGTGGCCCCCAGCGCCTGTGGGGGAAAGACAGACTCCTTCCCCCCGGAATTCCTCGGCCGCCCCCAACCCCCTCCCCCAGAGCCCCTCCCGCATTCCCCCCTCCCCCTGTGGCTGCACCGGGGCCACGGGAAGCAGAGACAGACGTCACCCCCGCTTCCCTGGGCCCCGTCATAGGAAGCCGGGCGCAGAGTGGCCATGCCGGGCTGCTGGGCTGGAAGCCTGTGTTCGCTGATCTCATCTTCTGGACGCTCATGGAGAGGAGCCCTGCGCCGTCCCCGTCACCAACGGGGAAACTGAGGCACGGAGCTGTGAAGTCATAGTCCAAGGTCACGTGGTCCTCGGGGACAGAGGGAGGATTCGAACCCGCGCACCCAGCTCCCCCAGGAAGCCCCCCCTCCAAGAGGCCATCTCCAGGCTTCCTGAGGCCGTCCCTCTCGGCCACCTCCTGGGTCACCCTCTGCTGCTGAGAGCTCAGAGGTCGAGCTGGGACCAGGCCCGAGGCGCAGTGCCCTCCCTTGCTGAGACGGGGGCCTCTCTCTCCAGACCGCGGCCTGAAGGAGGGAGGCGCCCTGCCATTTGACTGTGGGATCGCCTCCCTGTGGCATCTAAAGATGTTTTCTGGTCTTTTTTTGGGTCGATACTGGGGATTGAACCCAGGGGCACTGGGCCCTGAGCCACACCCCAGCCCTAGTTTGTATCTGATTAGAGACGGGTCCCTCAGAGCCTCTTAGGGCCTCACTGTGGCTGAGGCTGGCTTTGAACTGGCGATCCTCCTGCCTCAGCCTCCTGACCTGCTGGGATCGCAGGCTGCACCACGGGGCCGGCTGGTCTGAAGGTGAAGGTGGCCGTAAGGGATGGGGGAGGCGGGGCAGTGCAGGGCAAGAAGCGAGATTTCTAGCTTGGCCCCGTGCGCTGGACAAGCCCTTCCCGGGCCTGGACTCTCTCCTGGGGACAGTCCAGGTGCTACATCGTGAGGACGTCTCCCCCCGCCCCCAGTTCCCTTTGGCGCCGGGATCTCACAGGGACCGTCTCGGGGGCGGCTGGGACTGGAGCGCCTCAGACATGCCCGTCTCCTCACAGGGACAGCGGGCAGCGGGCAGCAGGCTGGAGCTGGCAGGCGAGGACCCGCCCTGCTCTGCTGCTCGCTCGCAGTCCCCACTTCCTTCTGCTTCCGTCCAGATGCGGGTCTGACCTGCGGGGGGACTTCCCTTCTGACTGTGCCGGCTTTTACTGCAGTAAAGACAGGAGCGGGTCACGGCCAGCACGGCCGCCAGAGGTGGCTCCGGATGGTGGAACCTGAGGGTGGCCACCAGGAACCACGGGACAAAAGGTGCCCGAGCCCCTTCCGGCCCCAGCGCTCTGGGGTCCTGGGTGGAGAGGCTTGTCGCCCGCCTCTCTCCTCGGGTGGTGCAGCGGGTCCCACGCCCCTGGGACGTCTTAACTGAGGAGCCGGGATGCCCGGGCCTGGCGTGCCCAGCGGCCAGCGCCGACCCAGGTGTCCTGGGCCCGTGTGGGGGGCAGCGTGGGGAGCGGCTCCGGCCCTCCTCGGCCCCCCGGCACCCTCCGGGCTGGGGAAGGCCCTCACACATCTGGAGCTCATTACGGGAGAAGCCGAGAGGCCGGGCTACGGATGGGTCCAGCCAGGGTTTAGATAAATACCGGGATGATGGATCCAGCCCGGCTCTGGAGGGAAGGGAAAGGGGGTTCCAGGAAGACCCTGACCCTGTCAGGCCCCCCGACAAACGGCCCCCGGGGGCCATCGACTCAGCAGCCTGTCTCCTGACTGCCCCCCACGCAGCCGGAGCGCAGCCGGAGGCAGAGGAGGCCGGTGAGCAGCCCGGCCTCCTCCATCTGGGAATGGAAGTGACAGCCAAGGCCACCTGACTGGGTCGGGGGAGCCCAGTGGAGGCCCGTGCCTAGCAAGGACATGACAATAGGAATGGCCGTTAATACCGAATGTCCACCGTGGGCCAGGACATGCGCCGGGCTGCACATGCATTGACTCACTCAATCCATAGGACAACCTCAGAAGGCGTCCCCATTTTATAGATGAGGAGCCTGAAGTTCAGAGAGGGTCACCAGCCAGGCAATGGGGGAGCCGGGATATAAATCCAGGGTGGCCCAACGCGGGGGCTCAGTGATGGCTGGAGGCTGACGGCCAGGAGAACGAGTGGGAAAGAAAACAGCCCGATCCAACTCTGGCCGGGCCCTTCCAGAGGCCTGTTGGAAAACGGGTTTAACTTCTTCCCAGGTGCCACCTGCACCTGACTGTCAAGAGCGTCGTGCGGGGACTTTCCTGCCTACGCGAGGCATCGACGATCATCAAGGACGCCTGTCGAGCATCGGACGTCCTAAGAACACGCACCACACCTGTCGCGGTGGGTTCGACAGGTGAGGAAACCGCATCTGAGAGAGCAGGGCCCGGGAGGCCCCGCGGAGCCGACGGCACCAGGTCCGGCCTGCACCTGGGTGGCCGTGCACAGGGCCGAGGCCCGGCCAGAGCCGGCCCAGGGTCCCCACCCTCCACTCGGGCCTCCATCTCCCGTCTGTGTTGGGGCCGGGGCTCCTTCCCAGGACCCCCGGGAGGAGAAGGGCAGGCTGCTGGCCTCTGTGACAGAGGCATCCTGCCCAGAGCAGGGGCATGCCCCTGACCTTCCTCCCTCACTGGGCCTCCGCCGTCCCCTCCATGGAGGTCGCAGAGCCAGGATCCAGGCCAGGTGGGTCCCGCTCCCCAAGGCAGAGGCCCGGGACCTTCTGCAGGGGAACAGGGTGGCGCAGCGGTCGGGGCTGGCGGCTGCAGCTGGGCGGGACCAAGGACGGGGAAGAGACCCGGGGAGTTGGCTGGCCCGGCCACCACACTGGCCCAGGCCTGTTGGGCCCAGCTGGGTGACGGGGTCCTGTGACAGCGGGCGCTCCCTCCTTCTGCCAGGCTCTGGGCCTCAGTGCAGGAAGCAGACGGGCGTGGGCGGCAGGTGCCAGCGCCCGTCTGTCCTGGCTGTGTGACTTTGTCACGTCTCCTCCCCTCTCTGGGCTTCAACGTCCTCCCTGGACTGATCCAGGTGATCCTCAAGCTTCAGCGGAACTATCGCTAGGAGTCTGTTGCCAGTTGAGCTACACTTTATTTTTAAATTGACTCACTCCAAAAATCCACTAGTGCAGGGAGAATCAGGCTCCTGCCGTCACCAGAAGAACTCTAGCACCGATCCCTATCCCCGGAGGTGGGTTGGGGAGGTGGTGAAGAGCCTGGGTTCTGGAGCGGAGCTGGCTGCCTGGGTTTATAACCCTTGCTCTGACACTTCTTAGCTGTGTGGCCTTTGACAGGTTACTTGACCTCTCTGGACCTTGGCTTACTCACCTGTAAGATGCAGAAGAATTCCTGTCATGGAAAGTCGTAATGAGGATGGAGACGACTCACTGACAAAGCACTCAGAAGGTGCTGCGCGGGGGGTTTGTTAAATAAAGTACACAGGCTTCGCCCAGTGAAAACGAGAAGATGCCCTGGCCTCTTGGCTCCCGGGCAGGGTCTGAGCCTGAGACCTGCTTTCCCGGGTGGAAAAGCGCCATTAGAGGCTGTCACAGAGGCGCTGGAGACAGACGCCCTCGTGAGTCATGGGTGGCGGGAGGAGAGGGGGGATCCTCTGAGCCTGTGATTCAGCGTTATTGGATGCCATTTCCGGGCTCCCCGGGGCCGCTGGGTCCGACACCTGGTAAACACGGGGTAAGGCCCGTCTGAGGCCCGACTCGGTGACCTGGACTCCAGGGAGGGGAGAGCAGAGCTCTGCGGCCACGCAGGTCCCAGCCGCCCGGCAGCCGCCCTCCCCGCCCTGCCCTTGCTGGCCGGGGGCCCCCTCTGCAGCCCCCCTTGCCCTGGATCTTCGCGGTCACCCCGGTACAAAGCCGTCCACTCGGCTCCTCCTCGTGGAGAAGTGGCAGCCGGGAGGGGGGGAGGGTCCGGGTTCTGGGCTGTGAATCCCAATCTGTGCTCGCGGCTGTGTGACCTTGGGCAAGTCATAACCTGCTCTGTTCCACTTCCTCATCTGCTTAGTAAAAATACGAGAGAGAGGAGAGACGCGGGGGTGTTGATGGGGGACGGTGCAGGCAGAGTTGGGACTCACGGTGTGACGACCGCGGCTCTTTTTATAAATCAACTCAAGATTTGAGGAAAGACTCCTTCATGAAACCAGAGGTCCCCACCACAGGGTTGGCCCCGGAACCCGCGGTCCCCTCCTCCTCCTGTGCTCGGCTTTCTGAGCGCTCCGCCACGGGGTCAAGGCCCAGCTGACCCATCTGTCCCTCCCCGGGGCACAGGGCCTGGGGTCGCTTCGAGGCCACAGCTCAGGGAAGGAAGGGCCCAGGTTCGCTTCCTTCCCTCAAAGGAGGGCCAGGAGGGACGCCTGTCCTTGGCGGGGGCCGATGTCCCTGTGACCCTGGAGACCCGGGAAGCTGCTGTGGTCATCCACAGACTGGATTCGAACTCGGTCTGAACCCCTGCACTCACTCCCAGGTTTCTGCTGGATATTTATGTTGTGCCCAGCCCCGGGCCAGGGACGAATGAGACAGACCCTGACCAGGAAGGACCCCACAGGCCAGAGGTCCCACGACACGCGTGGCCCACCCTCCTGGTTTCCAAAAACTTCTGTTCTCTATCTAGGGTGAACTCCAGGAAACTCTGTAATTTACATATGTGCCGGGAAATTGGAATCAAGTACCGATAAAAAGAGCACCAAGTGGGCCCTTCCAGGGAACGGGCAGAGGATTCGTCCACAAACCTCATCAGGAAACAATGTCTGTTCTGAGCTTCCCGGCAGCCCAAGCAAGAAGGGAAGCAAGCTGAGAGGGGAAGATCAAGGGCAAACGGATCAGCAATAGTCAAAACTCACTGCGTGCATAATCTGCACCACGCATTAAAAGCTCTACGTGGAGAGATACTTAAGCAACCCAGGGCACAGAGAGGATGACTTGCCCCGTTTTGCAGAGGCAAACTGAGACAAAAGGATTAAACGGTTGCTCCAGTGCGAGCCTGGATCTGAATGGGGATCTGACCGTGCATCGTCTGGCTCCTGACCAGGATGCTGGGCTGTCCATGTGTACCACCCCAGGTGACCCGGGTGGGTGTGATTGTCTTCGCTGCCAAATGAAGTCACAGAGAGGTGAAGCGACTTGCCCGAGTGTGCACAGCTCCTCAGCGGTGGGTGGGGCCGCCCAGCTCATTGTCCTCTGCCTGGGCAGGCGGGCTCAGTGCCACCACGTCAGGGCCCAGGGCTCACGCCACCCACCACAGGAGGCAAACGGGTTCATTCCAGGTGACGAGACAGGCCACACCCGAGTCCCAGGTGGCAGAGCCGTCCTGACAGGTGGCCTGCCTGTGCTCCCCGCGGGCCGCCCCCGCTGGCACGGGCCCCTGATGACTGGGGGTCTGGCCATGCCGGCTCACAGGCCACACGCCACCCCAAGGGGGTGAGTCACCTGAGTCTGTCTGCCCGCTGGGCCGAGGCCCAGGCTGCCGGGTCTGCAGGTTCTCCAGGCCCTGGGAGGAGGAGGAGGAGGAGGAGGGGCCGAGTCAGCCGACCTTGACCCGAGACTGACCTTGGGCAAACCGGCTCACACCCGGGACAGTGTCGATCATGACCTCAGGTATTCAGTAGGCGCTCAGCGGCGGAGTGCTGGGCACACAGAGAGCGCTTAACCAACGTCAGCCGCGCTGTGTACACGTGGTCCTGGCCTGGACCTGGCTGGTGCCCACTGCTCTGACCTCGAGGGGCCACACGAGCCTGCCCTGGTCAGCCCAGCCGAGACCAAGGACTGGGCGCAGACCTCCTCCCCATCGGCCGATCGGCATGAAGCCGAAACCCGGGTTTCAACCCCGGGTCGCCCTGAGACAGGCCCGGGCAGGAGGGGCCGAGTGGACTCGCTTGCTAATGAATGGCCCTTCGGGGCCTCCAGTCCAGGCTCCCGTGGGCAGGGCTGCTGGGGAGGGACGGTCTAGCCCAGGCCCTGACCTGGGGGCTCCCTTCACCCGGGTCCCCGACACTGGGAGGGGTCCCAGCCGGGGCAGGCACAGGCTCGGGTCCCGGGGAGATGGCCGGGGCCTCCCTAGGTGTGACAGGGCTGATTTCCCCGTGTCCTTGTCCCCGGGTGCTTCTCAGGGGAGTCACGATGCAGGGGGATTCCATTCTTCTGGATGAAGGGGGTCCGTGGGGTCAATAATGGCGCCTGATGGGAGTCGATTCACTATCACTGAGGGATCCACGAGAAACAAACTCATAGGCCCGTTAGACCCTCTGCCCCGACACCTGTGTTGTCTGTCACTCTGGGGTCCACACCAACCAGGTGAGGCCTCCTGCCTCAGAACCTGCCCCACCCCGAGCCTGGACCGCGACGTCACCACGGTGGGCGGCGGAGGGCGTCCAGTGCGCGCCCGGCCGCTCCTCGGGGCTCCCAGGGGCCTGGTGAGCAGGGGCCCATCTACAGAGGCCGCTGAGGCTCCGGAGGGGAAGCGCCCGACGGGGGCCTCCCAGGAGTGAGGGGCCCGGGGAGGTGCTGGGTCAGCGCCGGGAGCCCTGGCCGACGTGGCCACCAATGGCGAGCGGTCACCAAGGCCCCTCTGGGGCTGCCTGGAGGAGGGAGGCTCATTCCCGGGCGTCACGGTAAGAATGGAACAGGGGACCCTGGCCTGAACTTCTCCGCCCAGGACACTTGGACCGGTGGCCAGCAAACCCCAGTCTCCTGCTCTGGACGAGGCTGAGCTGTCCCCCCCGCTGCCCGCCTAAGTCCCCATGACGCCTCGTGGCGCCGGCCACTGTGAAGGCTGCTGGCCACTGTGCAGCCTCCCTTGTCCTAGGCATCGTCCCCACTGTCAGGACAGCTCGAGGCCAGCAGCTGTGACCTGACCACCCCAGGAGCCCGGAGCCTGCAGGGCAGCGTGGCCCCTGGGCTCACAGGGCCAGGAAGGGGACGCAGGGGCAGGAGCCTGGGCCTGATCCCGGCGAGGACCCTGCCAGCCACCCCGTCACCCGGGGCCGGGGGCTCGCTCTCTTTCCCACCTGCGTGGGGAGCCGGAGCCCGGAGCTGGGTCAAGGCCGGCGTCCCCGTCCCCAGGAGCCTCAGCCTCCCGCCTGGAGAACCACGGGCCGTGCAGGACGGGCCAGGCCCCGGGAGCTCACCTCCTGGCCTGGTCCTGTCATTGTGCCCGGAGGCAGCCGTGGTGGAAAGGGTTCCTTTGCTCACGGGGCAGAAAACCAGGCTGTCAGGCAGATGCTCCTGCTTTCCCGAGCCTTCGACGGGTCCCAAACCTCAACCCCGAGAGGCCCCGGCCCAGCCGAGGGGCCATGGGAGGTGCAGGACTCCAGCCCGGAGCCGCCCTAGGTGCTGGGCAGGGGCGCAGGCGGGCGGCTGGGTGTGGGGCAGGGGCGCAGGCGGGCGCAGGGCCACTCTGTGGCCTTATCTCCCGGCAGAGGCCAGGGCTTGGGGCTGAGATAAGAGGGAGCCAGCCGGGAGGCGGCCAGGTGTCGGCCGGGAGGGAGCCGCGGCTCCGGGCAGGCGGCGGGGACAGCTCTGCTTGGGAGGGGGGCAGTAAGGCAGAGGTGTCAGGCGGGGAGACGGGTCCCAGCAGCCCGCGGTGGCAGGAGGAGCGGGGAAGGGAGGCCTGGCCCCAGAGGGCCACGCTGAGAACGTCACCCACCCTGTCCCCGCACCAGAGAAGGTCCTGCTCTGCTTCCATTTCATTGAGGAGGAAAGCGAGGCTGAGAGAGAGAGGAGGCCAAGGCCACCCACGTGAGCGAGGCGGGAAGCAGCCCGGGCGGGGAGAGGCGCAGCAGGGGCCAGTTTAGAACCGGCGGCACCCCAGGGGCCGGACAGGGGCTGGTGGCCACCCTAGGTGGCACTTGGCGAGGCACAGAGCAGTTCGGCTCACACAGAGGCTGCAGAGCGCCCTTGCTCCCTGCTGATGCCACATAGGAGTGCTGTCCCCAACCCGACAGAGCACAGGACCCCTGGCCCACTCGTTTGACCTTTGGAGGGCTGTGGGCGGCACGATGACCCTGGAGGATGCCACTCGCATCTCAGGAGCTGGAGCCTTCAGTGGGCAGGACCATCTCACAAAAGGGACACCCATCTTGCTCCAAAAGTGAGTAGTAAGCACAAAAAAGAGGCTGGACTGGACCGAGTGACACCCACTCCCCTCAAAGAAGAACGAGGCGCCCCAAATGATGGGAACACCACCCAGAGGAAGAGGGCTCGGCCGCACCGGTACCACGGAAAACGATCCCAGGGTCACTGGGGACCCCAAGCTGAGTATAAGGAAGCCACCAAAGGCTCAGGCAAATCGTTTGGGCCTGAAGCTTCAAAAACAGGGTTTATTTAGATAATCCCTCGCCAGGCCCCCTGGCCTCAGCGCCTGGCTTCTCCAAGGATTTATTTTGTGAAAATGTCTCTCTCAACAACTACGTTATCCTACCCCGAGCCAACAAGGGGATTCTTCCCTGTGCTCAAAACCACAAGCCCTGGGCAGCCCTTCTGCCCCAGCACGGCTTTCTGCAGCGTCAGGTTATGAATCACTCATCAGATCTGAGAGCCACGGCAGGCCTGGCCGGTGCGCGGGCGTCCGCTCCACCCCCAGGCCCGGGGCTGCCGGCGCAGGGGAGGCCGGGCCTCCACTCCTGGCTTTGACTCCACCAGGGCCACCTGCGTGGGACCCCGGAAATGCGGGGCCTGGGATGGGTGGGGCCAAGGCCTGCCCTTCCCACAGGTGAGCTCCTGGGGGCCTGGGAACAGCCTGGCGGGCTGTGTCCCGTCCTCTTAGCGCATTTCAGAAACTCGGGAGGAAGGGACGGGAGAGAGGTTGCAGAGTCAGGGCAGAAACGAAAACGCCGCCTCACGGGGCCAGGGGAGGCTCCAGGCCTGTCCCAGCCGATGCCACAGCAGTGTCCCCAGCCCCCCAGCCCCCCAGCCCCCAGGCCCCCGGGGCCCCAGGCGCAGCCTTGCCTGGGGGACCCCCGTCCTGGCTCAGGAGAGCCCCTCCTCTCTGCCTCCCCTGGAAGCCTCTGCAGCAGAGCCCAGCACACAGTAGGTCCTCAGTGAAGGCCTACTGAGTGCAGGGAACGGATACTAGTTAGTGACGACTATACCGGTTAACACACCCTCCAGAATGGGGGGGCCAACAGCACCTGGAGGCATGGAAGGCAGAGGGGGACGTGGGCTGGTCCCGGGGCAGGGAAGCCCAGGGCCTGGCTCGGCCACTCGCCAGCCGGGCCACCTCTGGGAAGGAGCGTTGCTCCCGTGAGCCTCCTCGTCTGCAGTGGGGATGGTCATCCGCGCCACGAAGGGTCGGCATCTCGGCCACGGACCTCAGAGCCCGGCGTGTTCCGGAACAAGAAAAGGAGACAGAGAAGCCGAGACCAGGCTCCCAGGTGCCTCTGCCCAGATCGTCCCCAGGGGGTGCTGAGCCGAGGCCCCCAGATGCCACCCAGCCCCCGAGCGGAGGTTCCCGGCCCCTGAACTGAGCCGGTGTACTTCAGGGGCTCAGTGGGTCCTGCAGGGACCCAGAGGCTCCTGGAGGCGTCCAGAGCAGGGCCACCTCCCGCGCCTGCCGCTGGGTCCCTGCCGCTGGGTCCCTGCCGCTGGGTCGGGCTCCTCCAGGACTCGGCCCGGTCTCAGCCGCAGTGGAGCAGCCTGCGTGTTGGGACAGTTCCCTCCCACTGCCGAGGTCTGGGGGTGTCACCATGAGTTTAAAGGCCTCCAGGATGAGGGGGTTATTTTACGGGCAGACAGTGTATCCATTCATCCTCATTCATAAAACATGGGCCAGGGGGAGGGGGAGGGGGAGCCGAGGGGGAGGGGGAGCCGAGGGGGAGGGGGAGCCGAGGGGGAGGGGGAGCCGAGGGGGAGGGGGAGCCGGCCTGAGCAGCCCCTGGGCCCAGGAAGAGAGGACTCCACATTCCAGCCTGGGGGAGGCCCATGTGGAAACCCAGTGGTGTCCTAAGGGTCGGTGAGGGCTGTGGATAAGGGCGGCCGAGGGCAGGGACCGGGCAGGTGCGCTCAGGAGGGGTGTGAGCGGGGCTTTGAAGGGTGAGCAGGAGTTGGCTGCAGGAGCTGAGAGGAGGGGGGTCCCTGGGTGACAACTGGGCCTGAATGGAGGCCTGGGGCCTGGGAGCTTATGACGTGCTTGTGGAGGACGAGGATGACAAGGACAGCAGAGAAGTCACCAGGGCCAGGTCACCAAGCAGGCGAGCCTGGCCTTGGTAGTGGGGCTGAGCTGACCCTGGAGGGCGGTGGGGACGCTCTGCAGAGCCATGGCTCCTGAGGTGGTCTCCGCAGAGGAAGGAGAGGCCTTGGGTCCGGGTGGAGGGGCGGGGAGGAGCTGGGATGGCTAGCCAGGGGGCAGGCGCCAGGGGGCAGGCGCCAGGGGGCAGGCGCGGCTGGCTCTGGCCCCGGGGCCTCTCCTGGGGACAGCCAGGCAGGCAGATGGGGAGACAGGCCCTGGAGGAGCAGGGACAGGCCTCGTCAGGCCAGCGGGGGACTCCCAGTCCCCAGACACCCCTGGGGGAGCCAGGGCCACCGCCAAGGTGCAGGCTGAGATGGCGGAGCAGGTCCCCCAGCCTCCTCCCTGCGGCTGGGCCTGGCTCTGCGCTGGGGGTCCACTCTCCTGGAGGAGGCTGACCCCTGCCACCCACTGCGCCTGGGAAGAAAGGCCCCTGTCGGGCAGGAAGGCCCCGCTGCAGGCTGGGCCCGGGCTGGGCAGCGCCTTCTCCTCGGTGACCCTGCCACCGAGTCGGTGGCACAGGGCGCGGGCAGCCCCTCCCCAGGGCCTGTGCCGAGCTGGGGAAGGGGCCTCCGGGGCCTCTGAGAACCAGACTGCGGCCCCCACTCCTCCCACCCCCGGGGGATCCCGCTGGTGCCCACGCAGTGACCAGGGCCGGTCTGCGGGGCAGGGGCCACTACACAGAGCCTCCGCGTGGGGGAAGGGGACCAGCAGCCCTTTGTCTGGCCTCCGCAGTGACTGGGGAGGCAGCGGAGGGAGGCCTTTGTGCCTCTGGGGCCAGCCCGGGGCCTCCCTACGACACAACCAGGAGACGCGCCTGGTCCCCACCGCTCCCCAAGACCAGCCTGCCCGCTGCTCCTTGCCCGGTCACCCTCCAGGTGCCATCCTGCCTACGCCGACCAGCCTCCCGAGGACTCCAGTGCCACACTGTGTGTCCCCATCCCCCCACGGCTGCCAGAACCACGGCGACTGGGACCATCACTGTCCGTCTCTGTTGTCCGTTTTGCTGCTGGGAACCCAGGCCTGCGCACGCCATGCCTACCACAGGGTCACGCCCCAATCCTGCTGCCCTATCTGTCCCACGCCCTTCCTTCAGGCCATGCACGGTGGGTGGTGCCTGCAGCTGAAGTTCAGAGAGGGGCAGCAACCTATAGAAGGTCACAGAGTACTAGGTGGGTGAGCCAGGGTTGGAACCAGCCCCTCCGCAGGCCCTCTTATCCACCAAGCAAGACTCTGAGGCTGCTCTGCTGATGAGGGGCCAATAGGCAGAGGCTCTGCTCCAAGTCCAGGGACCTCTGCGACCCCGACCTCTCCTTGGCTCCCCCCCCCCCCCCCCCCCCCCCCCCCCCCCCCCCGTCAGGCTGGATTCCAAAGAGCCCTGGGTGCTCTGGCCCGGGGTGAGGGGGTGGTTTCAGGGAAAACCCACGCCCATAATTTAAGCCACATTCAAGGGCAGACTTTCCATCCCTCAGAGCCCACGGAGGGGCTGAGGTCACACTAGGAAGGGGGAGGGGCCGGGAGTTCCGGGGAGCCTAGGCCTGGGTCTGGACCGCAGCCTCAGGAGGACGCTCCCTAGGCCTCCTGGTCGGGCGAGCAGGACTGTCACCTCCCCGCTGTGCAGCGTTGGTGAGGCCACCCTCTCTGAGCCCCCGTCTCCCTGCCTCCCGGGCGGCAGGAGCGCGGATCCCCCTGGCTCTGGCCCAGAGCAGCGTGGCTGCAGCGTCCGAGTCCTGAAATCATATCTGAAAGTGTGTGTGAGGCCCGTCTCCAGGAGGCGGGGTGGCTTCTGGCAGGGACTCAAGGCTCTCCGTGATGGAGGAGTGAGGAGCCACAGCGAAAGAACATTCTCCCGGGGTGAGCACATCCCGGCCTCGCCTTCTCCACCTGGGACCGGGGAGCCCGCCCCGCTGTCCGCGAGGGTACCAGAGGCTCGGAGGAGACCGGGAGGTGACAGGATGGGGTCAACTGCCCTGGCTGTGTGGGAGGGGAGGCCGCCAGGACCAGCTGCCTGCGGGCTGGGCCACCCTGCGGCTGCCCCAGCCCCCTCCCTGAGGGCCGGGGAGACAGACGCGGCCCCCAGCTCCTTCCCGGGCCGGCCTCTGAGTGGGGGGCCCTGGCCCGGGAGCTCCACGGGGGGACTCTTGGCCGAGCTTCTGTTTAGGAGGCCAGGAACCTAGAGTCCCGAGGTCAGCTTCTGGCCACGACCCGTCCACGCACAGCAGCCCGACGCAGGGGCTGGGAACACAGGCTCTGGGCTGGGCGCTGGCCTTGGGAAAGTCCCCAGACCTGTCACAGGTTGAGTTTTGCCGCCTCTCCACACAGACGGCCAACGTCGCGCCTCAGGTGGACGCTACCAGGCAACCGCGGGCGCAGGTGCAGGTGACCCCAGGCCGACCGTGGAGCCCGTGGTAGCACCCACGTCGTGCAATGAGTATTAAAGCGTCACACCCTGACACTCCGGCTCCTCCGGGAGACACGCACAGACCCCGTCCTCCCTGGGTCTTGGCCCCTCCACCCGAAATCAAAGGGGCTGAACAGAAAGGCCTGGAGCAGGACACGGAGCTCTGGACAGTCCTGCGGCCCCTGCTCAGGAGGCGACCTGGGGTCGGGAGGGGCTCCTGCACCTGTGGGACGGCCTCTCCAGTCTGTGGGGGTGACGTGCCAGGCCTGGGCCAGACGCTGCCGGTGGGAAGATGCAGACAACGTGGCCTCACAGTGGGCGGTGGGCCGCAGGGACACCCCTCCCCGGGACAGGCGTCCGTGACTGCGGAGACTCCACAGCCGGACACAGGGCCCCCGATGGGCTCCATTTCTAAGTTAGAAAATAAAGTTGGGGATCCCCTAAGTATCCACCTGCTAGCACAGAGGTAGCTCTAAATCCAATCGCGTGCGTGTGCGTGTGTGCGTGTGCGTGTGTGTGTGCGCGTGTGTGTATGTGTGCGCGTGCACGCGCCCTGGGGGGCACGGAATGAAATGAGGTCATGTGGAAATGGACTATTTTTATTTCAACGGGACATTTTAAAAATACTCTTAATTATATGAAGATGGGGGAAAGGTTTTCTCAAAAATTAGAGAGAACTCGGAGCTGCCCTGGGGCCCACCCCTCCCCCGCCCTCCCACCTCCAGGAGGCCACCCCCTTCTCCAGGGCCTCACCTTTCCCAGGCCCCGCAGCTCTTGGCGCCCACTCCTGGGAGGCCGCTGGCCCACACAGCTGGGCAGAAGGGAGCCAGATCTGCGAGCCGCACCCTTGAAGCCCTTTCCAAGAGGTTCCTATTTCACCCTCTGCATCCTGGGAGGCAAGTCCTCTTATTACCCCAAAGGCAGGAAGTGCACGGCCCTGGAGGCTCAGAGAGGGTGCGTCACCAGCCTGAGGCCACACAGCCTGTCCCTGGCAGCTCTGGAGCCTGGTCCCTTTCCCTAGAGGGTGCCCTCTTCTGGGGCAGGCTCTGCAAGCCCGTACCCAGAGGGCGGTCCTAGGACCGGGCAAGCTGGCTCTGGTGTGAACTGGACAAAGACCAGGCACAGACGGGAGGAAGGTGTCGCTGAGCTGGCTTCTGTGCCTCTGCCCCCACGCAATGTCGTTTTACTGAGCATTTCCTATGTGTCACCTCTTACAGACAAGGAAACTGGGGCTCTGAGAGCGGGAGTCACTTGTCCCAGTCACGTTTGGGAAGGGCTGGCCCCAGGACTGCAGCCAGCTGATGTGGCTAGCGAACCCCTGGGGGCAGCTGTCCCCGACACAGCCCCTAGCGCCACGGAGGAAGGGGATCTGTGCAGAGTCACCACAAGCCCCGCGGGCCCCCCCTGCCCCCTGCCTGCTCCGCCCGGGGAGGCTGGGTATGTGCCAGAGCCGCCAGCGTGGCTACCGGGAGCTGATCAACGGCTCCTGTCAGAAACTACGACCAGCACCGCGCACCACGACGCCATGAGAGCCTTGGGAAGGTGGGGGCAGGCCAGGCCACAGGGCATGACACCCCCAGCCAGCCACAGTGGGTGACGCCGACCAGGGAGCAAGGCCTGATGTCACTGACAGGCCCCTCCACTGCCCGCCAGGGCCGCCAGCCCACACTCCCACGCGGGCCCTGCAGAGGCTCCTCGCACCCCCACACCCCCCTGTCGTCCCCCAGTCTGTCCCCTCGTGGCAGTCACAGCAGCACTTCCTGACACCTCCCAGTCCCTCCACGGCTCCCTGTCAATCAAGGTGGAAGCCCAGGCCCTGCCTCCCACCACCCCGGCACCTGCTTCCTCTGGAGTCTTGCACGTGTCTGCCACAGGACCTTTGCCCAGACTGTCCTCTCTGCCTCAAACATCCTCTCTGGGACCCCGGGGCTCCCTCCCTGCTCCTGCAGGCCTCCACTCCCATGTCCCCTCCCCCCGCTTGCAGTCGGCCTCTGACCCCCTCCCCTGCTGCCGCTGTCCCCCCACTAGACACTTGTCATCAGTTTTGCACATGACTGTCCAGTGGGGCAGGACAGTCCTGCTGTCCCCTGTAACCTGCCCCACAGTCACGCGGTGGCTGGCGAGGGGCTGGCCTGTCCAGAGCCTGCGTGTCGGGGAGAAGTAAGAGAAAGGCCCAGCCGCCTTCCTGGCTCCAGATCCATATCTGGCCACTTGCTCGCCGTGTGGGCCCCGAGTCACTTCCCCCCTCTGAGGACCAGAAGCCTCTTCCGTCCATCTGGCAGGAGGACAAGCCCAGCCCCCCAGAGGGCTGCGTGCAGCCAGCGTGAGCCCCAACCCGGGCCCGGGAGGCCGATTCACCTCGGCTCTGCAGCCCACCCTGGGTCTGGCCCTGGGCCAAGCCCCTGCAGATTTCAATACCAGTCTGTTCAATTAGGGGAGATGACGGATGTCACAGCACCCTGCCAACTGTCACCCAGAAGAACAGACAGAAGCAAACCCTCCTTTCACTTATCTGAAAACCGCGCTTGTTCATTCTCCCAACTGATACATATTAATTGAGCACCTACTACGAGCCAGGCACGCCGCTGGGCCTGGAGAATGTGGGGAAGCCGTCCAGTCGCGGCTCGCGTCGCTGTGGCGTTCACAGGGCGCTGGGGAGGAGAGAAGCCCATCAGGAAACACACGATTACTTCACAGCCCTGACTTTGTAACACGCTATCACCGACCCACTGTGGAGCTCCCTGGGGCTCCCGAAAGGCTTCCCTGGGACAGTGGACGGCAGTGGACCAGCTGCAGGGACAGCACTCGAACTCCAGGGACCAACCAGCACAAGGGCCCTGTGCTGCGGAGACTGTCAGGAGCGGGAAGGCCAGAGCCCTGGATTGGACCAGGGTGGGCCATGAAGAGGCCAAGTGAGCAGCGGCCGGACCACTCAGGGCCCCGGGACGGGAAGGGTGGGACTTTATCCCCAAACTAATAGGAAGCCGAGGGCAATGGCTTAGAGAATGGGCTAGATTCACAGCCCAGCCTGGGCATGTCCCCTTAGGTAAGTCTGGGTGCTCTGCTGTCAGTGTGGCCTGGGAGCGGGTGTCAGGCCTCCTGACTTAGAGATTTGAAGGCCAAAGGTCGCCTCCCAGAACCTCCTGCCCAGGAGAGAAAGCCTGCTGCCCTCAGACTGGGCATTCTGAAGCTGTCGGCGCCCGCTGGCTGAGGTCTACCCCGCCGGCCAAGGTCTGCCTGACAGTACAGCTGTCCCGCAGCATCAAAACTGGCCCAGAACTCGGGGAACCTCAGGGCGGCTCCCCCTGAGACCCTAGCTGGGAGGCGTTACCCCGCGGGAGCAGATCACCAGGGCAGGTAATTTCTGGAATAAACACAGCTGTGTTTGTCCCCCTGCGCCACGCTGCAGGCGCCACTGCAGACGCCACGGCCGCCCGCCCGACACGTGCAGCTGCAGCCTTGCACCTCAGGACCGACGCGTTCCAGATGGGAAAAGTGAAGTCCAAGGGAGGAATGGGAGGAAGGGGCCAGGGGTGCCCTCCGTCCAGCCCCGACTTGGCGCCAGGCCCCGTGCCAGGCCCCAGAAGCACCCCGCCTTCACCGAGCTCCCCAGCAGCGGGTGGCCCCTCAGCCTGCAGGTCACAGAGCTGCAGATGACAGGTCACAGGAACTCTCTGAGCCTCAGTCTCCTCATCTGCAAAGTGGGGCCACGCACACTGTTCCACGGGGCTATTGCATGTAGAGATTTTGTGCAGTTCCAGGGACACTGTAAGGAGCCCACAAGGGGCGGGTGTTCCTCGTCACTCACTCATTCCATCAGCTGGCATTTATTGAGCACCTGCTGTGCTCCGGGCACAGTGCTAGGCACTTACAAACAAAAGAGACCGAAAACAAAACACCCTCACTCTGCGAAGCCGACATTCTTAGAGAAAATTGATGACTAAATAACGTCACTTCATAATGTCACTTCCCAGCGTGGTACACGGGTTCACAGTGGCCAATCATCTTCTGAACGCCCACTTCTCACCTTCATCCACCTCACTCTCCAAAGGGCCAGAGGCAGATGGACCTCCAGGTCTCCGCAGGCAGAAAAGGGAGCCGCCAACTTTAAAGGTCTTGTGTCCCTCAGGAAGAATCTCAGTGGCTAGGGACGCAGCCCCAGCTCCACCCTGCCACTGGCTTTGGGGGACCGGGGCAGGCTGCTTCCCTTTCCGGGCCTCAGTTTCCCCCACATCCAGCTCTGGCATTTGCAGGCTGGGTGGTGCTGGGGGTGCTGCTTGGGCTGCCCGTGACCGTCCCCCAGCACCGAGGAGTGACGTGGGCGGGGAGGGACAGGATCCTGAGGTGCTGCCTGGAGCCACAGGACTTTAGGGAGGGGAAGGGGAGCCGGGCAACGGCCCTGTCCTGACTTGTTTCCTCTGCCACTGTCCCGGCCCATTGTGGCCTCTCCCACCGGCGGAGCATCTGGGGGCCGGGGCAGCCTGAACCAGGTCTGGGCTGCAGAGGGCCCCTGGACCACCCTCCTGCTCTGCAGCCTCCCTTGCCGGCCTCCACCTCCTTCCTGCTTCGGGTTTCTTCCAGCAGCTTCCTCTGTCTTCTGAGACCGACCCCAGCCTCCCCCAGGCCCTTCAGCCGGTGCAACCCCTCTGCCAGCCTGTGCCCACTGCCCCTCAGGTGTCTTCGGTCCTTTCCAGCCTCTAGGTCTCCGCTCAGGCTGTTCCCGACTCAGGATCCCCTCCCTCTAAACACGATTCTGACGTCACAGGCGGAAGGCGCGTCCCCTCTGCCTGCCACACACTCATCCCCCGCGCGAGTAACTGCGGATCAGGAGCCCTTATTGGAAAGGCTTGGGACCAGAGGGGCTGGGATTTCGGGTTTTTTTTTTTTTTTCTTCCAAATTTTGCAACAATTGCACAAACATAGCGAGCCCTTGGGGACGGGCCGAGTCTTAACATGAAACACGTGTGTCTCTCTTCGCCTTGGACACGGAGCCCGGAGGTCGTCTTACATGGAGCTTCGAGTGCACCTGCGTGTTGCCTGGGACCTGTCACAGGAAGCCAGGTGTGGAATTTTCCACTTGTGACTTCCTGTTGGGGCTCCAAACTTTTGGGGGCCCGGGAGCAGGTTGGGTTTTGGACCCTCGGATGCAGGATCCGAGCTTGTGGAGGGCCGCGGCCCTGCACCGCCCTCACCGCTCAACCTGCAGCTTCTCTAACTACAAAATGAGTTGATGACTGTCACTGGGGACGGTGAGCACCCAGGACGGCCTCCAGCCCCCACAGAGGCTGCCATGACCGTGTCCACGACGGAGGAGGGACAGAGGAGAGGAGGGAGAGGAAGCCGGAGGCGGGCAGGGAAGCTGTGACCTCAGGGGCCAGCTCCGCTCAGCTTCTGCCCGAGGCTCTAGCACCCGGAGGGTCTCCACGGCGAGTGCTGAACGGCTGAATGGATGAGGGAAGGGAGGACTAGGGAAGGAAGGAAGGACGTGCAGACAGACGAACCGACAGAGCATCTGGGGAGACAGAAGGAGCCAGCCCAGAGCCCAGCAGCAGGGCACCCCACGGGCAGCAGAGGATTCTGGGAGCAGATGCTAGATCTGGCCCCTGCTGCTGCGTCCCCTGGCTCTGAGCTCCGGGGCCGCTGGCCGGCACAGGCTGCGCTCAGGGCGGCCCCTCCCCACCTGTCGGCAGCCCCTGCGAGCGGGACCCTGTGTCCAGGAGAGGGAGCCCAGCCTGTGGGGAACTTCCCTCTGGGGGCCAGCGTCCCGGGGCTCCCCAGGGCAGAAACTTTGGCAAAGCCACAGTCACGTCTCAGGAGATTTTCCCAACCGGGGGACGGTGCTGACTGCTGGCTCTTCCCAGGGCCAGGAATGGGATGAGGAAATGCCCAGAGACCAGAGGGAACCCAGGGGAGAAGTCCGCTCTAGGTTTTGGGGTCTGTTCTTTCTTCTGTTCATTCATCCACACAAACATCCCAAACCGCACCTCCGTCCGGCCATCAGCCATCCACCTGTCCACCCCCAGCCCCTCAGTCTCCACGTAACCTGCCCCCCTCCCTTCCTGGGTATCATCCATCTGACTGTCCATCTGCCTGTCATCCGTCCACCGTCCAATCCGTTAGCTCTCCGTGTGCTCCCCTGCTCTCCACCCAGCACCCAGCCACCTCCCTGCTCAGCTGCTCACTCAGGGATTTAATCAGACCCTCCGGCCACGGCCACTGAGGCTGTCCAGCGCGCTTGGGAGGAAGCCAGGCGTGCGGGCTGGGCTGCGGGATGGCCAACTGGAGCAACATTAAAGAGGTACACGCAGGACACCACCAAGAACACAGAGGCCACCAAGGACGGACGGAAGGGGAGGGACTCGAGGGAGGTCACAGCTCAAAGGGGCACAGATGCTCAAGTCCGATCCATCGTTGGGGTGGGCGGTCCTGGGGGTTGAACCCAGGGTGCTCTACCACCGAGTTACATCCACGGCCCTTTTTGGTTTTATTCTGAGATGGGGCCTGACTAAGTTGCTAAGGCTGGGACTTGTGATCCTCCTGCCTCAGCCTCCTGAGTCACTGGGATGACAGGCATGTACCACTGGGCCTGGCTCAAGCCTGATTTTTTTTTTTTTTTTTTTTGTACTGAGGATTGAACTCAGGGCGCTCAGCCACTGAGCCACATCCTCAGCCCTATTTTGTATTTTATTTAGCGACAGGGTCTCACTGAGTTGCTTAGCGCCTTGTTGTTGCTGAGGCTGGCCTTGAACTCTCGATCCTCCTGCCTCGGCCTCCCGAGCTGCTGGGATGACAGGTGTGCACCACTGCACTCGGCCCCAGCCTGATCTTAATAAGCAGCAGGGATAGATGGGGGAGAGGAGGTGAAAGGGCACCAGGCAGGGGGAGGGTGGGTGTAACCCGGAGCAGCAGGGAGCACGGTGGACTCTGAGGGTCCCAAGATTTAAAAAAAAAGAGTAAGCAGGCAGGGCCGAGCGCAGCTCAGGGTGAGGTGGGGCCCAACACAGAGACCGGGTCCCTCCCCAGCACCACACCAGGAAACAGAGAAAGAGGAAGAGACAGAAATCCAAAGGCCCGAGTCCTCAGTCCACATGGCAAGCTGTGGCCGGGCTAGTCCTCTGCTCCAAGTCCCCCAGATGCTACTATCCCTCCTCACTTCCTGGAGGAAAGGGCCACGTCCCACCGCAGCTGCCCCCGGCTGTGCTCTGGTGGCTGCGGTTCAGGTGAACGTGGAGGAAAGCCAGGTCCCCGGCCTCGTGGCCAGGACCTCTGAGAGTTTCCTTGTGACAATGAGGAAACAACCGTAGCTCTCGCCCAGCTTGAGGGCGAGCGGGCAGGTGGGGGACTCGGTGAGCGGCAGGCTCTACCAGCTGTCCTCCCGCTGTGTGCCAGGGACAGTGATCTGAACCAACAGAAGCTGGGCCTCAGGCTGGGTGCGTGTCCCACACCTGTAACCCCAGTCACTCAGGAGGCCGAGGCTGGAGGACCGCAAGCTGGAGGCCGGCCTGGGCAACTCAGCAAGACCCTGTCTTAGGATGAACTAAAAAGGGCCAGGATGGAGCTCAGGGGTACAGCACCCTGGGTTCAATCCACAGTACCAAAAAAGAAAGAAAAAAGAAGAAAAAGAAAGTGGGGCTTAGACATGAGTCAATTTCCAGTAAACGTTAGTTCTTTGCAACTTCAGGACAAATGGTTTAGGAAAAAACACACACATTTATAGAGCGAATGTGACAAGAATGTTCACAATGGGCGAATGTCAAATCTGGGTGGAGGAGGGTTTTTTAACCACACTTTGAACTTTTCTGTAGATTTGAAATATTAAACAGAAATGGCGAGATCAGCTCTTGGGGTCTGCCCTGGAGTCGGTGGGCACGGCTCCGGCTCCCCTCTCCCTGGCCCAGTGACCGGGGCGGCTCTCAAAGTTCCCACCTGTGGAGCTGGAGGAACCCTGGTGACCAGACCCGGGCTGCCTGCTCGGTCACCGCTCCTCCCTGGCACCGGCCGCTGCTGTGATCACTGAGCAGTGAGGAGCGGAGGCCGGAGGCGAGTGCGGTTCAGAACCCGCATCTCCCCTTCCCTAAGGCGCCCCGGGCAGGGGGCTCACTCATTTTAGAGGGGGAAGTGACGGACCCCCGTGGACACAGCTGTTCAGTGAGAGGATTAGAACCGGGTCCTGCCTGTCTCCAAAGCGCCCCCCCCACCTCCTGCCTCTGTGGGACCTGGGCCAAGGGGCCCAGCCTCGTCGCCCTGCAGCTCCGCTAGGGGACGGTCACAAGGGAGTCCCCACCCGGCCAGCACGGCGTACTTCCGGGCCAGCGGGGGACACCCCGAGTCAGGGGCTCCTTGGCGGCTCAGATGCTCTTTTGACTTTTCCTGAGAGCCACGGGAGCTGCCATCTGAGGCCGCGGGGAGTGACAGCTGACGACGGTGGGGACAAGCCAGAGGACAGACCAGCCAGGGGCCGTGACTCGGGCAGACTCCCTGGGCCACGGCCTTTGGTGGGTTCCATAAAGGCCCCGCGGGCTCTGGCGGAGGCTGTTCCCAGGCCCCGCTCCTGTGAGAGGCGGAGGGGCCCATTGAGGAGGGCCACGTCCCACTGTGCGCTAAGCCGCTTGCTCCCCACTTACACATTTCAGATGCTTTTTGTCCTTCCGGCTTCCCATGGACCCAGGCCAAGTGACAAGTTGGTGCTGTGGACATATGTCGCCGCCATAATGGGAATGTTGACCCCACGCTCTCTCCCTGCTGGGGCCAGGCAGCTTGCACCCCGCCCCGCACTGGGCACGTCCCTCTCCCTGTCACACAGGACTCTCCAGCTCCCCAGGCACCACACCGGCACAGGGCTCTGACCCGGATCTTTGCACACGCCATCCCATCGCCTGGAACGTCCGCCCCGCCACTTCTTCCTCTGGCCGTTCCTGAAGAATCATCTGAGCCAGGTGCAGCGGGGGACGTGCCTGCAATCCCAGTAACTCGGGAGGCCTGGGCAGGAGGATCACAAGTTCAAGGCCAGCCTCAGCATCTTTGCAATTGTCCCCCAAATTCTTAAAAAGGGTTGGGGATGAGCACAGTGATAAAGTGCCCTGGGTTCAACCCCAGTCCCACAGAGACAAAAAGGAGTCTTAGAGTCGCCTATGGGTGAAGAACCTGAGGCTCAACCAGGTAAGTTAAAAGGGCCAGTGTCACGCTGTCCCCAGTGTGAGAGCCAGAGGTCCACCTAGCCTGGTTCCTCTCCAAAACAGGTGCTTCCTGTCCCACTGACTGTCCTCACGAAGAGGAAACCAAGAGAAGACGCGTTCTCTGCCTTTAGGCCACGTGCCGGCAAGAGGGATCTCGTGTTCCTGGATTTTTTGTCCAGTGGGAAACGGGGACCATGAGGTCACAGGTTCCCAGTTCAAGGCTAAGAGGCATGTTCTAAGCAGTGTGACCTTGGTGAATCCACACAGTCCCCTAGCCGGATGTCCCTGCCGGCACAGGGGTGATGACGATACCCTGCCGCTTCTTCCCCCAAACACCTAAAGGAGACCTTATAACTGCCCCTGAGCCAAGTCCACACGCAAACCCGGTTTGATCTGGTGAGACCCTATTCCAACACCAGCTCCCCACAAACACCAGAACTGCAAATCCTTCTGGCCAAACTGCCCGACCCCGGCCCAGGGACGTGGTCAGCGTGGTGGCTCCTGCCCTCTTTGGCCTGGCGTGGGCTCTCCCTGGGGCACCACTGTCTGACCAACACCCACTTGCCCTCACTCAGCCAGAGCCGGGCCAGCTCGTGGACTCTTGTCATTCACTCTCTGTGTGACATGGGGCGTAGTTTTCCTTTCGGTCACCACAGAGGCCCGGTTCCTTGCTCGATGGTTGGCACGGCCCAGGCTGCTCCTCCCGTGCTTCTCTGGGGGCGCCCTTGCAGCCCGGTGCCTGCACCCCACCTGCTCTGGCCACATTGATCTGAGCAGGTCTGACGGCCCTGGGCCCACACACGCCTGGAGTGTGCATGTGGTGGCCTCTATGGGCTCTCCATGATGAGCGGAAAACAGGTGCTCCCTGCACAGCCTCCTGCCACCACGGCCCCGGCTCACCCCCTCACCCAGGGGGGCAAGGCACACCGTGGTCCCAGCTCTCAGATCCCCCCGCAGCAGCCCGAAGCCTCCTCCCCCAGCCTCGGCCTCACGCAGGGCCTTGAACACCCTGTCTCAGGGCCGCCCTTCTCAGTAACCTGCACTCAGACCTATTCTGTGCCCATCGTGAACTAGGTTTGGTGCCAGGAAAGGGACACACGATGCAGCAAGAGTCCCCGCCCCCCTGGGACGGGCAGACGCCCCTGGAAGGCAATGGAGATCAGTGCTGGGGAGGGAGAGAGAGCGCTCCCCGCTCCAGCACCCCCACCCACACTGGGCCTTGAACCCTAGAGGACCCCGGACGGAGGACGGTCTCCGAATAGGGCTTCCGCAACCCAACACCAGGCACCATGAGGTCCCCCGTGAGGGTGGCCCAGAGCTCATGGAGCGGCATGGCGGGAGGAGGGGACAGAGCTCCAAGCTCCAAGACCCGTCCAAGGGCAGAACCCGGACAGTGACCCAGGATCGTTATCCAAGTTCAACTTTTCTGTGTTCAGCCACCGGGTGAGACGCGGGCTGCTCCCCAAGGACTGGGCAGGAAGTCACACCTGTGAGCCCGAGGAGGAAGCCTGGGCTGACCTGAGCTGGCTCTGTGACTTGCTTTGACTGACAGGACACTAGAGGCGAGGTTTTGTGACATTAGCGCGAGGCCCTCAAGAGTCTTGCAGGGATGGGGTTGTGGCCCAGCGGTCAGGGGTGTGGCCAGCGGCCTGCGCAGGGCCCTGGGCTTGGTCCTGGGCTCCCCAAGAGACAGTTTCCCCCCCACCTCGGAGTCCGTCACCGCGGAAAGCAGCTCAGTCTAGTCTGGTGGCGGCAGTGATCCCCGCCAGGCCACGAAGGTGTACACAGGGTCATGACGAAACTTCAGTCCCCCTTGCTGGGTGACCCTGGCCGACACCACATGGAGCAGAATCGGTGCCCAGCGGAGCCCAGCCACCCCACTGAACTGGGAGAACCACTAAATCACTCTCAGAAGCCAGAGGCTTTGGAGTGGCTTAGGACACAGCCGTAGATGACAGATCCACCTCCCAGGCGCCTCCTCCCCGCTGAGGCCCAGCCCTGGGCACCAAACCCTGGAGCTGGAGGGAGCCCCCAGGACCACTGAGTCCCAGCCCCTTGTTATACAGAAGAGGCAGCGGAGGCCCGGGAGGACCCCAAGCCATTTATCCTAGGTAACGGAGGGTCACGGGCAGCCCCACGGGGCGGCTGGAACCCCTCAGGGGCCAGGTGGGGCACACTGGGAGGGCTCAGCGTCCTGTCTGAAGAGGCCGCGGCTCCCGGGCTCCAGCCCACCGTGGTCACGTGGGAACACAGGCCCCGCGAAGCCGGACTGTCCGACTTTTCAGAGGATCCAGAAACAGGATTTTTTCTGTGGAACCTCTTTGTTTCAAAATGAGGGCTAGGAATTCCAGCGACCTCTGATCTCTGTGGGCCTCGGCCTTCAAGTTCCGTCCAGGCTCTGGCTTTGGGCAAATCATATTATTCCCCAGGCCTCGGTGTCCCCATCTCTGAAATGGGCCCCCTGGCTCCTGTCCACCTCCAGGGCTGCTGTGAGACCCGAGGAGCTCACGCACTTGGCAGTGCAGCTGCCGGTGGCCCCGTGACTGTCCCTGGTCCTCGCTGTCTGCGGTAATGAGCTAACACCCGATTTGTCTGAGTTACCACAACATTATTCTGACCATTACGGCGGAGATTGCGATTTGATGGCAGGTCTGTGAGTTCCAGAACCCTCCCGCCTGCATTATCTCAGGATGTGGAGGGAGTCAGACGCTGGACGGCTGCCCCGGAGACCCTCACAGAGCCAAGCCGCTCAGCCGGCCGGCGCGTTCCAGAAGCGGCTGGAGCGGAGAGCGCGGGCCTCGGAGTCTGAACCCGGGCCCAGGGTTCGAATCCCTGCTGCGCCGTCTCATCTGTCCTGGGGCCAATCACTCTCTGAGCCTCGGTTTCCTCATCCGGAAAATGAGTCATCAGGCACCACACGGGGGCTGCCGGGGCCACACAGATGGTGGCCTCCGGGTCACGTTGGGCACGACACAGCATGGAAGGGGCCGCCGGGAGGCACTGGGCCAGAAAGCAGGGGAGAGCTGGAGTGGAACCTGCTACAGTGGCGGCCCCATCCCCTACTTGGGTCCAGTCCCAGTGGGGTCCAGGCAGGAACCAACAGTGCCATGAGCTCACGCTCCGGGCCCTGGGGCACACACCCTGCTGTCTTCCTGGGTGACACACCCGATCCTCAGGGCCAGCCCGGGATCTGGGAACTACTGTCGTCCCCATTTTAGAAACAAGGGGACCCACGCTCAGAGTCCGTAAGTGACAGGCCAGAGCACGCCCAGAAAGGGACAGTCTGACCCCAGGGCCTACGGCTCAGGGGACACGAGGAGAATGGCCAGGGCCAAGCCAAAGGGCCGAGGACTTCAGAGAAAGAGTGACGGCATGTGGCCGGGGCACAGGGTGCTGAGGTCTCCCAGTCACGACAGGGACGATCTGTCCCCAGGGTCCCCCTGAACCCTCCCCGCGAGCCTTCAGTGCCCCAATATCCGGTTTGCAGAGGAAGAAAAGGGCTCAGAGGTCACAGAGCAGGCCACCTCCCGTCAGGGATGTGGAGCAGCAGATGGCCTCAGGAAAGGTCACCTAGCCAGACTCAGGCTTTTGTGGCCTGGGAGAGCCCCCGGGTGACACAGGGACTTCGGGGAGACAGGTATCCCCTCCCCCAGCTCCGGAAGGCAGCTGCTTTAAAAGGCCCTAAAACGCCTGCTTTCAGGCGGCCTTATCAGCCTGATCCCAATCAGGAAGCTCCCAGGTGCTGCCACCAATGGCCACCCAGCCCTGGCCGCCCCGCCCTGCGCTGTGCAAACATCCCTGGCCGCGCGGGAGGCGGGCACGGGAGGCGGCAGGGATCTGATTGATTTCACTTCATTTCAGTCTTTCCCAGTTTCCGCCTGAGCCTCGTCCCCCTCCCTGGGGTCCTGGTTTTATCTGCGGCCACTGGGGGACAAGTGCCTGATGGGTGGAAAGACCTGGAGGTGTGTTAGAACACAGGTCCCCCAGCCTCCTCTCCCGGCTGCCAACCTCCAGAGAGCCCGGAGGGCGGGCCAGGCACAGAACCAGACTGGGCCTGGGTGGCAGGTGGGGCCTGGCCCACCCAGGCCAGGAAGCCTGTCCTGTGTGCACCCCACCGCCCTCCAGGGGACCAAGACCCCCGCCTTGCCCAGCCCAGGCCTCCTGCCACCAGCCAGCCCCGACTGCCCCCTCCTGCTGGGGGCCTGTGTGTCCCGCACCTGGTCTAAGGCCTAAGCTCACAGCAGAGCTGACCGGTCACCACCTGCTGTTGCACCTTGAGGAAGGGCCAAAGACCAGGGACAGCCGACAGGAGGGAAGGGGCCCCAGCGGGCGGGGGCGGCATGGGGGCAAGCTCAGGACCCCCGAGGGGGGGAAGCAGCCCCACTCACTGGTGCCCAGGGTCGCCTGGTATCTTCACAGTGGCACTAAGGCCCCTGTCCCCAGAAAGACCCACTCAGCTTCCCATGTGGCATCGCGATCTCAGGGTGATGGCGGAGCCCAGGATTCAGGAGGAGTGGGTCCACTCACCCTTGGGGGTCACTGTCCCCAGGCTGGGGAAGCTGGAGCCTATGGAGGGGGCGGGGGAGGTGCTAAGGACTAATGTGTCACCCACAATCCAGATGCTACAGGGGCCAGGTCAGGACCCAGCTGTCACGGAGCACACCTGAGGGTGCGCCAAGGAAGGGGACCCGGGACCCGCTCACCTTGTACATGGCCATGTGCCTGAGCCCCCCCAGGTGTCCCTGGGAACCTGAGGAGTGGAGCCGAGGGCGGCTGGGCCCCAGCTCCAGGGCACACAGCGCGATGCCAGGATTCGAACCCAGGTCCCCGTGGCCCTAAGGCTGCCCTTGACATCCGCTGGCCCCCGCTGCTCTCAGAACCCGTCTCCCACCCGTGACGCTCGAGATCTTCGACGGACGGAGGACGGGGCCAGCAAACCGACTGGCTCTGGAGCCCGACGGCGCTTGGCTCTCACCCCGAGGCCGGGCTCCTGGTGGAGGGCACCCTCCCCTGAACTGAGAAGCAGAGAGGAGCAAACACGAGGGGACACCGGCTCCTAGCTGGTCCCAACAAAGATGGCCGGGTCTCGAAGAGGTGATGCCCAAGAGACGGGCCAGTGGGTGTCTCTGTCCATCGTCCCCAAACACCCCCCCGCATCCCTGCTCGGAAGCCCCTCGGCGTCTCCCTCCGGGAAGACCTCCCTGATTCTCCTGGACAGGTGGCTCTTGTCCCCGTCCCTGTCTCCTCTCCCCGGTGCTGCGGCCACACCATAGAACACGGGCCTTCCTTCCTCCCGCCACACGCGGTCCATGCAGGGCTCCCTGGCCACGGCCCGGGCACCAAGCACCCGCCCGGCTGGGCAGGGTCCTAGGCCCTGGAGCAGCTACGGAGTGACCGTGGCGATCAGAAGGCCTTCTCTCCAGGGCTGACCGTCCAGCAGCCCAGGTGTCTGACTCCCGGAGGAGGCACGGGGTGGCGCAGAGCCACAGGAAGCTGGTGGCATGGAAAGTCTCAAAACTGGGTCTAGATGAGGCAATCACGAGAAGGACTCTGGGAAGGTGGCATTGGAACAGAGCTCTGGGGACCACAACTGTGGACACAAGAATGGGCCAGATGGGTCCCTGCCCTCCAGGGACAGGCAAGTGCATCTTATGGCCATGATGCCGGACCCGACCCGGCTCATCTGAACGGCCCCGTGAGCAGGAAGTCAGCCATCTTTTCAAACACAAGATCTGGTCAGGTCCCACGATGGCTCAAGAACCTTCAATGGCTCCCTGCTGCCCTCAGCACAAAACCAAACCTCTCAGCCTTCCACCCTAGCCCTCCTGGACCTGCCTGCACACCCAGGCTTAGTCTCGCGTCCGCTGCTGCCCTCCGCGCCCATTCCTGGGGACACACCCAGGTGAGGGCCTGACCCTCCTGTTCCCTGCCTTCCCATATGCTGTTTCCTTTTTCAGACAAAATTCTCCTCATCCCCATGATCCCAACCTTCACGGCGATTCAGAGGGCAGTTCGTTAGCGCGCCAGGTGGCGAAGGGAGGCGCGGGGCTGAGAACACGGGCAGAGCGCTGCGCCGTAAAGGACGGAGTAACCCTTCTCCAACCCTCCACTGCTGCCCCAGGTGGCCCTCCGCGCCCTCCTGGCAGCACTCTGGGGCACGCTTCGCACCTCTTACTGGCCAGCGGTTTTCCCTGTCAGCCCGTCCCCGGCTCCCTGCCCACCCCGGGGTCCAGCGCCACCAGCCAGAGAGCCAGCTCCACAAATATTTGGAGAGCAAATGAGACCCGCTCCTCTAGACCTCAACCTTTGGATTCCATCTAGTGGCGGGTCTGCCACTGTCCTCTTGTCCTGCTGAATGTGTCCCCCGGGCTCCTCCATCCCTCTCCAAGCCTCGACTCCAGATGTTCCACACTCTGTTTTTCTTGGAGGCGTCTCGCGGTTTGGGGGAGATATGACACTTAACATCCTAACCCAGGAATCCCCTCCCCGAGACGCGCGCGCGTGCACACACACACACACACACACACACACACACACACGCACATGCACACGCACACCAACACTCCCACGCCCTCTCCTCCTCACATTCCTCAGGCTGGAGCTGGGGATTTCCTGGGCTGGGGCTCAGGTGTCCTGCTGTGGGCTGGGAGCGACAGAGAGAGGAGGGAAGGGCGGCAGCCAGGGGCTACCCTCCCAGCCTCCAGCCTCGGTCCCGTCCCCACAGGCCAAGCTGCGTCCAGGGAGGGCAGCAGGTGTCCCCTGGATGTGCCGAGGGCGGAACCACCCACCCCGTCTTCCATTCCACAAGGCCATGCCCGGGGCTTCAAGGGGGACTTTTCCCTCTCCGTGCCCTGGTTTGATCCTTACAGACATCCGTCAGACAGACAGACAGACAGGCTTGATGATCACCCTTGTTGGACGGATGAAGAAAATGAGGCTCAGAAGGAGAAGGCAGGGTGACATGTGGGACGGACGCCCGAAGACAGGGCTGAGACCCTTTCACGGCCCAGGTAAACTGAGGCCCCTAGAAGGAAGGGAGGGGCCTGGGGTCCCACGGTAAATCAGAAGCAGCCCCCCTGACCTCTACCAGCTCTCCCCAATATGGCCAGCTCTGGGGTCACTCCTAGTGGAGTAAATTCCTTAGGGTCCAGGGAACCAGGGAAGCCCCGAGGCAAGGTCTAGGGTGCCCACGGAAGCTCTCCTTCCACTCTGCTGCGGACTCCTTCCACATCCCGCCCCCAAGTGGCAGTCCAAGCAGCCACCCCCTCCCGTGACATGAGCAGCCAACTAGCCCTGGGTCCAGGGCCAGGGTAGTCAGGCCGCAGCCCACCAGATTCCAACCACCCCCTGCCAAGGTCAGGGCTGGACAGACATGGCCCTACCATCTACCCCACGGTAATTAAAAACACACCCAGGCCTCTTCCAACACGAGAGAGGCCAATTTTCTTCCCTCCAGCACCGCTGACTGCAACCTAAATAGCAATATTTATGCCAAGCTCCCCTAACTCTGTAAACATCCCAACGTATAGCGGGCCAGCACATGAGTCATTTCCCCAAACCAGAGTTAATAAGTGGTACCTCCGCCGTCTTCCAGGGAGCTCCGGCCAGCAGCCGGGCCCCAGAGCTGTCCTCCACACCCAGGGCCGATGGCACCCCTGGTGCCTAGCAGCCCCGCTCCGGGAAACCACAGGCAGCCACCAAACCCTCCAGGAGCCGGAGGACAGCGGCCTCTGGGCCAGAAACTGTGGCTGCCATCCAGGGACACCCTCCCACCCTCGGACTGTGGCCACTGAAGTGCTCATTACTGAGAGAGACTAAAGTTATAGCATGGGGTCCCCCATGACGCCATCCCCAGAGGCTGTGACCTGCGTGCCTGTTCTGACCAGGCCATCACTTCGAGAGGGGAAGGGCCCATCACCCCGGAATGGCCGGGCGGAGGGTGAAGATGCCTCACCCCTCAGCCTCTGGGGCAGAACCCTGGAAGGGGTCACCCTGCTCAGGAACAAGAAAGCCCAGCAAAGTGAGTAATGCCTCCGAGACCTCAGATCCGGGTTCTGTCTCTATGCCCCGGCAGCCGCAGGGTGGGACTCTGCACTTTTCTGAGCCTCAGTTTCTCCATTTGTTAAAGGGGAGTAAGAAGCATGCCCATCTGGCTCCCTGGGAGGCTTATTTTGAAGGATTCAACACAATTGTGGGTGGGAAAGCACTCTGTAAAGCCTGAAGTACCTTGTCAACAGCGCAGCACGTTGTAAACCACAGAGCGCTCTGCATCGTGCAAAGTACTTCACAAACTGTAAAGCCATTTGAAAACTGGAAAGCCCAGTGCACACGAGAAGCATTATTCGGATCCATTCCTTGCCCTACGAGCTCGGCCATTCCTGGTGGACACACCCAGACCCCGCTAACAACTTTCCCTCTAGAGCCGGCAGCCACTCCGCAGCCACTCAGCCCCCCTGGGGGTCGGGTGGTACCAACACCAAAGGCCACGGGGAGAGGGCCCAGCGACCCTGGCCAAGGCCAACACATGGCACGGGCATCTGGTCCAGCCCTGATGGCAGCTGGAGAGTTCCCGGGGCTCCTGCCGCCACGCTGAGCTCAGCCACCCCGCGGGGCGGTGGCCGGCGGGGGGTGCCCGGAGACCCCGCGCGGTGGAGAGATGCCCACGGACCCATCCCCCGCGCAGTCCTCCCGGGGAGGGGACCCCATTGTACGCCTCGAGCAATGGGCAGGCACCGGCGCGGGGCTGGCGCGCTCACTTGCACTCTGCCAGTCCCCGCTCTCCCGGTCGCCGGGCCCCACTGCGGGGGCGCGAACCCGGAGCCCCCACCCAGGCCAGCGCGGAGCCTCCCTCCCTCCTCTGCCTGCCAAACTTTGCAGCCCCGGCTGCGCGCCACGGCCCCCGGCCCGCGCCCCTCCACCCGGTGCCGAGCCAGGCCAGGCCGGCGCGAGGGGCTGCAGGGCCGGGGCGGCGGGCGCGCGTGGGCAGCCCCCGGCCCTGGGCGGCGCTCGCCGGGCTGGCTACAAAGCCTCGGCAAGATGGTCCCTTCGCCTCCTCCTGGCACAGTCAATCAGCGCCCGCCGCTCCCCGGGCGCCCGCGGGGCCCGCGCCTCCCAGCGCCGCCGGACACACCTCCCCGCGGCCACCTGCGCCCGGCGCCCGCCCCGGGGCAAACTTTGCGGGCCGCAGGCGGAGGTGGGCGCCGGGGCCACGGTGCCGGCCGCTCCCCGCCCCCACCGCGCGCCCGCCCGCCCGCCCGCCTGCTCACCTTCCACGGCGGCGAGCAGCGGCAGCAGCAGCAGCGCGGCCCCCAGCCTCCGCAGGGCCATGGCTGCGCTTCCCGGCGCCTCGGGCCGCGGCGCCGCGGGGCCCAGGCGGCCGGGGCGGGAGCGCGCGCCCCGGGCTCGGGGGGCCGGGGGGAGCGGCGAGGCGCGGCGCACACACAGCCGCCGCCACCGCGCAGCCAGCAGAATGAGCCATCCAGCCCGGGCAGAACGGGGACCCGGGCTCCGCCAGCGCTGGGCACGGCCCACCTGAGCCGCGGGCGCGGGGGGAGCCCGGCCCGGCCGCCGCCCCCTGCGCGCGCCCCGCGCCCCTGCTGGCCGCGCGCCGCCCCGAGCTCCGGCCCCCAGAGTCCGCAGGGTCACCCTGGGGTTGCGCGGGCGCTGGGGCGCGGCGACCCCGCGCTCTGGGATGGCCGGGACCCCGGGTTCCCCCCGCGCAGCAGTGGTCTCTCCCGGCGCTGTGGCTCCTCCAGATAAAGCAGCGATTTCAGCCCAAATGTTTCTCAATTTTTATTGAATGCTGCAAAGCCTGAGAGCGTCTGGCGCGGCTGACAGGGGCAGGGAGAGGGGACCCGGGGGGAGGGCGGGGGAAGGGGCTGCCCAAAGGGGGGGCTGGCCCTACCTGTCAGCGCTGGGAGTGCCACCCCCTCGCCTCAGCCCAGCCACCCGGGTCCCTGCGGCTTCGAAAGGGACAGAACTGCAATGAATGAGAAAAGGGGGGGGGGGGGGCTGGGAACAAAACAGGCGGCTTTCCCAGGCGCTGGGGCTGGGCTGGGGCCTCCGATGGGGAGAGTGGGCCTTGGCGCTAACCAGCGGGCCTGGGGGGTTCACTTGGGCAGGGGCGGGGGCGGGCTCTGGCATGCAGACCCCAGGCCTCCCATCCCTGCCTTGTTGTGAGCCAGCCCAGGAGCCCCTCCCTGCAGACCCTTCTATCTGTACATTGTATTTCTCCTTCTCTGTTGGTCTTGTTCCCACTGCAGTTTAAACGCCAAGGGGCGGAGGCGGCCCATGGGGGTATCCAAGCACAGCCCCAGCCACCCCACGCTGTGGAATGGACCCGTCTGTGCAGCCACGGTTTTGTGCACGCCTGTCCCTTCAGGGAGGACACGACCCCTTGTTCCATTTCTGTGGGCCCAGCCCTGCTCTGACAGTCTTCATCATCATCATCATTAGCAGGCTGTATGGAGGCCAGGTGGTGGGCGGCTGCAGGGGGCCTGGCCTTTGGGAGCCACACTCCCGACCAGCCGGCCTCAACCAGGACTTCTCAATGTGGGGTGGGTGCGAGATCCCAGTGGAGGGACAGTCCCTGAAAGTCCAATCTGTGCCACTCAGACTGCTCCTGCCCCCTTGTCCCACAAACTATCCAAATGTCCCAACAATCCCTTCCCGACAGTCCCAACCAAGAAAATGGCACAAGAGACCCCGAGACACTAAGATTTGGAAAATAGGGTCATCCTTTGAAGCCGAACTTGAGATGGGTGTCATCCTGGAAGGCCAGGAGTGAGCAGGGACAGAAGAGTCAGGGAGAACCCCCTCTTAAGCCTGCAGACTCCTCACCAGGGTCAAGATTTGCTGGGGTGGGACTGGCTTTTATTTTCAGTTTCTGCTTGTCACACCTTCCAAGGGACCCAAGTTTTGAGGGCCCCTGAGCTTGTCCCACTTTGGGGCAGGATCTTGCCTCCTGCACAGAGGAGCTCCAAGTTGTGATACTTATCAATACCACCCCCCAGAGAATCCACATGCCTGGCCCTGCCTCCAGGAATATTTATTGAGCACCCTTCTAAGTGCTGGGTGGATTCCGTTCTGCTGCTTTATTTCTATGCGCACCTTCCCACCCCAGTGGCCACCTTTCTCTTTAATTCAATATAAGAACAGCAGAGACGGGCTTGGGATGTCGCTCAGTGGTAGAGCACTTGCCTAGCATGGGTGACACCCCTAGTGCTGACATATATATATATATAATTTTTTTTAATTAAAAAAAAAAAAGAACAGCAGAGATGAGCATTTGTGAGGACCCGGTACCAGACCTGAGGCCGAGCTTCCCTTGTGCGTCAGGCCCCTGAAACTTTTCAACTCTGTGAGGTGGGTGCTGGCCTTTCCAGGTGGTGATACCCAGGACCAGAGGACCATTAAGTCACTTGCCCAAGGTCACACAGGAAGTTGTAGCTCAGATTCAACCCCATCGGCCTGACCCAGTGCCGACGCCCCGCGCCTTTTGTGGGCACACAGCTCAGGGATTCCGCTCGTTAATCGCCTGTTTCACAGGAAAGCAGACTGAGGCCTCGGGGGAAAGTGAACCCTGAAAGTTACAGAATTGGCCGCCATCCTGCACCTTTACCAGGCTGCACCTAAACATCGTGATAATCATAAACATGGCTTTACTCCCTGCTGGGGGTCCTGGGGTTTGCCATCCGGCCAGGCCCTTCCAGCCTGGTCCCTGGGCAGCTGGCTTGGGCTGCCCCTGTGTACGGCCTTCTCCACTCCTAGGACTCCGTGCCACCTGAGCTCCTACTAAGAACTTTCACTGCCCTTGGCCTCACCCCTCCTGCCCAACCCATTTGCTTGTGATGTTTCCTGAAGGATGATGATCCTGGCTCTTGGAAGTCCCTTGCTGGTGTCTTCCTTTGATCTCTACCAATTTACACAGTATCCCCACCCCCCCTGCAGACCGCACTACCTTCAGGCAAGGCCTGCAGGAGACACTCCAGGGCTGCAGGCCCCCAGGGCGTGTGACCTAGTCCCCTCGCTGCAGAGGAAGCAGCGGCTTGGAGCTGGTGTGTCTAATGACAACAGCTCCCCGCATTTGCAATCACGCTTTAACAGTTTACAAAGCAGCCTTCACACCCATCAGCTCCGCTCCTGCTAATTCCACCAGCCTATCCTGCCGCCAGCCCTGCCGCCTGGGGGGGGGGGTGGGTGGGGCGCGCCGGGCTTCAGAAGGGGAAAGTGGGACCCTGAGAGGGAAGGTACTTGCCCAAGGACATTCAGCAGGCTTTGCTTGGTTTCTGGTGCAGCTGGAGAGAGGCTTCGTGACCTGACTTGTCCGAGTCTCTTTCAATCAAGTTTGATTGACAAACATGAGCTGGGCACCTCCTGCATGCAGGCCCTGGGGAGGCGGAGCCACAGCTGTGCCCTGGCCATCAGGCTCTGCTCTCCAGGAGCCGACATTCTGCTGCAGGGAACCTCTATAATGACAAGATAATGACAATAGTGAGGAGTGCTAGGGAGATCATAAAACTAGGAAGATAATAAAAGGGCCTCATGGGGCGGTGAGGGGCCAAGAGCCGGGGTGTCAGGAAGGCCAGCTGAATGCTAGATCTGATGAGCAAACATGGGAAGGGGGTTCCAAGGGTCCCATAGACAGCTAGTGCCAGACCAAGGGGGGTTAACACAGATGAGGCTTCAGATCTAGTTCTGCCACCAGTTTGCTGTGTGACCTCAGACAGGACCCTCTCCCTCTCTGGACCTAAGTTGGGAGAGTCACACATTACCCTCATGAAGCTCATGGGTCAACACTACTGAGAAGACATAAAGTCCGTATTCATTTTGAAATTTCTAGGAGCCACGTTGAAAAAGTAACAGGCGGGCCGAGGGCGTAGGCGACTGGTGGAGCACTTGCCCGCCAGCTTCGGTGCCTGGGTTCCATGCCTGGTGCCCCTCAAAAGTAAAAGGTGGAGTTGATTTTAACACATTTATTTAACCCACTTATCCCAAATATTATCATTTCAACGTGGAATTAGTGACCTCTTTTGTATTTTCTCATACTGAATACTTGGATTCTGGTGAACATTTTTTTTTAAATTTCAGCATCTCTCAGTTTGCATTAGCCACGCGTCCGGTGGTGACTGGCCACATGAGACTGGTGGCTGCCATATTGAATAGCATGGGTGGAGCCACTGGAACAACGATTAGCCTATGGGGTGAAAAGTGCTCCTTAGCAGAGGTGGTGCAAACCCTCCCGGGACACACAGGGGGAGACACTCCCTCTCCCTGGAGAGAGCCGGAAGGCTTCCCGGAAGAGGAGACATTAAAAAAAAAAATTCATCTCCATAACTAACATCTGTCCTCCCCCTTTTAAGAAAACTTTTGTTCTCCCTTAAAAGTACACATAGTCCTTGTTAAAAATGAGGAGGATGTAAAAGAATTAAGAAGAACAATAAAAGCCATCCATTTATCTCCCCAGCCTGAGAAGCACTGGTAATATTTTGTGGTTCCTTGGGGGCATTTTTCTGGGCACACGTTTTGCACATAACTGCCACCCTGCGGAACGCGCAGTGCGGTGTCCTAGCTTTTCCCCCACCCAGCACTGCGGAATGAGCATTTCCCTGGCTTGTTAAGACCATCATTGCTTAGGGCAGTATAGTACTCCAGGGAAGGGCTGCAACCCTTGGGTACCTTCCAGCTTCACCTGAAGGTCCCAGCAAACCCAGCTCCGCTGTGGATGCTACTTGGAGTGCAGAGACTGTAGGGAGAGTGGAGCAGAGCGACCAGGAGGGGAGGGTTCTCTGCAAGCCACCCTGTGTCTGAAACCAGCCCTGGGTCTTTGGGACTCCAGCTGGAGGCTGGGGCTGGGCTGGGGCTGGGCTGGGGCTGGGCTGGAGCGGGCAGAGCGGCTGGTCTCTTGACTGCCACCTGGTGTCCTAGTCAGGGAATGCACGCTCCAGTAGCACCATCTGAATGGAGGTGGCAGGAGGCAGGTCCTGGTGTCCCCTTTCCACACCCCTGGCCCACCCCCCACTCCATGGCCAGACTTCTGGGTGGCCTCCCTGGGGTCTTCATTCTGGGGCTTCCTCTGCTCTCTTTCTGAAGGGCTGCAGCTCCTCTGTGTCCTTGGACCCCCCATTTTCCTGTGCCTCAGGCTGTCACCTGTGACCAGGGCTGATGACGTGGGGACGTCGTCGTCTGCCTCCTGGAGTCGTGAGGCTGAGCCTTGGGCCTTTTGCTCAGTGGTTTAAATTATTTGGCGTCAGAAGGAAACGCCGCAAGGGGCCGGGCGGGATCTGAATGGCTCCTCTTCCTCTGGTCTTTTCTCCGACCCCTGGAGGGCTTTCCTGAACCCTGACCCCCGGCTGAGCCCTCTCCGGTCAAGGGCATAACCCCCCCAACTGGGTCGACAAGGCCCCTCGGGGACAGGGCCCACCCGTTCCCCAGCCTCAGCTCCCTCCTGGTGCCTCTGTTCCAACTGGACCCTGTCACAGCGCTGCGCTCCGGGCACGGGCCCCATTGACCTTCCTCCGGACTTTACTCAGTCTGGGCCTGGCCCTGCGCCTGTCCTCCCCGGGGTTCTGCGCATGTTCCAGACCTCTTCACTGACCGCTTCCCCAGGGGATCCCGCCGTGGACCAGCGTGAATCCTCTAAACCTCCCCAAAGAGAGGACGGCACACGTCTCGATTTTCTTCATCATCTATCTTTCTTGCCAAACAGCCGCGTGGACTGGACACGGTATGGGCTTTGGCATCAGGCAGGCACGAGTTGTAACCCCGTGTGGCCTCTAACAGGGAGGCTGCTTGGCCTCCTTCAGCCTCAGTTTCTTTCTTTCTTTAATTTTTTTTTTTTTTTTTAGTTGTTGACAGCCCTTCATTTTATTTATTTATATGCAGTGCTAAGACTCGAACCCAGTGCCTCACCCATGCCAGGCAAGTGCGCTACGGCTGAGCCCCCGCCCTAGCCCCTCAGTTTCTTTATCTGCAAAATGGGCCTGGTCCTTATAGCTTTGCTATGAACGCAGAATGAGATGGCACGCTCAAAGCGCCAGCCACCAGAGAGTCCCCTCAACACGTCACAGGTTTCCCTGCCCTGCTGGTTCGCTCGTCCTGTGGACGGGAAGCTGCCCCAGGGCAGACTGTGTCCTGCTCACCTTTGGACGGCAGAGCCAGCCAGGGGCCTGGCAGGTAGGTACTGAGTCATCACTTGCTACAGTAAATCGAAACTTCTCTCCCGCCACTGGAAAGGGGGTGGGGTGGGGTAGGTGCTGCCCAGAGCCTGCGAGCCATGGGGTGGGGACCAGCATTTGAAGCCAAAGACTCAAGCTCATGGCCCAGGTCCTGGCAGGAGGGGGTGGTTTCTGGCCGGCAGCGGGCAGCCTGTCTCCGTAGCCCGTTCCCACGTCATCTGCTTAGATCCTCACGACAGTCGCACGGGCCTGGCAGTCCTCCTACTGTACCGCAGAAGAAACGGCGGCCAAGAGAGGAAATGACGTAGCTAAGGCCACTCAACAGACTCAAGAAGGCTGGGCCAGAGGCCAGGCCTCCAGATCCCTGCGCTAAGGTCCTTCCAACCCTGTAGCTGTGTCGTGGACTTAACACTAGGAAGCACCGAGTTCAAATCCCACATCAGCCACTTTACATGTGGCTTTTGAGTGTGTGACCTCCTGAGCCTCAGTTCCTTGCGGCAGGGGACACTGTCGGGAGATGAAAGGAGACTGGAGATGGGAAACGCCTCTGTAAACTGTGGGGGCCGTGCCCAGGTAAAAGGTTGTCGCAGCGGCTCGCCGAGCCCCATGCAGGGTGCTTTGATCTTGGCGCCCACAGAAGAGAGGTTTATGGCTCTTCACCTGCTGCCTGTTCCCAGCCGGCCGCTCTCTGGGGGTTGGAGAGGGCTGTTTGGATGGGTGCCTGGCAACAGGTGCAGCAGGGTGGGGAGCTGGGCTACAAGGTGTGGAAGCTCCAAGGCCAGGAAAACTGCCCCCAGCCGGGAAGAGTCATAAAAACCCAGACGAAGCTGGCCAGGGGTTGGCAGGACACACGGCAGGGCACAGCCATGGGCTGTGGTGCCTGAAGTCACAGAACCAGCTGTAGCAGCCATCTGGGAAGGTTCTAGAGAGAGAGTGGGTCAGGGAGGGAACAAATGGGAGCTAGTCCACCAACAGGACCTGGCACAGAAGAGGGGTTCCGGAAGCATCTACCAAGTGGGTGAGTGGGAGGATAGAAGGATGGGTGGATGGACAGATGGATGGATGGGTGGATGGATGAAAGGAGAAGGGAGGATGGATGGGTGGAAGGGGGATAGATGGACAGATGGATGGGGGATGATAGACGGTTGGGTGGATGTTTGAATGGATGGGTGGGTGGAAGGAAGGATGGATGGATGGATGGAAGGACAGATGGATGGACAGATGGGTGGATGGACAGATGGATGGATGGACAGATGGGTGGATGGATGGGGACAATAGATGGTTGGTAAATGAGTGGATGGATGGATGGTAGAATGGATGGTGGATGGAAGGAAGAATGAACGGATGGATGGATGAGGAATGGATGGATGGATAGATGGGTGGATGGACAGATGGGTGGATGGAAGGATGGATGGATGGATGGGGACAATAGATGGTTGGTAAATGAGTGGATGGATGGATGGTAGAATGGATGGTGGATGGAAGGAAGAATGAATGGATGGATGGATGAGGAATGGATGGATGGATAGATGGGTGGATGGACAGATGGGTGGATGGACAGATGGAGATGTATGTATATATGGATGTATGGATGGATGGATAGTTAGATGAGTGGGTGGGTGGGTAGGTGGATAGATGAATGGATGGATCACTGAATGGATGGGTGGGTGGAAAAAATGGTTGGATGGTTGAACGGATGGATGGAGGGATGGATGGACAGATGGATGGATGAGAGGGAGGATGGATGATAGATGGGGGATGGATGGATGGCGAATGGGTGGACAGATGGATGGGGGATGGATGGGTAGATGGGTGGATGGCGACAGGCAGACGGGCTTGCAGCAGGTGGTGATGCACGATGAGATGATTCTCTGGATTTGGAGAGAAGGACCCAGGAGCTTTCCCAGGAATGCCTCCCACAGTCAAACCCGGGAAGCCCTGCTCCATGCTCAGGACTCAGGGAACCCAGAAAAAGTCTCCCGAGGCCTGAGCAGGAGGGTGATTACGGAGGAGACCAAAGGCGTCCCTGGTCGCTGCCGTAACGACAACTTAGCCGCGGCCGCCCGTGCCGGGCCGAGTGCAAGTGTCCTTCCCCACGATTCTCAAAACACCGCTGCTCTAGGCCTCTGTGCCCTTTTTCTTTCTGCAGGCCATTCCCTGGGTGTCCACCTTGACCGTGGTGCCGGCCATGCCTCTCGGGGGAGACGGGGATTGGCTTTCGTGCCATGCCGTGGGTCCCTGTCCCCTCCTGCTGACTTTGGGTCCCGAGACGGGGAGGAGCCTTGCCGAGGGTCTGGCGGAGGGTGGGGCAGGGGCGGCACGAGGGCTCAGATCTCCCCTCTGCACCCCGATGGGAACAGGGACCTGGGGTCCAGAAAAGCTTCCAAGATGAGGGGAGGAGACGGAGCTTTCAGGGCGGTGGGCCCACGTGCCTCTGCCGTCACCTCCGTCGCGTGGACCGGCTCTGTCCGGGGAAGCAGATCTTCCGTCTGACAACGAGACAGAGCCTCAGAGTCTCTAGGTTCGGAAGAGCCGGGCCTCGGCGTCACCCCTCTCATCTTACGAATGAAGAAAGTGAGTCTCAGGAAGGAAATGGCTTTCTCAAGGTGGCACAGCGAGCCGGGGGGCCCACGGGGTGAGACGTTCTGCCGGCTACGGAGGGGCATTGGCAGGTGGCCGGGCACTTCCGGCTAGGAGTCTGCAACAGGGGCCTTCCCGCGGGCTGGCAGAGCCCAGCCCCACCGGCCGCTCTCTGGGATGGACCTGGACAGCAGCCAGCCTCTCGGTCGCACCTATTAACTAATAGTCTATTATTTTCCTCCAGGATTAATTTGAAAATGCAAATGACATGTTTTATCACACATCCGAACGGGTGAGCGCTCCCTGCTCCCTGGCTTCTGAGCAGGGGAAGGGCTTCCTCCAGGGCCTCGAGGGGCCCCGGGCGGCCCTGGGGGGACACAGAATGGGGACACACTCGGGGTAGAGGTTCCAGGCTCTTGCTCCTGAATTCTGATTCTGCACCAGTCCCACGATCTGTTTGGGAGGCGCGAAGCAGTAGAGGTGACAGGAGGGGACGATGGTGGAAGAACAGGAGCCTGACCTTGCAGGGGAGCTGGGCCTGCACTGGATTGTGGGGATTATGCAAATGAGCCCCCGATGGAGATTTCTGGTTTCTGGTTGATCTCTCTGCCACGGAGCCCTGTCCAGAAACCCCACAGACCACGGCTGGAATGGCCTCCTTCCTCCAGTCTCGGGTGTGGTAGGCACTTGGGGAAGGGGGGACACTCTCGCTTCACAGTGTCCAGCCTGCAGCTAGAACTTCTAAGGGAGCCTGGTTTTCCCAGCAGAGGGGATTGAGAGAGGTCAGCAAAAGTGGACAGCAAAGGTGGACAGGGTGTGGAGCGTAGTTCGTCCTCCAAGACAGTGGGACACAGGAGAAAGGGTGTCACTTTGGGAGTCAGAACTGGGTCACCATCCCTGGTCTGCTGCCCACCGCCGGCTGTGTGACCTGGGGTGAGTGGCTCCGCCCCTCCAAGCCTCGGTCTCCTCATCTGTGAAGTGGGGGGAGGCAACTATTGCTTTCCCGCAGAGTCGATGTGAACACTGAACAGATAGAGTCCCCCGAATGCCCGCAGCCCTGCTCAACAGCGGAGGCCGATGCTGCCTCTTCTGGTGGCCTCAATGGATGTGACAATAATTCATGTCAGATTATCACAGTAGCATTCGTGGAAATGATATAACAGCACCACAGCAAATTGTATATCCGGTCATGCCTTGGTGTCCACGGGGGCCGGTCTCCAGGACCCCTGAGAAGGGCAAGACCCGCAGCCACCCGAGTCCGCCATGCGGAAAGGCCTGGTCTTTACCCGTGGTCCACACGCACCTTCCTGTGGACGCTAAACCATCTCGATGGCTTACGGCCCCTCAGACAGTGCACGTGCCAGGCATGTGATTGTCACACTGTTCGGGGGGAAAATCCAAGGAAAAGTCTATGCGTGTTCAGTAGAGATGCATTTTCCATCCAAGGTTGGTTGAATCTGCAGGGGCTGAACCAATGGAGAGGGGCCAACCGTGCGTCCTCACAAAATAATGATAATAATATCGGCGAGCCAGGAGCCGGGAGCTGCGCTGAGCTCTGAGTGCGGGAGCTGGTGACGGCGCTGCACCTGGAACCCAGGTCAGCAGGCAAGCGTCCGTTTTACGGATGGATATTCATGGCATGAGGCTGAATCCACTGTGCTCCTGGCTGCGGCGCCACCCGAGGGCCCTGGCGATCACTGGGTTTGGCTCGTCCGTTTTCCCGGTGGGAAACTGAGGCCCAGAGAAGGAGTGTAACCCACCCAAGGCAGCAGAGTGATTAGCGGGTCAACCATCTCCCAGCCCCAGACCTTCTTCCCTACCCGCCCACCGCCCACCAGAGGGGAGCTGTCTTAACTGTCTTCTGGCTGAAAAGTGTTGGTGGGGAGTCCTGCGCTCAGCCAGGCCCTGGGGGGGTGCACAGCGAGCAACTGCACACTGTTTGGCCACAGCGGGGAGCCAGACAGACAGAGGGCAGCTCTGGGTCAGTGCAGGGGCAGGGGTGGGGAGGGCCAGACACTGGTCGCTGCCCTGGAGAACTCACTCCCACCGGCCCCCCCACCCCCTGTGTTCCTGCATGTCCGGGCAGTGCCCGCCAGGATGCCCAACAGACCTGTGTGCAGTGGTGGGTCCCTCCGTCCTGCAGGAGGACGGCGGCCTCTAGGTCGCGTGCGGCTATTGAGGACTTGAAATACGACTGGCGCCGCTGAGCAAGTGCATTTTAAATTTTATTTCACGTTCATTAATTTAAACTGGAATGTAAGTAGCCACATCTGGCGGCTGGTGGCTACTGCGAGGGACGCGGCTCCAGGGACGGATTCCGCCTGTGAAGACGGACATGCGCCACAGTGTGTGCCCGGGGTCCTCGCAGACGTGTTGACGTTGGGCCTGGGGGGTGCAAGGTGGGGTCCAGGGCTATGGCTCTCTCCATGGTCGATGTGGAAATAGACTCAGAGAGGTTTAGGGACCACCCAAGGGCACACAGCATGGAGATGCTGGAGTCAGAGTCTGACAGCAGGTGAGCCTCACTCTGAGACCCCTGGCTCTGCCACCGGCTCTGCTGGGGTGCTATCTCCAGGGTCTCCTTCAAGCGGTTCACGCTGCACCCTGGAGCTCACCCAATCCCCCGCCACCCTGCTGGAAGCTCCGGCTGTGCCGACTTGCCCAAGTCTGTCCTCAGGGTCTGTCTCCTTCCCCACCCTCATTCCTCAGCCGCGCCCTGGGCCCTGGCCTGGTGACACTGCCTTTGCCGGGGGCCTGGAGATTTCTACAGCTTCTCGGGTGTCCCCAGGCACCTGGGAAGGCAGACCCCGAAGCCTCTGAAGCAGCCCGCTCACTGCTGCTGGCCAGGCCAACAGGGGCCAGGGGCCCACCCCGCTCTGCCACCGCCTGTCGGCCTGGGTCCCCTTGGCTGTAAAATGGAAATACAGATGTTCCTCGGGCTGTGATGGGTGACGTCCTGACAGCCCAGCACCAGAATCCAGTCAGCTGAAAAGTCATGGAGTGGCCACCTCCCCCTCCCCCAGCTCAGCCCCCACCCCAGGTCCGGGCCACCTGGGAGCTGGGGAGCAGCCAACTGAACGGAAGTCACTGTCACCCCACAGTAGGGGAGAAAGAGTGTAAACCAGATCATGGTGGGTCGGGGACTGTGTGGGACGGGGTCCTGGTGAAGGTGAGGCCCAGCCGGGGCCACCAGCGCCCGGGAGCTGGTGGAACCCCAACGTGGCAGGCAAGGACGTGTCCCCGCCGCCAGGCCCTCTGTGGGGCACTCACCTCACCCTCCTGGTGCTGGAGTGACTCTGCCATGTGTCCCCTCCCTTCTAGAGGTGCAGCCTGCTGCCTTCCCTGGAGCCGGGTCTGGCCGGGGCCACTGGATTCCAACTGACGGGTGAAGCAGGACAGATGCCACGTGACGCTGACCCTGGCTGCCGGGGAGCGTCCTTTGTCTGAGGACACGCGGCACGTAGCCCCCCGCCTGCGGCCCCCCAGAGAGACCCAGAGAAGCAGAGTCACTGCAGCCCGAGGACAGACTCCAGCCAGAGCCACCAGCCAGAGCCACTCCTGAACTCCGACCTCCAGAAACAGTGAAGAATGAATGTTTGCTGTCTCGGGCCACCGCGATGCGTTAGGGATGATCCGTGACACAGCAAGAGGAAACTGGAACACGCCCGGCGTCACCGCGTTGAATTCTGGTAAACCACGTGTCTTGACATGACTCCCCATGCTTAGCAATCAGTAGGTGCTCATTAAATGCATGTTTGAATGAGAAGCCAGGCATTTGGATCATGTGTGGTCCCGGGCACTCTCCTTGGCCAACCCAGGGAGCACCTGTGAGGTCCAGGGCATGATACCAAGGCAGCTCCCTGTGCCCTATACCGTAATATTCCAAAGTCAGAGCTCAAACTGATGAGCACTGACATAACATACGGCCAACACACCTTTATTGTAAGAAAATATAAAATATGTCTAAAGCTACTGTTCTATGTTTGAAGGTTAACAAAGTATCAAAGATTAGTAATTCTTCATGTATCTGACTGGTCTCATCATGGGCTGATGACATTTGAATGAGTAATAAAATAAAAACATACATGATTCATGGTTTTTACTCTTTTGCTGTGCCGGGTAAAAACCCCACGGCCTTGCACATGCTAGGCCAGCGCTCAGCCCCACCCGCCCCCTGTAAATTATTATATATTTATTCTGTGAATTTTGTTTTTCTTGCCCTTTTTTTCACCAAAACCAGAACTGTGTTTTGATCATCAAGATTCTCCCATCATTTCTGTTCTGTTGACAGTAATGGGAAATCAGACCGCATTTCTCAAGGCATTGTATGTCTTCGATAGTTTTTAATTAATTTCAACTTGGAAATACTTGCTCTGTGGAGGATGTGGGAACAAATTGTCAATAAAATTCTTAAAGCAATATTTAGATTGGGAAATGAGCCGTGGATGGTACAGGGCGAGCTGAAGCGTTGTAATGGGGTCACATGTGAGAAATTATGATTATGGTGGAAAATATCACCAACCGTCAAATGCTGTTGGCATAACCCGTCTCAGGTACATCTTGATCTCTGCGGTCTCTCTTAGCAGTTTCTAGGCCCAGCAGCCGGGTAAGAAAATGACGTCATGCTTTGCGCATGCTCCATCTGGACCCACAAATACAATACACGATTTCAAGAAAAACACAGATTATTTAATATTGCACAATATTCCTCAGCTATCCGGGGTAAGCCATGTGCAAAGCTTGCCCCTGTTCTTTCTTTCTTTCTTTCTTTTTTTTTTTTTTTGTGGTGCTGGGGATTGAACCCAGGGCCTTGTGCATGCAAAGCAAGCACTCTACCAGCTGAGCTCTATCCCCAGTCCCTATTTTTATTTTTAAAATTTTTGGTACTGGGGATTGAATCCAGGGGTGCTTAACCACTGAGCCACTCCCCCAACTCTTTTTATTTTTTATTTTGAGGCAGGGTCTCACTAAGTTGCTGAGGGCTTCACTAAATTGCGGAGGCTGACCTCAAACTTGTGAGCCTCCTGCCTCGGCCTCCTGAGTAGCTGGGATTGCAGGTGTGCACCACTGCACCAGTTCTCTTGCCCTCTTGACGAGAACCTCTGGAACCAGGAATTGGAATGTGAAGAGAAGGAAAGCCATGATTGCTTGGGACCACTGGGGATTTCCTGCCTTCGTGCCCTGGAAGAGGGAGGATTTAACAAGTTAATTAGCCTCTTCTCTTACTAAGAGCAAAGGCGCTTCTCACGGGGGCTCTGGGCCATCCTGTGCCCCAGCCCAGCGTCCACCTGCTGTGTCAGCCCCAGGCCTCCTGGCCTCTGCCACACCTTCCTCTGAGCGGAGGACAAGGGCCAAGAAGGAGCAGAGCATTGCCCTTCCCCCTGCTGGGGACTGGGCAGCGTCAGTCACCAGAGTGGACGTCCGGGTGGGGACACGATGCCCAGCCAGGAGACCAGGTTCCCTGTGCTCTTTAATCAATGGCATGAGTTTGTCCCACGCATGTCCCTGTGCACGTCGAGTGTGGCCCGTGCCTGGGGCTGACGCCCCAGCTGCCCAGACACCCAGAGTGAAGTGCTCAAGCACCTTCCTTGCAGCGGGGCCGGGGGCCGCCGAGCACCTGCCCCCCTCCCTGAGTCCGTCTCCTCCATAATTATTTTATGATCGTCCTAAGTCGGATGTGGTGTCGCTCCTGCGCCCCGCAGTTTAGCAGCTCGGCTTCATGAAGCGGTGGCTGTCACCTCACCACCGCACGCTGGATGCTGGCATCTGTATCATCGCAAGTTACGGAACTTTTTTTCATTGTGGTTTAAAAACACACAACACACACACACAAACACACAACACACACACACTCACACACACACAACACACACTCACACACACAACACACACACAACACACACACAACACACACCACACACACATACACTCACACACACAACACACACACACACTCACACACACACAACACACACTCACACACACACAACACACACACACAACACACACACATACACTCACACACAACACACACATACACTCACACACACTCACACACACACACACACTCACACACACTCACACTCATACACAACACACACATTCACACACACTCACACTCGCACTCGCACACACACACTCACACACACAACACACTCACACTCACACACTCACACTCACACACTCACACTCACACACTCACACTCACACACAACACACTCACACTCACACACACATACACACACACACTCACACTCACACACACTCACACACACACTCACACACACACTCACACACACACTCACATACACACTCACACACACTCACACACATACACTCACACACTCACACACACACACACACAACACACACATACACTCACACACACTCACACACACACTCACACACACTCACACACACTCACACAACACTCTCACACACACACTCACACACACACTCACATACACACTCTCACACACTCACACACATACACTCACACACACACTCTCACACACACACACACACACTCACACACACACGTGACATTCCTTTTGGAATCTTCCTAGTTTTAAGGGCAGTGCTGGGCAGGATGGGGCACACGCGCAGGGTGGCCAGCCAGATCACCAGGACGCTGGTGCCTCACCAAATGGAAATGCTGTCCCCTTCAAACAAGGGGCTGGTCCCTTCTCCCAGGACCTGTAACCACGGTTGTCCTCTGGTCTCCTTATGTCCCTCACCGTGTGCTGTGGTTTGGGAAAGAGTCCCCCAGAGGCCCTGTGGGGCCCGAGGGAAGAAGGTTAGTCACGGGCAGGGGTGGGGGTGCCCGGGAGGGGATATTGGGACCCCCTCTCTCTGTTTCCCTTCCTGGCATCTCGTCCTCTGTGGGTCCTCACCGTGACGTACTACCCTGCAACAGGCCCAAAGCAACGAGGGTACATGGACCATGAACTGCAACCTCTGAAACCATGAGTCACAGTAGACCTTCTGTCTCTGTAAGGTACTTGTCTTGGGCGTTCTGTCACAGCAGCAGAAAGCTGACCGACACCCCAAAAGCATCCTATTGTCTCTTAGGAAGGCATCGGTCTGCCACAGACTGGAAATTTAAAAAGTGAAAGATCCTTTGTGATATGGAGTTTGGAAAACGCTGCTCCCAGAGGGACGAGGACAGAGCCTTCCCACCCAGGGAGGCCTACGGGCATTTCTGATTTGCTTCCTGGGCCCCAGTTTCTCCCAGGATAAAGAAGGGTGTTTGGACAGTGGTGCCCTAAAGATCTCACAGCCATGTCCTCCCGGGAAGCCTGGGGAACTGGAATCCCCCCAGGGAGGCCTGGCTGTCTGTCTGGCAGCCACCCTCCGTCCCCTCCCCGCGGCCCTGCTCCAGCCCCATTTCATGCGTTGGAGACTCCTTTGTCTCGCTGACCCCTGGCTCCCTGCCCTGCAGTCACAGGGGGCCTCCTTGTGGTCATCACACGAGGGCTACTTCCCCAGCCCCTGTCCTGGCCGGAAGGTCACAGTTTAACCCTCAAGCCCACCCTCGGTGGGTGACCGTCACCCTGTCTTCCACGATTCCCGTGGGGCCTCGGGGCGATGGGACAAGGAGAGGCCCCTATTCTAGAACGTCAGAGCCGGCAAGAATGCAGTTCCATTTTTCCCCTTGTTCCACAACAAGACATTTACTGCAAAATAACCTGAAAATGCTGTTAAAATCACCCGCCCGCCCAGCGCCCAATGATCAGTGCCCTCACCTTTTAGAGACGGTCTCCCCTGGTTTTGGTCATTCGGTTTTTTTTTTTTTTAAACATTATCAGGAACGAGCTGACTGAGAGCCTGCCATTTCCACTGATGACACATCACCGACGTTTTCCGCATCTACACGGGCTCTGCCATGTCCTCAGCGGGAGCGGCTTCGGAGCGTTCCTCCGGGGATCCGTGTGGCAGTGGGCGGGCCGGCCTCCTTGGATTGCACATTTACCTTTCGCTCATGCATGCTGTTATGATCCATGAACAACATCCCTGCAGTTGACTTTTTCATTATTTCCTTAAAATAAAATCCTAGAGGTGGAGTTCCCAGGCCAAAGGCTCTACAGACCATATTGAAAGGACTTTGCCTCCTGGGTTTCAGAATTTGGTAGTATTTGGCGAACACCGCCATCAAAGGCAGCAGGAGAGGGCTGGGGATGTGGCTCAGTGGTGGAGTGCTTTCCTCACGTGCACAAGGCCCTGGGTTCCATCCACAGCGTCCACACAGAGGGGACAGGAGCTTGGCGGTGCTTTGACAGGATGCAGCTCACGGGTGGCGGGAGGGCGGGGACATCCAGGCCCCAGGAGAGGCACCAGGCGGGCTCCTGGAGGAAGCCGTGCCCACCTCTGCTCAGAGAAGGGTAGGTGACCAGGCGAAGGAGGACCAGGGGGCGTTGGGCCGAGGGGCCGGGTGGACGGAGACAAGAGGGAAGAGGACTGCCTGGCAGGAGTCTGAAAAGGCCGTAGGGAGGGTGCAGCGAGGGCCGTGAGGGTTTGGGGCAGGTCAGGGGCCATCACTGAATCATGGCGCAGGGGCTGGGAAGCCCAGCAGCTCAGAAGGCTGAGGCGGGAGGATGGCAGGTTCTAGGCCAGCCTCAGCAACTCCGTGAGGCCCTGTCTCTAAATAAAAACCAAAAAGGGCTGGGGCTGGGGCTAGGGGCTGAGGGTCCCTGGCACGTGAGCCCTGTCCTGGAGCCTGTCATAATCCTGGAGCAGCTGGCCTCCAACTTCTCGGGCCCTTTACAGTCTTCAAGGGATTATTACCTTTCTGGTGCAGGGGTCCCACCGGCCGCCAGGCGGGAGCTCCACCGTGAGCCGCCCCCTCCTGGGCTTGGCGTTATTGTGAGGAAGATCCAAGCTCCTTCCTTCCTGTGGATCATCATACCAACCATTAATACAGCAGCCTCCTGGACCACAAATCGCAGCGGGGACGCACGCACACACTTACTTATTTCCAAATAATAAACCCATTACCCGCTAAATAAGTCACACCTTTTGGTGGGAAATCTCGGTATTTCCTAAAGTCGGGTACTCAGCAGGCAGAGCCACGTGGTCGACAGCTTTGCCGACCTCTTTCCTGTCTGCCTTAATATTATGAAAAAAATCCGGTTTTGCAAACTCCCTGGGAGGGTCTGGGGGACTTGGGGCGCACTGAGACACGGTGCGTGCGGGGGGCGCGAGGTCCGGGGGCGCGCGGGCTGGGGGGGCAGGGCTGGGGGGGCAGGGCTGGGACTGTGGGAGCAGCTCGTGGCCAGGGCTTAGCTGGGGAGCCTGGTGGCCGCTGCCAGGCTGGGCTGGGTGGGGGCCGCGTGGGGAGGCCGTGGCAGGTCCTGTGGGAGCTCTCTGGGTTGGAAGAGGCTGGGGACTCCCACGTGCCGCGAGAGGCTCCACCTGCGCCAAGGAGGAGACCTGGTGGGGGGGGTGGCGGAGGCCCCAGCGGTCAGGACGGGGAGGGGGTGGGGGACGGGACCTGGGCCGCCTGGCAGGCAGGAGCCCTGGGTGCGGGGGCCCTTCCTGCCTCCTCCTGCGGCTGAGCTCACGCCCAGGATCCCAGCCAGTTCCCAGGAGGGCTGCCAGGGAGGGCCTGGCCCGCACCCAGCCCGAGGGGAGCTGGGGACAGGGAGGGAGGGAGGTGGAGGCCCCAGGGCGGGTGGGGCTCAGGTACCCGGGCCCCGGCTGGGAGAGGGGACTCAGGGAGGGCACCGTCCAGGTGCAGGGAGAAGGGCAGCAGATGGGCTTCCCCTGGTTCTGAGTCTCTGCCGCGTTTGGAGAACCTGGATGCGGGGCCAGGTGGAGGCAGGTGCTGGGCCAGGTGACCCCGAGGTGGCCCTCGCAGCTGGCCCCTGGCCCTGCCCTGAGCTCTGACACCCCTGGGGGGCCGGTGGGGGTGGGGCTCTCATGGCTGATTTGGGTCCTAAGAAAGCAAATCCTCAGGCAGCTGGGCTCTGCCCACTGGGGAGGAATCAGGCAGGAACCTGCCCACGAGGCCCTCCAGGACTCCTGAGAAACGGACGGGAGGCCATTGCAAGAGCCGACCTTGGACATTTACGTGTGCCAGGCAAACTGAGCCCTCACCACAAATCCTGACGTAAGAACTAGTGTCAGGCCCCTGTTAAGGGTGAGTAACCGAGGAACAGAGAGGTTGAGTAACTCTCTCGGGGCCACACAGCTGGGAATGGGAGCTGGGGCTGAACCCAAGCCGTGGGTCTCCCAGAGCTCGATGCTCTACCTTGGTGCTCTAGGGTGGTGCCTGGACAGCACCACTCAGATCCCCTGGGACCCCCCTGCCTCCCCCTCCCCCTGTGGTCCAAGTCGCTCCTGTGCCCTTTTCCTGGGTCCCTCCACAGGCTCCGGTGGGCCTCTGCAGCAGGCGTGGCCTCTCCCCTCCCGGTGGGAACTGAGCTGATCTCCAGCACAGCCTGTGCCGGGTGACAGCCACATCCTTGGCTACCTGGCCCCGCCCGCCTGCCTCGCCTCCCTCTAGGATCCAGGCCTCGGCATTTCTCTTACTTTTTTGGAAGTTCCACGTACCTCTGGGCCTTTGCACGCTCTGCCTGCAAGCCCAGCCTCTGGTAATCCGTGACAGCCTCGCCCTTGGGCTCCTGCGGTTCCACGGCTGCCGTCCTTCCCCGACGCCATCACACCACACGTGACTTTGTCTTTTCTCACTGGTTTCTCTAGATAGATGGGAACCTGCCCAGGGGACGGCCCGGCCCTGTTCTCAGCACACAGCAAGGGCACCCGGGAGTGTTTGTTGAGTGAATGAATGAGGGACGGCCTGCTCCAGAGGAGCTCAGAGGCTCAAGGCAGATGTCACAGGGCACAGTGCTGGGGCCTCTGCTGCAGGGGAATGGCATGATTGGGCGGCTATGAGAGGCAGAGGAGAGAGCAACAGATTCTCGGGGAATCTCTATGAGGAGACACCACCAGCAGGATCTTGGAGGGTGAATAGGCGTTTGCAGGCAACGAGTTACGGGTTCCTACCTTCATCACTGGCCTAAGGATACCTGAGGCGGACGAGGATTATTGGTCCAGAGGGGAAGGTGGGGAAAAGACGAAGACATTCACTTATCAACTGACAGGGGACACACCCTTCCTCGCCAGTCCTCAGGGAAGAAGAGTGATCTAAGTCAGGACACCAAACTGGCTTGAGTAGATGAAAGGAGCTTAGGGGTGCACATCACTGAGAAGAGGAGGCCTTCAGGCCTGGTTGGATCCAGCCCTCAAGTGTCCCAGGTGATGGTCACTTGCCTCCCTTGGCTCTCCAAGCAGGTCGTCCCAAGCATTCCCTCCCCGTGGTTTGAAAGGAAGGTCCCCTGCATAGAAAGCCCAGGGAAACGTGGACCGCAGTCAGACACCGAGGCGCACACCTGCAATCCCAGCTACCGGGGAGGCGGAGGCGGGAAAATCGCAAGTTAAAGGTCAGCCTGGGCCATTCAGCAAGGCCCTCAACGATGAAGCAAGCCCTGCCTTACAATGAAAAATAAAAAGGGCTGGGTGTCGCTCCGTGGTAAAGTGACCCTGGGCTCAATCCCAAGACGGGGCGAAAGTGGACTCCATCTTCTTGATACTGTCCCATAAAATCCCCGGGTGGACGCCTTCGCCCGATGGCGGTCACACGCACCTTCTGAACCAGTCGCAGTGGCCAGGGGAGGACGGGGGTGTCAGCTGGCTGACCTAGGGCACGCATCTGCTCTTGGGGTGGGTGGGGCATTGAGGCCCCTCTCCAGGTGCACAGCTAGAGAGTGGGGACGGACCGGTGGTCCCCAGAGGAAACCAGGAGGCCGCTGCCTGGAGAAGGGGCTGAGCCTTAGCAGGTGAGGGCCCCCCAGAGCTGGTGTGCCCAGGGCCAGCCCCTTCTTGGCCTCACACAGCACAGAGCCCTGGGGACTCCGGGGGCCACTCAGGCTGGGCTTCCTGTCTTGGTTGCCCACCCCTGAGCTGGGGGACGTAGATATTTCTCCTCTCTGAGCCTCAGTTTCCTCTTCTGTGAGATGGGGTGAGGACACAGAGAGGAGGCCCCGTGGAGACGGAGGCCGAGAGGAGTTGGTTATGGGCCACGAGCCGGGGGGTGCAGGGAGCCCCCCAGCAGCGGGCAGGGGCAGGGGAGGGGGCTTCTGTGGGGCCTTTGAGGAAGCGGGGCCCAGCCCCTTCCACCACAGACTCCAGCCGCCAGGGCCGTGGCGCTGCTGCCCTGGGCCGGCTGGTCTGGGGTTCTGGCTGGGGTCGCCCTGGCCGTCTGTCACCTGCAGTGAGAAAGGATCTTATTCATTCAGGTACCCATCCTCCAGAGGCCCCGGGTCAGGACCCTCGGACCCCCTGCCTCCTCCCACACACTCGCCCAGGCCATTCCCACGGGGCAGGGTGGTCCAGTGGTGACAGCTGGGGGACATCTTTGACACACTGTCTGCCCGGCTCTGATTTTCCCTGTGGCTGAGCTGAGCCTCTCAGCTTCCTCTGCTAGAGAATGGGGGCAGGATCCCCGGCCTCTCAGAATGACTCGCAGTGCCTGGAACACAGCAGGTGCTCAATAAACGGTGGCTGGGGCAGCTGTGCCTGCTGTCCAGTGTCCCTTCGAGCCTGGCCATCCAGTCCCCTGGATCCTAGTCCCATCTGCACAGTCCATTGAGGGCAGGAATTCCCATGGTTGTACCCAACCATGCGTTCAGCCGCAGGTCACCTGAGCCCTAGGTGTGCTTTTGCTTTAACGTCTCAAAGTTGAGGGACAAACCTCCAACCCCTGGATGAGGAACTCGAGGCTAAGACGGGTGAGGTGAGTCGTCTACACCCAGCCAGGAGTGTGGCAGAGCAGGGTTGGAACCCAGGTTGCCCGAGCCCTGGTCCCTCTGTTCCTGTGACCCTGAGGTCCGTTTGGGGGATCTGTGGTCAGCTGGTGGCCTGGTGGGAGATCAGTCGGGACCCCCAGGCCTGCCTACTCTAGGCAGGGGATGGCCGGAAAGCTTGGGCAGGTCAGGCGCCAGGATTTGGACAGGGGACATTTTCTAAGGTGAATAAAGTCTTTAGGCAGCTCCTGGAACCACCCAGGGCCAGGTTCTGGGGTGGGAGCGGTCATGGAGGCTGTGTCTGTGTCCCCACGGCGGGGGGTGGGGGGGCCTGGGGCTGACACCAGGATGGAACCAGCTCCAAGCCTTGTCGTGACCTGACTGCACATCCACCACGCACCACCTGGCCAGGAGCCACACAGGGTCGGTGGGAAGCTCCCGGAGCGTCCCTGGCATGTGGAGGGGACAGGGACCGGCTCCGAGTCACACAGCCAGGTGCCCTGGGCAGAGGTGTGGTGGGAGGGGAGAGCAGAGGGCTGGGTGTGAACCGGGGAGCACAGGGAGGATCCGGGCGCACTCCATTTCCTGAGCAGGGCTCTCTTCCAGAGCTGGGGGAGCGCGGGGACAGCGTGGCCACCCAGCCAGTTTGGACAGGAGCATGAAAACACCACCTCGTCCCTGCGCTGGTCTCCGCGCGGCTCCTGATGGACAGGGCATCGCGAGAGGCTGGTGGGGTTCAGGAGAAGAGAGGGTGGCGGGGCCCGGGCTGTGCTCAGAGCTGGGGGTCCCCAGTGAGCCCCAGACCCTCTCCTGAGCCTCAGCATCGGGATCTGCACGAGGATCGGAGTAGGGGCCCTGTGTGCGCGAGCGTGCGTGCGGGTGCATGTGTGTGCGTGCGGTGCCTGTACGTGCTCGTGTGTGCGCTCAGGTGCGTGCTCGTGCGTGCGCTCGAGTGCGTGCACATGCAGCGGAGGCCCGCGCTGGGCTCCACAGTCTGGATCGTGCTGTTCCTGGGCTCTGGGCCTCTGGGGTGCAGAGGGTCCCCGCTGCGGCCTTCGGCTGGTCCCAGCTCCAGCCTCCCCTCACCCAGGCCCCTTCCCCTTCGGCCAGACCAATCCCAACATGGAAACAAGGAGCGGGCCCAGCCACTAACAGCGGGAAACCCTTGTCCCCAGCCCGTCCACTGGCCCCAGTTCCCCACCGAAGGTCTCCAGGGAGGAACGAAGCGGTGGACCTGGCTTGGACAGGCCTGCCGAACACAGCTGTGCGCTCCAAGGAATTGGGGTCCAGCCCTGAGCTGAGATCCCAACGCTGCCACCCAGCAGCTGGGTGACCCTGGGCAAGTGACTCAGCTTGGCTGAGCCGAGTTACGAATGTGCTGTGAGGAAAAGATTGGGGTGTGTGCAGAGGGACCTTTGATCCCAGAACCCTCCTGGCCCCCTGCCCCTTGTGGGGTGTGGGAAGGGAAGGCCCCGGGCAGGCGGGATTAGCCCCTGGTCCCTCTCCTCCCGGGCGGGCGGCACTTTTAACCACCTTCTCCCGGGGATCAGCCCTGCCCCCTCCCAGGCCCCGGGCAGGCCTGTGTTTGCCGTGGGGATCTGGCCGCCGCTTTCATTCCCGGGCAGTTTTGCTTGCTGTGGGCGGCGGGGCCAGCGCTGCCCGGCTCCCCGGGAGCAGATGGGCCGCAGTGAGAAAGGCGGCGGCTGGCCCTAAGAGGATTGGCGGCCTTTCTTCCCACCCTTTGTGCTGCTCCCCGAGGGCCACCAGCGCCCAGACCACAAAGGCCGTTTGTTTGTCTGCCTCTGGGGGCGCAGGGGTCACCAAGGACAGCGGCGCCCCCGGAGAGGGCAGCACCCTCTGTGCGGGAACACCCAGAGCCCTGGAGCATCAGGCCAGGAAGATGCGGGGAGTCCTGGGTGCCCCGCCCCCGCAGGTCACCGGAGCACTCTCACAGGTGGCCGCTGGATGTTGGGAGGTGGAGGGACCCGGGGAGACTGGGTGTGTTCCCTATCACCCCTCGGAGAGCCTGAGGCCCAGACAGGGCTCCGACTTGGCCAAATCACGCAGCAAATTAGCAGGTGACCAGACTCTCTCCCAGGGACCCCCACGCCCAGCAGAGCTCCCTGCTCTCCAGGAGACATCCTTCTCCTCTGCCAAGTCCTTGTGCCATCGGAGGCTCTGAGTAAGGGGATGTTTGGGGACAGTGGAGGCTGGAGGGGCTCAGCAACCTGAAGTGGGGGAGCCAGGAATCCCCAGAGCCTGAGGCCGAGCTCCCAGCTTGGATGCCGGGGTGGGGGCAGGACGGGGAGGAGCGCACCTGTGCGTGGGTCGGCTGACGGTGGGCCTGCCTTCCGCTGGGTGCTGAGCAAACTGGGAAAGTCCACCTCGTCTGCCCGGGGCCTCGGTGGCCGGGACACTGGTTTGTGTGCCCCAGCTTTCGTCCAGAGCTTCCCAGTGTCCACACTGTGGTCCCTGGGGGCCACCTAACTCTTGTTCTGGGTGGCTGTCCTGTGCAGTGCAGTGTCCTTGACCTCAGTAGCATTCCCAAGAGACGTGACCAAAAAGTCTCCAAGCATTGCCAACTGTCCCCTGGACCAGGGGTGGGGAGGGGTCAGCCTGATTGAGAACCGCTGGCCTTGACCCCATCCGGACCTTCCGTCCATGCATCGAGCACGTTCCTTGAGTTCCCAGGGTGTCCGTCCCTGTTCTAGGGCCTGGGACACAGCCTCGGAGTGGCATGGCCTCCCTGAGGCGAGGGTGACATCGTCCCTGCAGGGATGGAATGGGGACCTGGGTCGCCAAGCAGCTCCTGGAGGAGGTGACATTTGAGCCAGGCCTAGGAGGCTGGGTGCGAGGTGCCGGGACAGAGAAGATGGGAGAGAGAACGTTCCGGAGAACAGGGAGAGGGAGAAGGCTCTCCAGGGCCTGCTGCGTATGCAGCATCTCCAGGGATACGGACGGACGGACAGATGGACGAGGCAGGCCTCTTTCAGTGTGTGGAGGGCCCAGGGCAGGCAGAGAGGTCTGCACCCTGTGTGTGGGGGGGCCGTGGCGGGGCTGGAGAGCCCTGAGGGGAGGGGCAGGAGTGAGCCTCTGGAGGTCAGGAGGCAGGAGCTGGGCAGGCAGAGAGGAGGCCGCAGAGCCGCGAGCGCCCGAGGCTGTGGGAGAGCTGCGGGGGGGGGGGGGGGGGCGGGCGTCCTGGCAGCAGAGGGGGGAGAGGAGGCCAGAGCGGGCACCGGGCAGAGGCGCCCAGCTGAGGGGTGGCGGGGCGATGGGAGCCGCAGAGAGCCTCTGAGCAGGGGAGTGTTTTTATTTTGGAAACATCGCCCGAGCTGTGGTGAGGATATTGATTCGGACAAGTGGCAGGGGGCCGTTGCAGTGGTTCAGGAGTGAGATCAGGGTGACAGTGGCCATGACTGCAGGGGACAGGTCCCACAGACACAGACACGTAGGCGGTGAAGGCGTTAGGACAGGAGCTGGGATGTGGGGCAGGCAAGGGGGGGCAGGCATCTGGGCAGATTCTGGGTATCTGGCAGCGCAGCCCCGAAACGGATCACCAGATTAGAAACACCAGATAAAAGACCGCGTAGAGGAAAAGATGTCTGCGGAGCTGAGAATACGGATTATTTTTGGAACTTTGCTCTCATGCATCTTCTTTAAATATTGATAACCAACATTTTTAAGGAGCTTAATGCGGCGTGCCTGGCTCTGTTCTAAGCACTTCGCGTGCCATAACGCATTAAGTCCTCCAGGCAACCCTCTGGAGCACAGATTTTCTATCATCTCCAACATGAAGAGACAGGCACAGAGAGAGTAAGTAACTTGTCCAAGGTCACACAGCTAGTGAGTGGCTGAGGTAGGACTTCAACTCAGGACTTCAAGTCTGCATCAGCTGGAGGCAGAGTCTGGATGCAGAGTCTGTTTCCGGCCTGCTTCACTTTGGCTATGACAGCCCTGTGCCGTAGCTACAGTCCTCCGTGTCTATGGAGGGTACGTTTGGAGACCCGCAGTGACATCAGAAACTGCGCAACAAACTAAACCCTCTTCTTTAGGCCGCGTTTCCCCCTGTACATTCGTATGTTAAGTTTAATTTATAAATTAGGCTTAGCGAGAGATCAACAGGAACGGATAGAACAATTGTGACCAGGCTGAGACCGCGGTGAAGGCCGGCGGGTGAGGTGGCGCTCTCGAAAGAGCCAGGGCAAGTATTAATGGAGTGGCGCGGCGGTGGGCTGTGGGTGGCTGGAAGAGACAGGTGAGGGGAGCTTGTGTCACGTGAAGGTAGGCGTTTAAGTGCCTCGTGTGCCAAAGGTCGGGGCAGAGGGGATGTGAGCTGGATGGCGTCTTCTGGAATCCCAGGGAAACCTGCCCCTGGGCAGTGACTACTGCCACCTGGTGGCAGGGTACCCCGAGCCGAGACCTGACACAGGCCCCGGGGCCAGGGTGGTCAGGGCCCACTAAGGGAAGCGCCACGGTCGGCTCCCGGCTCAGGCTGTGGGTGTGTGCTTGGGGGACGGTGGCGGTGGGCACCGGGATGGGGGCGCCCTGTCCCGACGCCCCGCGGTTCCCTAGGCGACCAGGATCAGGCATTTCTGAAGCAGCTGGTGGGAGCTCGGGGTGGGGTGGCTGTGCCCGTGACCCCGACCTTCTAATCCCAGGGCTTAACTGACTTCATTAACTCCAGGGGGATCGAGAGGGACCCCCCAGTCATTCTGTCACGTCACACTCAGAAAAGTCCCATTCCTGGGGGGGCTGTGCAGGGAAAACTCCCGCACGAAGGCAGGGGACTGGGCGGCTTGACCCTTGGACGTGAACCCTGGGCTGCCTGGTAAGAGGGCGGGATGCGCCCCATCCCCCTGCGGGCCCAGGGGCAGCCAGGGAGAAAACTGGGTGAAAGCAGAGCATGCCGGGTAGCCTGGCCCAGCGCTGAGCGGTCCGGCCGCCCACCCCCCACTGTGGTTGCCATGGCGACCGAGTGGGGGAGGGAGGAGGAGAGGAGACCACTCGCCCCTCAGACAATGGGAACCTATTCCAGGTCACACTTGGACTTACCCTGAGGGGCTTCCCAGAGCCCGTGGCCCCCGGGGGTTTGGGGGAGCAGCGCTGGGCTCAGGCCAGGCTGGGGGGCCCCAGTCGGGGGTCACAGACAGGATCCTCTCCCCTTCTTGCCAGGCTCCCAGATCCCCCAAGATGGAGTGGGGTTCGTCTTCTGAGGCCCCTCTCCACCGGGAGCTTGACCTTCCGCGGGGAGGCGAACGGCGGCGGCGCTCGGGGAACAGGCCGAATATTTTATGAGTAATTTAATATCTGGAGCGAGAATCACCGAGCCGAGAACCGCCCGCGGCCCCGAGCCAGGAGCCGTCTGGTCCTCATGATGCACGGGCGGGCGGGCGAGGATGGGGACTGACAGGACACGTCGGAGGACCCGGGAGTTAACCCTTGGAGGATCCTGGGTGGGTGCCGTGGAGGGGCAGGGCCCCATGCCCGCTGGGCGGAGAGCGCTGGGCAGTGTGGGTGGCCTGGGCACTCTGAACCTGGGGGCCAAAGGGCAGCCGCTGGGCACAGGCCTGGCTTTGAGACTCGGGGGGGGGGGGGACCTGAGTTTGGTTCCTGTAGGTGTGTGACCCGAGACTGCCCGGGCCTCAGTTTCCTCATCTGTCACCTGGGGATGATAATCATGGTGCATCACAGGTCAGAGTGCTGCGGGGTGCCCGGGACACAGCAGGCACTCAACAGACGCCTGCCCCAGGACACGACTCTGAAGCCGTGTGAACCTCACAGCCACCCTTTCAGGTCCCAGACACCCCTGCTGGGTGTCTCCCCAACACCTGGCCCCCTCCTGGACTCCTCTCCCCGTGGGAATAGAGGCCTAAAGGGACCCTCACAGGCCCCAGTCCTGTCCCTCTCCTGACACTTGTCCTGGCCCCCACACCGGGTTCCTGGGGAGGGGCCATGTCTGGCCTGGTGGCCCTGAGGTGGCCGGGCCCCAGGTCTGGGCTTCTCACCTGTGGAAGGCGAGTAACACCCACCTGCCTCGCCACAAGGCCTCCCACGACGAGGGCGGACTGTTCCGGAAAGACGCGAGCACAGAGCACGGTGCTGTTCATCGCCGCGACCTCCAGAGAGCAGCCTGAACCGGGAGGCCACGCCTGTCCTCCCAGGGACTCCGGAGGCTGAGGCCGGAGGGTCACAAGTTGGCGGGGGCTGGCCATGACCCACAGCTGCTGGGAGCAGGGTTCACACCAGGCCTGGGAGCCCCAACCTGAGCAAGCTCCGGGCCCTGTCCACCAGCCAGGGCCAGCAGGGACGTGGCAGCTGGGTCTTTGGCCTCACCTCGGTGCCCCAGAAGGAAGAGCCCGCCAGGCCTGGGAAGGGCCCCCCGTTTTACAGATGAGGAGACCGAGTCCCAGAGAGGGCCACTCTTGCCTGGGGTCACTCAGTGGGTCAGGGACTCGGGGGCCAGGCTCCTGCAGCACATTCTGCCCCCAGGGACCTGTTTTTAATGTCGTGTCACTGAAGGCCCCAACGTCCCACTGGAGGGTCGAGCAGGGAGCACCTCCGTGTACAGAGGGTCAGCTCGGTGGCCGGTCCCCGTTCGCCTTCTGGTTGTTGCGAGCAGCTCTGGAAGCAGCTGGGGCTGGGCCCGCGAGGCTGCCCTCATCACATCAGTGTTCCCAACAAGGCCGGCGACACCGCTAACAAGGGCCCAGCTGTCCTTCCCATGGGTACCTGCGCTCCCGGGGACAGCTGGCCTGGAGAGGCGGAGGTCGGGGCCCAGCAGCAGGCCGGCCTGCTGGGTGATGCAGCCCCCAGGCCCCTGCCAACCCAGCAGGTGCCCGGGGCGGCCCCACCCGGGGCTGGAGGGAGGAGGGAAATGGTGCCCCTGGGCTGGGGCGCGGCGGTCAGCGGCCTCCCGTAGGTCATCTGAACCACCAGCAAGTGGCAGGCCCGCTCACGGTCAGGATGCACTGTGAGCACCTGCTGTGTCGCGCCTGATCCGGTGCCCACTGAGTGCCAGGCAGGCGCTCTGCACGCACCACACGTCAGCCCGCCCGAGCCAACGCTGCTTGCTATAGTTGGACCCGGCATGTCCCACCGAGGCCGGGAGTTGAAGGCTCAGTCCCTGGGGTGGTGCCATGGGAGGTGGTGAGTCCTCTATGGGGTCTTGAGGAAGGTCCATAGGTCACTGAGGTTATGGGACCCCAGAGTCTCTTCCTCTCCTTTTTTTCCTCCCTAGTTTGTGATGTTTGTAGGTTCCATCCACCGCGTGCTCCCAACCATCGCCACCCGGCAGCCCCACCAGAGGCCCAACGCAAGGGGTTCACGGGATCAAGGACTGGAACCTCTAAAACTGTCAGCCAAGCAAACCTTTTTCTCTTATAAGTCAATTATCTCGGGCATTTCATTATAGTGACTGAAAGCTGACTGGGGCTCTTGTGAGATGCCCAGTGCTTTTGTTCAGCGCCTGGCACACAGTGGGTGCTCAGCACGACTCCTTCTGCACCTTCTTTTGTCTCCTTTCTGCCGGTCGCTTGTTTACCTTCTCCCTTCTTCCACAGATGCTGTGGGCGGCTTAGAGGAATAAATATGTGATGAGACCGCGCAGATAAGAATCTGCCAGAGCACTGGGAACGGAGGGGAGCGTGTGGAAAGGAGGAAGGAGACCACGGGAAACGTGCTCCGTGCAGACTTGCCAGCGCCTGGGCCTCGGGCTCCCCTCCCCTGCATCCCACATTGGGAGGGGGCTGGGGGGACCGAGTGGGATGACAGGCCTGTTCATGTGCTCAGTGGGGTTCCTCCCTGGCCGTCTTGTTTCCCCTTGAAATGCCAGCCTCCTGGGGGCTGTCCCCAGGGCCTCCAGCACGGCCACCTTCCCTTTCTCTCAGGCAGGATGGAGTCTGACATCCTCCGGCTTCCCACTCCCTCTCCGTCCCCCGTGCAGCATATATTATGTATACACTCCGTATCCATGGGGATGGCTTCCAGGAATCCCACAGGCTCCAAAATCTGAGGATGCTCACACCCTTTATTTAAAACAGTGCGGTCTTTCCGCACAACCCGAGCGCCTTCTCTCACGGGCTTGATTTCTTGGGGTGGTGGGGACCGGGCCAGGCTTCACGCTCTGCCGCCGAGCTGCACCCACAGCCGCCTTTGAATGTTCCGCGTGGTCTCTAGATGACTCACGACACCTAATACAGCGCCAGTGTTGTGCCAATAGCAACGCTCTGTTGCTGAGAGGCTAATAACCAGGAAAAAGTGTCTGTGCATGTTCAGGGCACGCAGTTGTCATGGCCCACAACACGGCACAGGATCCGAGTTGTTTGAACTTGACGATGAAGAGCCCACAGACACCGAGGGCTGACGGCATCTGTCTCCAAAGGAAGTGGCAAGATCGATCCATCCCAGCCGGGGGGCGGTGGCACCCACCTGTGATCCCAGCAGCTTGGGAGGCTGAGGCAGGAGGATCACAAGTTCAAAGCCAGCCTCAGCGACTTAATGAAGCACTAAGCAACTCAGCGAGACTCTGTCTCTAAATAAAATACAAAAAAAAAAAAGGGGCTGGGGATGTGGCTCAGGGGTGGAGTGCCCCGGACTTCAATCCCTGGTACCAAAAAAGAAAAAAGAAAGAAAGAAAAGATGGATCTAGTTAGCACACCCAGGCTTGCATTTGAACTGTTTGATAAACGTGCACTTCCAGGCCCTCTGGGCTGGGCAAGGTCAGCTTTGGCTTCCGGATTCCTTCCTGGGTCCTGGCTGTGGGCCGTGGGTGGGTGATTGATGACAAGTGAGGTAGGCTGGGGACTCGGCCATTCCTCCCCCCAGAAGGTGTCCCTATAATAACTCTTTGCCATTTTTCCATGGGTGTCACTGGGCAGCAAGAGCCCCTGGATCCTGAGCAATAGGCTTGGGATGGACCTGAGAATCGGTTTCTGTCACAAGTTCCCTGAGTGAGCCTAGTGCAGTTGATGGTGTTCAACCCCCTCCTTCTGGGGGCAATGTAAGGCTCAGAGAGGCTGAGAGAAGGAACTTGGCTCCACAGTGGATCACCAGATGAGCCACCGCCCCAGCTCAGTCCCGTACCATCCCCTGGCACCTTGTTGGGGAAGCAATTCCCAGGCCCCACCCCAGACCTTACAGAATTAGGATCTGCTTTCACAAGACCCAGGTGGGAGGAGCCTGTGCCGCGGTGGGATCCCAATTCCAAGGACAACCCACCACCACAGCCACGAAGATGCTTGTGGAGCGGGGCTTGGCACAAGGAATCCCATTTGACCCTCATCAGCTTTCTGGGGTGGGTATGATTTTCTCTCTTGTAAGGCAGATAAGGAAACTATAGCCCAGAGAGGTTAAGTGATTAGCCTGAGAGTACACAGCTTATAGGGGGCGTGGTGGAGGGATTTGAGCCCAGTCTCTCGGACCCCATGGTGCTTCTGGTCTCTTCACTCCTGGACTCTCCTCCCTTCTGCATTTCTCATCTTGTGTGGGTGTCAACGGACAAGAAGTCGGTCTCCCTTTCCTGGCCTTCATATGGCCCCTGGACTCCCGAAGGACAGAGGCTGGGTCTACCCTCTTCCTGGGATTCAAGCTCAGCAGTCTGGAGGGTGTGGAGGAACACCCACATTGGAGTCACGGGGTCGGGAGGGGGTGACAGAGATAGGTGCAGGTCCCCAGGTCAGGTGTGTGGAATCCGACCCTCTGGGGTGTGGCTCTGGCACCAGCGAGTGCCCGGGAGATTTTGTTTCCTGCTAAAGGTGGACACCCAGGGTCTCAGATGGCGCAGGGCAGGGATTGCAATGCCACAGCCCAACGCACTGAGGCCTGGCCTCCCTTCCTGGCCACGTCCCAGGGCTGGAGTGGAAGGAGCTCTGGCCTGGGAGTCGGGCCGCTCTGGGCTCCTCTGCTCAGGCTTGGGACCAGTCCTGGGCCGACAGCAGGACAGACCTGGGGCCGACCCCATCCACTGCCGGTGTGCGTGCAGCCTGCTAAGAGCGCGCTCACATCCTTAAATGGGTGAAAAGAAATTCGAGAGGAAACCACTTTGTGGCTCATGAAAATCATGTAAAATTAAAATGTCAGTGTCCGTGAGATGTATTGGAACACAGCTTTGCTCATTTGTGTTTTATTTTTAGTTTTTTCATGCTCATGTATTGATCTAGTCGCCTCTCAGTACTCAAGGGACTATATCCAGGACAACCCTCCCCCATACCAAAGCCCACAGCCTCTCAAGTCCCTTAACTAAAATGGTGTAGTATTTTGCATAAAACCTACCCAAAGACTTTTTTTTTTTTTTTTGGTACTGGGGATGGAACCCAGGGGTGCTTTGTCACTGAGCCACATCCCCAGCCTTTTTTATTTTTTAATTTTGAGACAGGGTCTTGCTAAGTTGCTCAGGGCCACACCAAGCTGCTGAGACTGGCCTCACGCTTGTGATCCTCCTGCCTCAGCCTCCTGAGCTGCTGGGATTCTGGGCCGGTGCCATGGCATCTGGCTTCTTCTGTATTCTGTGAAACATCACTGGATGACTTACAATCCCTAATGCAATGGAAATGCTACGTCCATGATTGTGAGACTGTCTTGTTTAGGGGGTGGTACATGGAAAGAAGTCACACGTGTTCTGTGCAGACGCATTTTAAAATACATTTCCCATCCCCAGCTGTTGGAATCCAGGGGGGCAGAACCTGTGGATATGGGGTCGGGGAGGGGCTGTGTATTGCTTCTTGCTCTTTTCATGCTATGAAAAGAGGGTTGAGTAGTTGCAACTGAGATTCTGTGGCGTGCAAAGCCCCTCATATTTCCTGTTTGGTTCTTTACAAAGTTTGGCGATCTTGGTCTAGGGTCGTGGTCCGTTATTGTGGTGGTGGCTTTGGCTGTACGGGGTGACACTCCTATGCATCTACAGCCGGACTGCGGGCCAGCCCTGGAGGAGCCACTCACAAGCTGAAATCCTCGGGCGCAGGTTCGACTGGCTGCTGTGCCCGCAGATGGCTGCAGCCAGCCGGGCCGCCGGACAGAGCCCGCAAGTGAAGGACACGGTTGAAGGGTCTTCCAAGCGGACCCTCAGCCCCACCCCGGAAGTTCGTAGCCCACATAGTGGGAGGGGCTGGGAGGGAGGGAGGGAGGAGTCACCGTCCAAACCCACCCTCTTCCCGGCGGTCCTTGTCCTGGTGCCTACTCCCCCCTGGTGGCAGCAAGCCCGAAGCTGAGCTCACATCAGCCTTGACGGCCCGCGGCTCCGCGAGGAAAACATGTCAAAGACTTTGGCGTTTGCAATTCTTGCATCCAGGGCATCTACTCTTAGGAATTTTTGAGTTATCATTTTATTAATTTATTTTTGTTACCAGGGATTGAACCCAGGGGCGCCTAACCACTGAGCCACACCCCCGGCCTGTTTTATGTTGTATTTAGAGACAGGGGCTCACTGAGTTGCTCACTAAATTGCTGAGGCTGGCCTTGAACTTGCAATTCTCCTGCCTCAGCCTCCTAAATTGCTGGGATTGTAGGCGCCCGGCTTGCTCCTAGGACTTCAATCCAAGGAAGGAATCAAGGGTGGGTATCACCGCCTCGTTGGTTCCTAAGGAGATGAAGCAGACCAGGGACAGTCTCTGGCTGTGGCCACACAGCTGCAAGAAGTCTAGGCAGGATCTGAAGCAGCTGTGTCCCACTCGAGAGCCACACTCCCAAGGGCCCCAAAGAAGCATCAAACTGCCTGGCTTCCATCAGGCTCTGTTCCTTCCGGGCTGTGTGATGTGGAGCGATTCACTTAACTGCTCTGGACCTCAGTGTTCCCATCTGTAGAAGGGACCGTGACTGTGAGGGTTCTGGGGATGAGCGGCAAGCACTCTGGAGCCCTGCGCGGGTGAGCTGATTAGCATGGGACTCATTAAGCCCCTGATTCCTTAACATCGCCCTGCCCTGTCCCTTCTCTTACCTGGCTCAAAGTGTGGGTCACTGGAGGGAATGTTGTCAGGAGCAACCGGGGGTGACGGTGGAGACACCAGGATTTGGCACTCAAGTCCAGAGGTGGCAGGGGTTCGTGCAGGTCTGCCCACACTCTTCCCAGAGCCGCCTGCACCCACAGGCCTGGGTGGGCTGGGCGATAGCACCCACCACACCTCAACAGAGGCCCTGAGACCTGGAGCTGAACCCCGGGTTTCCTGTGGGGCTAGGAACACCCCCCAGAGCCCCGGCTGTACCTGCCAACGGGCACAGCCCCAGGAGGCTGTGGTTCCTGAAGCCTGGTCTCCCCTGGTCTCCCCGGCAGCGGCACACGGGAACTCGGGGGAAATGCACTTCTAGCAATTCCCGTGCCCACCCACCCGCTTCGCTGGCCCCTCTCCTCCTAGGCTCCTTGTGACTCCAAGGGAGAGAACAGTTGCAGTGCGTGACTGTCACGGCCTGCTCACCCCGGTCCCTGCCGGTTGGGCCCCTAGCAGACTTGTTCCAGGCGACGCCAATCAGGTCCGCTCTTCCAGGAGCTGGGATCTTAGACCCTGTGTCCCTCCCACCCTAGGGGCTACCTTGGGGCGTCAGGAGGTCATTCAGGGGCATGGCAGGGCCATGGGTGCCCTGCAGTGCTTGGTACCAGTAGACAGGCTAGCCCTGGGGTAAGGGGTGGCCTCACGTGGATCAACCTGATGGCAGGCGCTGGAACACTCCTGAGGCCTAAAGGATTCAGGTAAGGCACCAGGGAGGGCCCAAGGGTCTGCAGAAGGAATTCCAGCAGCTGCGGATGGCAAGGAGGTGGTACGTCTAAAGGTTTAGCAAGAACTTTTTTTTTTTTTTTTAATATTTTTTAGTTGTAAAATGGATATTTCATTTCATTTATTTATTTATATGTGGTGCTGAGGATCAAACCCAGGGCCTCACACCTGCCAGGCAAGTGCTCTACCACTGAGCCACAACTCCAGACCCTAGCAGGAAATTTTTGACAAGCAGAAGCCGAGCACCCGTCAGCTGTGTGGTCCGGGGGGCAAACTGCTTGCCCTCTCTGAGCTTCGATTTTCCTCCCTGCAAAATTGGAATAATACTGTATGTACATTCTAGGGGTTTTATTGAGGATTAAATGAGGCAGTATATCTAAAGCACTAGGCACATGTTAACTTGATCATGGTTATTATTGGTCGTTATTATTGCCATTATTATTTCTCCACTCAAAGTCCAAGCAGACCGTTTGTATTGAAAGGATTGAGCCGCTAAAAGGTCACCACCAAGTCCAGGCTTTTGGAGACGGGGCAGAAGCTGCACCCAATGAATGGAGTTCTGAAAGATGCGCCAGCCAATCAGAAGGCTGGACTGGTGCTAGAGTACCCTAAATCCCTCCCACCTCCAGTCAGGATTGGTAGAGGGCTTGAGGGGGCGGGGCTAGTAGGAGAGGCCCCCCCCCCCCCCAGCAGCCGCGGTTCCTGCAGTTTCCATCTCTCGGGTGTCCGTCTCCGTGGGGTGGCGCCGTGTGATCCTGGGCTCCGCGGGGTCCCCAGGGGAGCAGGAGCCCACAGCCTAGCTGGGACACCGGGCCGGAACAGTAAAATCCAGATGCAGGCGGTGCACACTCACACACTCAGGCCATAAGTGACCAGTGGAGTTGGAAGCGGTCAGAGGAGGAGAGAGGGCTGGCCTGGACCCGCCTTGGGGGAGGAGGCGAGGCCTGCAGGAGGTTTGGGAGGTTTTGGAGCCGGCCAGGCTCTCGGGCTGGGACCAGAGGGCACTGGGGAGCCACAGAAGGTTTTTGAACCGGGGAGTGACTGGTTCTAACGGGGAGATGGAGGGTGAGCTCGGCTGGCGAGCTACTGAGAGGGGGGCACGCAGGGAGAATCCAGGGTCAGTTAGGACGTTGGAGGAGGACCCAGGCATCCCTCCGAGGGGTAAAGGGAGGCTACGGTCCCCTGAGGCCTGGCGGTGACATGTTGCCTTAAGACATCTCGGGTCATCAGGGGCAAAGCTGCCCTTGAAGCCTAGCTTTGCTGCTGGGCTGCAGACCGTCCCTTCAGCCCTCTGGTCCCCAGTCTCGCCCTCTAAACAGAGTGTGGCACCATCTCTCTCCAAGGAGGAGCACAAGGATTCATGAGGAGGAAGTGTCCCATCCCTGAGTGGCCTTCCAGTCTCCCCCACGTAGAAGTTTCTGCTTCCAAGGGCCCCCATCCCTCCATCCAGCCATCTCCCATCCATCCATTGTTCATCCATCCACTCAGCCAGCCTGGCTGAGCACCTACTGTGTGCAGGGGCTAGGACCCAGAGTGATCTAGACTGCGTCCCTTGATCCTGAAGAGTTTATTTACTCATTCATTCAGTTAGAGAGCAGGGCCGGGTAGGAGGCGGTGTTGGGGGTGGGGTGAGTGTTGCTGGGGGAGGGGGGTGGCCCTGAGCAGGTGGGGTTCAGCCCATGGGTCACGCCTCCGGATCAGGGAAGAGCAGGAACCCGGAGAAGATGCTGTTGGCGCCCTCGATGCCCAGCAGCGAGTTCTTGTCGGTGGCCTGCAGGAAGACCATCTCCCCCTGCTCCAGCTTGAGGACCACGCCGCCCGTGGTGACCTGGAAGGTGTTGAGGGCGTAGTCACAGAAGGTCACCACCTTCTTCAGGCTGTCCCGGCCCCGGACGAGGTTGACGCACAGGTTCCCTCGCGAGCTGGCGTGGTAGGTGAAGTAGTAGAGGCCGGGCACCCTGCAGGTGAACTTGCCGCTGCGCGGCTCGTAGTTGTTGTTCACGTTGGTGATGACGCTGTCGAAGCGGATGGCCTGGTCCCGCCTCAGGGCGTTGTTGATGGTCCTCAGGGCAGAGAAGGCGATCTTCTGGGTGGCCTTGTAGTCTCCAGACTCACCTTTGGGACCCGGCAGTCCAGGGGACCCTGGGGCACCCTTCGGGCCGACTGGACCCTTGGGGCCAACTTTTCCCGGGTAGCCAGGAATCCCCGGGTCTCCCTTCTCTCCAAACTCGCCATGGTCCCCTGCCAGCCCGGGAAGCCCTGGAGGAACAGAGACAGAGACACGGGTGCGCCCAGGGAAGGAGCTGGCACGGGGACCCCGTGACGGGGGCATCACGGGGGGAGTTGTACCCCCTGAGGACAGGGCTGGCCCTGCCTCTGCCCCAGCTCCCCCAGGTCCCTTGTCAGCCTCCAGCCTAGAGCAGGGCCACTGAGCTCCTGGCCCATGTGCTCCTGTCCCCCACCCAGCCACGGCAGACATCCTTAATCCATCACAGCTGCCCTCGCGCTGCCCCGATCGGGAACTCCGGGATCCCCACTCCACACTCTGGCAGCCACCACCCCTTGCTCTGCGGGACACAAAGTAAAGGCCATTTTCCAGCAGAGCAGCAGAGGACGGTGCCAGCGAAGGTGGGGTTCGCAGACAGACAGCTGTGCTGCTCATGTGACACAAGCCAGTGTTGGTTGTGTCACCAGGACACAGCGAGTCCTGTTCTTTGGAACTCAGCTTCCCCATCTGTAGAATGGGGACAAGGCTGTTTGGTGGATCTGTGAGGTGATGTGGGGTGGCGGGAGGGTGAGCCGGCACTGAGGCTGCGGCAGGCCCCAGGGAGGTGCAGGAAGGAGCCGCGGCACACAGGGGCTTCATGGGGGCAGTCGAGGAAAGTGTCACTGTCCCTGCTTCACAGTGAGGAACTAGCAGGGCACAGAGGTGGAGCTGGTGCTCTGGGGGAGAAGGGGAGCCAGGACTGCGTGGCGGCGGTGCTCTCTGCCTGGGCGGGGCGGGAAGAGCCGTGGCCCTGGCTGAGCCTGGGCACCACGGGGCACCTCTCTGGAGATGAGTTTTCCTGTCTGTAAAATGGGGCCCAGGATTCCCTCCTGGCAAAGATACTGGGTTTGTGCTTTTGCATTTTCTAAGGCAGGTGACGGTGACTTGGGAGGCAGGAGATGGGGCCTCGGCCCGTGACACCAGTGTGCCCCAGAGCCCGCAGTACCTTTCTCTCCCTTTGTCCCCGGGGTCCCAGGCTGGCCGTCAGAGCCAGGGATGCCAGGGATGCCAGGGATGCCAGGGATGGCCGGGGGCCCAGTGCAGCTCTGGGCCCAGCAGACACGGAGCAGCAGTGGCAGCAGCACCAGGGCACAGCCCCCCGGGAACGTCATCCCTGTCTCAGCCCCCTGCAGAGAGAAGGGGGGAGCGTTACAGCCAGGAGACTCCTGTCGTCCACTCATGGATCCTCCTCTTCCTGTGTCCACCTGTCTGTTATCCATCTGTCCACCCACCCACCCGTTCTCCACCCCTCCCTCCCTCCCTCCCTCCTCCACCCATCCTCTACCCATTTATCCATTCACCCATCCATCCTCTACCCACCCATGCACCCATCTACCCACCCACTCACCCATTCACCCATCCACCCAACCATTCACCCATCCAATCACCCACTCACCCATTCACCCATCCACCCATCCATTCACCCATCCACTCACCCACTCACCCATTCACCCATCCACCCAACCATTCACCCATCCACTCACCCATCTATTCACCCATCTACCCACCCATCCATCCACCCATTCATCTACTCATTCACCTACCCATTCATCCTCTACCCACCCATGCACCCATCTACCCATCCACTCACCCATTCACCCATCCACCCACCCACTCACCATTCCCCTATCCACCCATCCATTCACCCATCCACTCACCCATCTATTCACCCATCTACCCACCCATCCATCCACCCACTCATCTACTCATTCACCCACCCATTCATCCTCTACCCCTCCCTGAATCCATCCTCCATCCATTCATCCATCTACCCATCCATCTACCCATTCATCCATCCTCTACCTATCCATCCTCTATCCACGCATCCATCCACCCATCCACCCATCTATTCGCCCATCCACCCACCATCCATTCACTCATCCATCCATCCTCTACCCATCCACCCATCCATCTGTCCACCCACCCACCCATCCTCCGTCTCTCCCTCCATCCCTCCTCCATCCCTCTCTCTATCCCTCCTCCACCCACACACCCGTCCATCTTCTATCCATCCTTCACCCGCCCCCCCCCCCCCCGCCCACATGCTCAGTGGTGTGCTGTCCTGTCTCCTTTCCCAGCCCTGGGTTTAGAGACAGAGGATGGACAGGAGGAAGTGGCCCCTGCCCCCCAGGGTCCTGTGCCCTGAGGGGGCAGGATCAGTGGGTCATCCTACAGTTGAATATGGACAGTCCAAGTCTGCGACTGGGGCTCTGGGAAGGGAGGGGACGGAGAGGGGGCGCGACTGGGAGGGTGGGTGTCTGGCTCTGTGAGGGTCGTCCCCCAGGATGGCCTCTGCCACAGAGGAAAAGTGTTGTTAGGCTGAGACCTGAGGGTCCTGAAAGGGCTGGGCCGAGAGTGACCAGGAGGAGGGAGGGTGGGGAAGGTCCCTGAGATAGGCTGAGGAGAGGGGCCAAGGTGGCAGGAAGGACCCGCAGGGTGGGGCTGAAGGTCTCCTTCTTTAGAGAGCAGGTGCTGGTGACGGGCGGGCACTGGGCATCCTCAAGAGCATCGGTGCACGTGGAAACTAATTTCTGCACCCAAGAGGACACTGATGTTCAGAGAGGTTGAATCAGTGCTCAGGGTCACACAGTAAGGACAGAGCCAGCAGCCCTGCCCCCTACCAGGCCACCCCTGCTGCCGAACACCCCCGGGCTCCTCGGGGAGCCGCGCCTCTGGCCGGAGGGAGGGCCGAGTGCCCTTTGTTAATCAGGGAGCTGGGAGGAGGCGGGGGCTGTCCTGGAGGCCAGCAGAGCCAGCCCGCCCAGGACAGACGGAAGGGGCCCTGGTCCAGCGGGCCCCCCTTGTTCTGTTCTTTTGAATCCAGGCAGCGTTCACGGCACACTAGCGGCTAACGTGGACACGCTGTGGCCTTTTTTGCATTGACGGCGGTGTGCAGCCACCTTGGCCATCTGGTTCCACTTGTTATCTTCCTTCATATTGAAACTGTGCTCCCCCCATGGCCCTGACGGCCTTGAAGTTGTCCCCCCTCTGTGTCTCTTGGAAGTGGGGTCACAGGACACTGGCCTCTCGGGTCTGACTGTCTGTATTCGAGGTTTGTCCCTGTTGTAGTGTGTATCAGGGCTTGGTTCCCTTTTATGGGCAGAATAATATTCCACCGTGTGGATGGACCACGGTCGGCTTCTCCACTCCTCTCTCATGGATATTCAGGAAGCTGCCACCTCTTGGCTATTACGAACAATGCTGCCACCCTCGTTCCTCACAAAGATTTGAGGACCTGCTTTTTTTTAGGGGGGTACTGGGGACTGAACCCAGGGGTGCTCAACCAATGAGCCACATCCCCAGTCTTTTTGACATTTTGTTGGAGACAGGGTCTCGCTGGGTTGTACAGGACCTCACTAGGTTGCTAAGGCTGGCTCTGAACTCACGATCCTCCTGCCTCAGCCTCCCACGCTCTGGGGAGCTTTCAATTCTGGGTGCTGAGCTGGGCGTGGGTGGCCAGCCTGGTGACCACTGGGCTTAGCTTTTGGAGGAACCTTCGTGAGTTCTTACCTCTCTGTGGCGGCGGCGTCTCTGTGCGGGGCTCTAACGCACCGTTTCCGTGACGGCGGCTCATTTCCCAGCACCTGCCCCGTCCACCTTCCCAGGTCGGCGGCGTCCTCCCCGCCCCTCAGCCTTGGGGGAGCCTCCTCCTCCAGGAAGCCCTCCCCCACTGCCCTCAGCCCACAGGGGCCCGTCAAGGGATTTCCTCCAGAGTCCAGCAGAGAGCCCCACCAGGGGGCAGGAAGCTGGGAGAAGCAGGGTCTGGGACGTCAGTGCTGGGCCGGCACAGGGGACCGGTTCTCGTCCCGCCTCTGCTCCGCTGCTGTGTTGGCAGCGAAGGTGGCCCCCGAGTGACCTCTAGGGCTTGCTGACCCTGAAGGGCTCTGTTCTCCCCGGAGGGTGTCTCGGGCTGAGAGAGGCCAGGAGACTGGCCCGAGGTGGCCAGCACGTAAGAGGGCTGCCACAGACTCCCGGCTCACCCCAGAGAGCCCCAGGCCGCCTTGGGCCCTGCCTCCGCACCGCCAGACCCCTGTGGCCCCCGGCCACGCTGCCCCGTCCCCCGCCTGTGCTCACCTGGGGACCTGGTGTCCTGGTTGCCGCGGGGCCGGGCAGCAGTGGGGCCAGGAGTGGAGGCCGCCGCTCTCCGTGCAAAGCAGAAGTTCCGTTCCCAGAGGCGGAAGGGCTTCCCCTTGCAGTCCCCTCCCAGGGCCGGGCAGGCGGCCCCCTCTGTCCCCACCGCCCCCCATCCTGCTGCCTGGGGCAGTTTCAGGTCCCATTTCTGCCCCCGGGGGGGGGGAGGGTGACTGTAAACCGGTGGCCAGTGGCCAGTAGGTTTCGCCGACTCAGCGGCCGGGGAGCACAGGCTGTCCGAGAGTGACCGCGAGTGACCGCAGCGGGCGGCCACCTGCCGGGCCTCTGAGCTCATGGGCTTCCGAGGGGCCCCACGGTCACCCCAGGGGAACGCCTGGTGCCCAACAGGTCTGTGTTCTGGCCCCGCGGTGCCCACTCCAGGCGACCGGCCAGCCGAGCGCCACCTCCTCCGCTCTGTGCTGGGACCGCCATCAGCCCGCCCTGGGTCTCCCGGCCACCAGGATGACGGCCACCAGGATCGGGTGGGGTGAAGGAGGAGGGCTCGTCCCCGCTCCCTTCCCGTCCTCCAAGAAGAGTCGGAGAAACCCGCTCCTGACCCCTGTATGCCCCCCACCTCGAGCCCGACTCGGAGCTGGTGACCGTGACGGCCACAGGCAGGTGCCTTGTGGATCCTAAAGTGGACCCAGGCTGGCTCGGGAGGCCTCGGTACCTGTCCCCCACGTCTCACTGCAGGGAGACGGGGTCCCCGGGGAGGCGTCACTTGAACCGTTCCCTCCTCTCTCTGAGCTGGCCACGGTCCCCAAGGAGCCATGTTAAACCTCAAGTGACACAAGGCTTTTTGTTCCTGCGAGAAATGTCACCAAAAAAGCAGTGACAGCCGGAGCCCACACCCTACATAGGAGGGATGAAGGCCTTGGCCAGGCACCGGGACACCAGCAGCCTCAGTGTGCCACGAGGCACTCCGCTCAGGGACAGTGACCTGGCAAGCGCAGGAGCTGGGGCCCCGTGACATCTGCACTTGGAGAATCCAGGGGTGCTCAGGGGCACTTGAGCCTGGGTGGTCGATGACCCGGGAAAGGTGGGATTGGACTTGGGTGGCAACAGCAGGGCCGGGGTCGGGCGCTCCAGGGTTCGAGTCCAGCGGGCCTCTTCTGACCGCGTGGCTCGGGCGCGTGGCCCCAGCCCAGTGTCCTCCTCTGCATGCTGGGCCTGGGTGTCGCGCCTCGGGGGCTGTTGGTGGGAGCGGGGAGGAGACCCCAGGAGCCCAGGAGGCCCGGGCAGCTCACGTGGAGCAGGGAGGCGGTTCACGGGGCCCTGGGGGAGGCCTGGGCGTGAGCCCTGAGGGCAGCTGGTCTCTGCCCATCAGTTGGCTGCGCCACACCCCGTTAAGGGGCACCCGGCCAAGAGCAGAATAAGGAGCTCAGCCCCTCAGCCCCCTGGAAAGCTGGGGTGCAGCCTGAGGCACCCCGCTTCCTGCCGAGTCCTCCCACCTCTTGCCCAACGTGCCAAGGCCCCTGCCCGTCGGGCTTTGCTCCGACACTGGCCATGTGACGGTCATTGGTTGTTTTAAACCAAAGAGGTGTGACAAGAACGATGTGCCTCCACCAGCACCACGGGGTGAACCGCTAGGTGGCTGACGGTGGGACACTGTGAACGCGTGGCCGGTGACCCAGGCTGGCCCTGCCCAGGCACCTGGACCCCTGGGTTCTGTGTGCGCGTCCTTCTCTGTCCCTTCTCCCACCCAGAGGTCCAGGCGCGGAGCCTTGCACAGTCCCTGGACCAGGTGGTGGCATTCACCCGCCGCCCGCCACTCACCACGGCCCCCTCTTCCCCAGACCCCCAGGAGGCTGCGAGGGTCCGCGTACCCCGCTTGGATTCAGCAGGTCCCAGGTGGGTCTTATTTGCTGGCGGACAGGGGACCTGGTCTCTGAAGGGTCCTGAGCTTGTGGTCCAAGCCTGCAGAGGGTGCTGTGGGGACGTGGGGACCTGGGAGGCCTTCCTGGAGGAGGTGACCTGGGGGAGGCATCCTGTCCGTGTGGATGGGCCACGCGTGTGAGGGGTGGGGCTCTACAGGCGGAGGACAGCAGGGCCGAGGTGTGGACGGTGGCACGGGCTGTCAGAACCGGGGCCCACGTGGACACAGGGGGCTGCAGAACTCCCTCTCACTGCCCCTCAGTGATGCCACTGTGCGGTCCGTGGGCCTCGTGGGACCAGGACGAGACCCCAGCCAGGTTCCCCTGGGCCCGGTCACCTCACGGCTGGGCTCCAAGGCCCGGACCCGAGGGCTGCCCAGGGAAGCCCGACTTCTGACCTTTCTGCAGCGTCCCTGACCCGGGCAGCTGAGCCCAGCAACCCACCTCCAAAACCTGGTGGCAGCGGGCAGCAGTGGCTCTAGGTGACCTCTTGGGGGGCCCTGGGAGCTGTGATTATTTGGGGAGACTCAGACGGGGGGCAGTCCCCTCTCACCCACTCACGCCCTCCTCAGCGCGTGGCTGCGAGGCCCAGAGGCGTCCACGTGCTGACGCTCCTGCCCAGGCCTGGTGTGCGCCACGCCCCGGGGTCTAGCTCGCAGGACCCCCCACGGCTCCCGCATGCATCCCTCTGCATGGACGCAGGCTGCTGCCCGCCTCGTGTGCAACTCCTCCCGCACTGAGTGCTGCCCCTGGGGGACCTCTGGTGGCCTGTGACCACACTTGGACACCCCCCTCCACCAGGCCAGATGGTGCTGGGGGTCACAGCTGAGCACCCCCGGACACCCCTCGGCCAGAGCCCGCGGGCAGCTGCGGCAGATGCAAAGCGGAGCCGGTCAAGTCCACGGCGTCGCCGAGAGGGACCGGGGCCACGCCGACGTAGGGGTCTGATTATTTATTCGTATGTCCCCCCTTCCAAGACCTGAACAAATAAAAATGAATGGCCGTCCCAGGAGGCGCTGGTTCAGGAAGGGGGCGAGCAGTGGCCCCCAGAGGAGCGGGGGGGGGAGGGGACAGCAGGGGGGGCGGGGAGTCAGGGTGGGCTCCCTGGAGGAGGAGTCGCCAGGCGGCGGCTAGTCGGGGAAGAGCAGGAAGCCCGAGAAGACGCTGTCGAAGCCCTCGGTGCCCACCAGGCCGTTGTAGTCGTTGACGCCCAGCCACACCTCCTCGCCCACCTGCAGGCGCAGCAGCACGCCGCCCGAGCTGACCTGCTTGCTGTTGGACATGTGGTCGCAGAAGGTGGTCACCTTGGCGCCACTGCGGTAGAGCACCACGCACAGGTTGGCCGTGTGCGACGTGTGGAAGGCGAAGTAGTAGAGGCCGGGCACCTTGCAGGTGAACTTGCCGGTGCCCGTGTCATAGTCCCCCTGCGGGTTGGTGACCACCGTGTTGAACCTGACCAGGCCGTTGGCCGCCGGGTACTGGGAGGTCTGCCGGGTGACCGTGAACACCGACTGGTGCTTCTGCTTGTACCTGCCCTCCTCCCCGGGCTCCCCGGGGGGCCCACTGGGGCCGCGGTCCCCGGGCGCGCCAGGGGGGCCCATGGGGCCGTTCTTCCCGGGGTAGCCCGCGGGGCCCGGCTCGCCCTTCTGGCCCTTGGGTCCTCGGGTGCCGGGGATGGCTGGGACTCCTGGGGAGAGAGCAGGTGGTAGGACGTGGGGGTCAGCGCAGGGGGACCCTGGGGTGTCCTGCCCAGACGGACTGTCCACTGGAGGTGGGCCCTGGCCTGGGGCAGGGAGACGGGCTCTGTTTCCTCATCTGTGATGGAGAGGGTCGGACGCGATGGACCCGGGAGGCGTCCCAGCCCTACCGCACGCCGCGCACCCCTACAGCAGGCGCAGCAGGTGGCCACGGACACCCTGGGGGGCCTGCCCGGAGCTTTCCAGGCCTAAATCAAAGCAGCGAACGGGGCAAATCTGGAGCTCACCTAAGGTCTACGTCCCTGTTCTGTCTGTCTGTCTGTCTTTGGTACCAGGGATTGAACTCAGGGGCACTCAACCCCTGAGCCCCATCCCCAGCCCTTTTTTTTTCTATTTTATTTAGAGACAGGGTCTCGCTGAGTGGTTTAGGGCCTCACTTTGCTGAGGCTGGCTTTGAACTCTCCATCCTCCTGCCTCAGCCTCCCCAGCGGCTGGGAGGACAGGGTGCACCACGGCGCCCGGCTCCTAGTTTTTCTTGACAAAAATCAGAAGACCAGCAGCGAGAGGCAGCTTCCAGGCCTTTGCCTGATTTTGTGGGTGTACTAGATCTTCAGCCTCGTGTTTGGAGATCAGAGGAGGGACAGAGGCCCCAGGCGCCCGCGGCCTCGCTTTCCCCAGGGCTCGTGCCGCGTAGTGAAGGGGACCTCAGATCTGGGGGGTCGGCGTCAGGCCCCGGGCTGCCGGCTCGTGCTCACCCCCAGGCGTGTGTGGATCTGGTACGGCTTCTGCACCCACCGTCCTCCCTGCTGAGGGGCACGTCTGTCACTGTGCGTGACTTCAGAGGGACCTGGACTTTCACCAGCTGCAGGGTTCGCGCCCTGAGCCTGACCCCGGGGGGTGAGCAGTCCCCGAGCCGCTCAGCCCACCGCAGCCCTTGGGACCCCTGGCCTGGCTCAGGTCCCTCGTGTGCAGTGGAGGAAACCGTGGCCAAGACCTGCCCACTTCCAAGGTCCATCTCTAGTTTCCTCTTCCGGAAGCCCTCCGTGGTCACCCCTGCTGGCCGTCACGGTTCTCTTCCCCCTCTGCTTTCCACAGGGCCACACGTCTGTGACTCTGTGGCGTGTGGACCTTTAGGTCCCAGGGTCAGGAGAGTGGGGCCAGGACCCAGCAGACGGGGCTCAGGCTGTGTGACACTGGGCAGGTGACCTCCCCTCTCTGAGCCTGTTTGCTCAGCTGAGATGAGAGCATAAGGGAACAGAGCCCAGAGAGGCTGGCAGAATGGAGCCAGGGAGCACAGCTTGAAAGGTGCTGGGCGCAGTGCCAGACACGGTGGACACAAGTGTCCAGCAGAACCGGGTCGTGGGGAAGCCAGTGGTGCTGGGCAGGGCTGGCTCCCAGCCAAGCATCCGTTGGGCAGGGACAGGAAGCAGCAGTGGAGAGGGGCTCAAAAGCCAGGGAGGGGCAGTGGTTAAGGGTGTGGATAGGACTCTGCTGTGTGATTCCGGGTGAGTGGATCAATCTCTCTGAACCCCAGCTCTGCCATTTGCAAAATGGGAGTAGATCACATTTTCAAGGGGTTTGGGCCCAGTTTCCTCACCTGCAGGACAGAGCTGACAATTCTAACCTGGGGAAAGGCAAAGGGCTCTTTCCACCAGCCCCCTCCTCCTTTCTGCCCCTCCAGGAAGGAGCTCTGCCCAGGCCCCTGGAATCAGCTGCTCACCTCCCCGCAGAGCGTCCCCCCTGCACGGGGCCAAGCCCACCCCGTCCTCCGCCCCTTCTCTGAAGGGCTGTGCCTGAGCCGCCAGCAGAGGAGGCTGCCGTCCCGCTCCCCCTCCCTCTCCATCCCTCCAGCACCCCGCGGAGGTGGCCAGACAGTCCCCCAAGACAGTGCCCCCCGTGGCCTCCGCCTGGACACCCCCACCCGCATGACCCTCAGCCCCCAGGTGAGGGGACGCCCACTCCTCCCTGTTGTGCAGGTGGTCACCTGAGGTGCCCAAGGCTGGGGCTGCAGGTGTGCCCACGGGGGGCAGCGGTGCCCCTGGGCTTGGACCGGGCAGCCGGTGCCTCGCACCTCCCCAGCGTGGGCCCCCTTCCCCGGTGTCACCCGCAGGGTGGGCAGTGGGGGGCTGTGACAGTAGTGGGCAGCTAGGGGGTTTCCAAGGCCGTCGGACATGGCCTCTGAACGCCTGCGGCCGGCAGGGACAGGGGCGCCCTCCGTACCGCGGGATGGGGACAGTGAGGAGTCAGGTGAGGGGACGAGCCCAGCCCCAGGTGGCCTGGGGACAGAGGAGCCCAGCAGGAGCAGGACTGGCCAGCAGACTCACCGGGCTCGCCCTTGGGGCCCTGCAGCCCGTCATGTCCGTCCTTTCCAGGGGCCCCCGGCAGGCCTGGCATCCCCGGGATCCCGTAGCAGCTGGGGCTGGACTGTCCCCCGAGTGGCCGCGCCAGCAGGAGCAGCAGCAGGCAGAGTCCCAGGAGGCCCCTGTGGCCGGGGCCCGCGTCCATCCTGGGGAGGGAGCGGTGGGGAGGGTGGAGTGGCCCCGGGCCCTGCCCTTCCCGCGCCCCTGGTGCTCAGCCCACTGCCTTCAAGGAGGGACCCCGATGGGGGTGGGAGCTGGGCCTCTGCTGCGGCCAGGGCTCAGCAGGGTGGACCTCCTGTCCCCCCGCCCAGCCGTCCAGGAGAGTCGCCCTCGCCCTCACCTGTGCGCCTGGGGCCGGGAGGCTTCTGGCCTGGTCACAGAGTGTCCTCAGCTCCGCTTCCCTCTCCCAGACCCGAGGTCACGGCGTCAGAGTGGACAGAGCAGGATGGCCCAGGGCAGAGCTGGGGCCCCCTCCCCCATTGCTCCCCTCCCCCGCCACCGCTCCCCGTCCCACATCCCCTTTCTTGTCCTTTTCCCTGACGTGACACTTTCTCGTGCTCCAGCCAGGCCGACCACAGTGGCCCCCACCCCTTCCGCCCACACCTGGTCATGAGTGTCTGAAACGGGGAAGTGAATGACGTCCCCAGGGCACAGATGTCCCTGGGTCAGGTTGGCCCACCCAGTGTCCGGTCCCCTCTTGGCATCACCGAGGGGGAGTTACTGTCCCCTCACCGACGAGGACATGAGGCCCAGGGAGGCCGATGCCCGGGCCCCTCGTCCACCCCAGTGTTCTCTGGGGCTCAGCGCCCACCTCTGCTCGGCCACCACCAGACGTGCAGTCCGACATGCAGTGGTCAGGCGTGGGCCTTGTTCTGGAAACATCCATGGCCCACGGGGTCGCTGCGCTTGGGGTGGACACCCAGGAGGAGCCAGCAGTGCTGAGTGCCCGGCCCTGGCTCCGGGCAGCGGCTGTGGCTTCCCCTGCCGGCCCCGCACTCGTGCCCGAGGCCTTCGTGAACCCCCCCTCCCCTGACTCCGGGGGACCCAGGCTTTGGGGTCACTGCTCTTCCTCTCCCGGGTCCCCTGGATCCCCCCTTCCCACTGCCTCCTGCCTGCCTCTGGCCAGGGGCCTGGGTGGGTGGGGTCCAGGGCGGCCAGGCAGCCCTTCGCTCTGGGGTGAAGGTCATGGGCCCTCTCCTGCCGCCCACCCCAGAACGAGGACTTGCAGCGGCTCCACGCCCTGTGAGGACGTGGCCGGGGACAGCAGGAGTTCAGCGTCCTCCCTCAGGGCCTCGGGCTCCACCTGGACCTCTGTCCTGTGGCCCAGGCCACCAAGCCTGGACAGAGGTGAAGCGCTTGGCCCCGGGAGCCCCCCGCGGGTGGAGGCCTGGGGGGCATAAATGGTGGGCCCTGCCCATGGGGTGGGGGACAACCCAGCCCCCGGGCCCTGGGCTGCAGCTGCTGTCCTCCTTGGTGCCCAGGTCCCCTTTGTCCAGCAGGTGGCAGCCTCGGCCCGCGCTCGGCCCGCTCCTGCCCCACCCGCCGGCCTGGGCGGAAGCGGTGACAGGAGTTTGGCACTTTGGGGTCCAGCAGGCGGGCTGTACCTGGGCCCCGCTCTGTCCAGGAGTGACCTTAAGCCCCGTCACTGGGCGCAGGTCCGGGCCTCTTCTGCGGGGTTCCTCCCACCCGTGGCTGCAAGATGCCCAGGGCGGGGTGGGCACCCAGAGCGGCGGCCTCCCCCAGCCTGTGGGCAGCGGGTTCCGACAGGCGGGGACACCGGCCGACTCTGCAGGGTCCTGAGCGGGGGACACTCGGGGTCTCTGAGGACAGCTGTGTGGAATCGCGTGTCGGGGGTCAGGGTGGAGAGCTCGGGGGGCGGAGGGTGAGGTGGTGTCGGTGTCTGGGCCGCGTCCCGGGGCTGTGCGCCTGTGTGCGCCAGACAGAAGACGCGTCGTGGCTGGTTCACGAAGGCTCCTTGGAGGTGGGAGGCGGGAGCTAAGTGGTGGGAGAGATGTGTCCCCCGAGTGCGCACGGGTGTGAAGCCACAGTGTGGGTGTGTCCCAGGGTGTGCGAGGGTGTGCGCTGGACCCGCGTTTCCTGGGGAGTGGGTGGCTTTCTGTGGGACCCTGGGGAAGCACATGAGCATCCAGGGTCCTCCAGGTCCCCGGCCGGGCAGACGCCCCGGAGCCCAGGCTGCACACCTGCTGGGAGGGGCCCCAGGGCCGGCTCAGGAGTCCTAGCCCGGGGTCGCTGGGCGTCCTGGGACTAGCTGTCTCCCTTCTCTGATTCCTGCCCCAGCCAGGGGTGGGAGAGCACTGTGTGAACGTCCAGCCCAGCTGTAGGGTCGGGAGGCTGTAGGGTCGGGGGGCTGTAGGAGTGGGGAGGCTGTAGGGTCAGGAGGCTGTAGGGTCAGGAGGCTGTAGGGTGTGGGAGGCTGTAGGGTGTGGGAGGCTGTAGGGTGTGGGAGGCTGTAGGGTGTGGGAGGCTGTAGGAGTGGGGAGGCTGTAGGGTCTGGGAGGATGTAGGGTGTGGGAGGCTGTAGGGTGTGGGAGGCTGTAGGGTCAGAAGGCTGTAGGGTGTGGGAGGCTGTAGGAGTGGGGAGGCTGTAGGGTTAAGAGGCTATAGGGTGTGGGAGGCTGTAGGGTCGGGAGGCTGTAGGTCTGGGGAGGCTGTAGGGTGTGGGAGGCTGTAGGGTCGGGAGGCTGTAGGTCTGGGAGGCTGTAGGAGTAGGCAGGCTGTAGGTCTGGGAGACTGTAGGAGTGGGGAGGCTGTAGGTCTGGGAGGCTGTAGGAGTGGGGAGGCTGTAGGTCAGGAGGCTGTAGGAGTGGGGAGGCTGTAGGGTCGGGGAGGCTGGCCAGGGCGCCAGGTGCCCTTGGGCTTGGGTGGCAGTGGGACTCGGGCTCAATTCCAGCCCCTCCCTTAGATCCCGCCTGGGGCTCCAAGCCCTGGCCTGGGCCCATGGCATCGCCTGTAAAGTCGGGTCGTGACTCGCACCTGGAGCCTGACCCACAAGATGGCACAACAGACGATGGCCCTGCAGCCCTGCAGCCCTGACGGAATGTTTATTGAGAGACTAGACGAGGAGACTCACCGGGCGCTGGCCGCAGCCTGACAGCAGGTCACCTGCTCCCCACCCTCTGAGGCAGGTGCCATCAGCAGCCCACCTTACAGACAGGACACTAGGTGCAGAAGGCACCCCGCCTGCGGACGGCCCGGCGGGGGTGAGCGCTGGCACCGGCTCCTGGGACCCGCCAAACCCAGCGGGGATCGCCGGACAGGCGGCCACCTCCCCAGTGCGCGGAGCGGCGACTGGACCTCAAGCCCCAGACAGGCTCAGACCTTTATTCCAGGAGGGGCCAAGAAGCGGCCCGGGGGACGGTGGCCAAGAGCCGCCCCTCGGCGGCGGGGCAGGGCACAGGGAGGGCCAGGGGCGCGGCGCGGGGGGCTCAGGGGGACGGGAAGATGAGGAAGCCGCTGAAGATGCTGTCGGCCTCGGGGCCCTGGTAGATGCGGCCCTTGGCGGGGTCCTTCTCGATCCAGACCTGGTCGCCGTGGCTCAGGTGCAGCACGGTGCCCCCCGACACCACCTGGAACAGCCCCTTCCCGTTGGTGTCGCAGAAGCCCAGGGTGCGCCGCGCCTGGCCCCGGGAGGAGGACACGATGGTCAGGCAGAGGTCCCACTTGGAGACCACCTGGAAGGTGAAGTAGTAGTAGCCGGGCACGGCGCACAGGAAGCGGCCCGAGTGGCTCTGGTAGGGGCTCTCCTGGTTGGTGATGACCGCGTCGAAGATGACCACGTTGCCGCCCACCGGCGGGTTCCGCCTGATGGCCGAGAAGGCCGGCCGCGGCTGGTCCTTGATGTCTCCTGGGTTGCCCTTGACGCCCTTCGGTCCTGGCAGGCCACGGTCCCCAGGGAGGCCGCTGGGCCCCGGGTAGCCCATCATGCCCGGCTTCCCAGGGAGCCCAGCTTCCCCGGGGTCTCCTTTAAGGCCCCGGATGCCTGTCCGGATGCCAGGGGCCCCTGTGGGGAAGAGGAGCCGGGGTCAGTGTCCAGGGCCTGCCCCGGGGAGGGCTGGAGCCTTCAAGGCAACCCCCGAGGGCTGTGTGACCTTGGGCCAGTGTCTCCATCCCCCTGAGCCTCAGCTGCTTCTGTGAAATGGAGAGAAGCCGGAAGCGGCCTTGGGACAGCGTGGGCTCTGGGACCGAGGACCTCTGGCTGCTCCTGTTCCCACCCACCTCTGTGCACCCCACACCCCTCCAGGCCACTGACCCCTTCTTCCTCAGGTCTGGGCACCTGGTGTAGATTCCTGGATACAAACTAACGCCAGAGTCTCTGCCGATCCTTCTGCTCCACTGGGGACGGACAGAGCAGCAGGACGCCATGAGACCCTCCTCCCCACTCCCGATACCATCCTCCCTGTTCACTGATCCCTCTCAATGTGCCAGGCAGGATGATGTCTCCATTTTACAGATGAGGAAACTGAGGCTCAGAGAGGGTCGGTGGCCTGCTTGAGGTCACACAGCAAGGCAGTGGCTCCTGAGCCTGAAATCGGGGGCCTGTTCACTCTGGTATCTGAACAGTGACTGAGGCCCGGGCTTCAGAACCTTCACTCTCATGGGTCCGAGCAGCTCATTATCCAGAGGAAGAAGGTCTTGGCAGGTCTGGGACCTAAAAGCCCAGACGGAAGGCTAGGCACCCGGCCCTTGGGCCACAGTGCAAACCAGAGGGCTTCATGGGGGGACCCAAGTGGACCTCTGCTTCTCGGGGCCACCGAGCCTGCAGCTGGAGGCCTGGCCGCTGGCTGAGGGTCCAGAAGGAGCCGCTTACCCGGTTCCCCTCGCTCGCCCTTGAGGCCCGGCCGCCCGGGTCGGCCAGGTTTGCCCGCCGCCCCGTCCTTCCCACTGGGGGCTCGGCACACATTCTCGGTCACTGTCCAGGGCAGGGACACGGCCAGCACACAGACCAGCAGCCACCGCCCAGGGGCCTCCATGGCACCTGTGGAGACACGGCGGAGCCGGGCGGCTGGGCACCATGTGCTCACACCCCGAGGCCCACTCCACCCGTGTGCCCTCCCCCAGGGCACAGCCCGGCCTCTGAGGGCCACTGGCCGTCCAGCTCCAGGGACCCGCAGACGCACAGGCCAGCGAGCAGCCCAGGCCCCCGCCCGCCCCCCGCACGATCGATCCCATTGAACAAATATTTATCCACCTCCTGCTCCTCGTTCAACCGCCTCTCGCCCAGGTGGGAGCTGCGCCCGGGCAGCCGCGGACACATCTGTCCCTGCTCCTCTGAGCGTCCACCAGGAGGGGCCTCGGGGCTCGGCACTCACCCGCTCTGGGTCCTGGACATGTCCCCTCCCGGAACCAGGGCAGCATCCCTGCCCCCCTCCTCAGGTGCCCGGCCCAGCCCGCTGCCCGGTCCCCGAACCTCCCAGGCCCCTCCCTCGGGTCCAGCCTCACCTGCCTCCGGCTGTCAACGCCAACTGGACGCTCCTGCCCTGGCCCAGGGACCCGGGGACACCGGGGGGTGTTGCCCTCTGGGCGAGTTTCACATCCCTCCTCACTTCCCCTTCCCTCAGCCTCAGACGGGGAGATTTTGAGCCGACCTCAGCAGGACTGGGACATGGGACAGCTGAGCCCAGCCACTGTCACATGGGACAGCTGTGGAGGGGGCGGGAGAGCTGGCCGGTGCCCAGGAGGAGGGGTAGAGGGGACCCGGGGGCTGTGGGGCACAGAGGGACAGACCCTCAGGGCGGAGCAGGCTGTCTTCCCGTCAGGCACTTGCTGGCCTCGTCCTGCCCAGAGCCGGGGACATGCAGAGAAGAAAGAGCAGGGCTGGGGGGGACTGGGGGGACCGGGGGGGGGGACCAGGGGGGACCAGGGTCCGGACTTCCTCTTCCTGGCTGCTTGTCCTCGGGAAGTGACTCAACCTCTGGGTCCTCAGTTTCCTTATCTGTAAATTGGGAACAATAGATTCTGCCTCGTGGGGTGACAGTGACACACGCGTGTAAAATAACGGGCGCCTGGGGACCGTGGGACCGTGGGACCGCCAGCTTCTACCAACAAGAAAACATAAAAACAGCAATGGGGGGCGGGTCAGTGGCAGAGCACTTGCCGGGCGCACACGAGGTCCTGGCTGGGATCCCCACACCCCCCCAAAACCAAACAACCAAACAACCAAGCCGCACAGCAGCAGAACCCGACGATCCCGCCGGGCAGGGGCGACGCCGCGGCGTTTGAATGCTCCGCTGACGGGGCGCTCACTACCTGCCTGGACCCTGACAGCGCTCCTATTGTTGACACTGATCCACACCCTCTCTCCCACGGGGCCTGGGCTGACCACACCTTTCTGCCTCCGTCCATGAGCAAGTCATGGTCATCCGGACAATCTGCCAGAGGAGGAGGCCGGGAGGCAGCCGGGAGGGAGAAGGAAGGTCAGGGTGGGCGGGCTTCAGGGTTCCCCTTTCACCTGCAGTGGCCCTGCCATCTACCAGACAGAGACAGAGGGCTGCTGCGACTGAAGGGGGGCCAGGAGGCCTGCCTGCCGCCCCCCTCACCCCAGGACGCAGGAAGTTAGAGTCTCCCTGCTCAGCCTCACTGTGTGGCCCTGGGCAAGCTGCACCCTCCCCTGGAACCCAGTCCCCTTCTCTGTGAAACAGGGATGACAGCCAGACCCCTCGGTGGGCTTCTGAGGGATTCCATGAACTCATGAGGAAGTCTCTAGACCATGACTGTGAACCACAGCTGTGTGATCTTGGGCAGGGTACCGAACCTCTCTGAGCCACACTCTCATGGTCTCTACCATCCTCTCCAGAGCCCATCTTCTTTGACTGCCTCCGGCCAGCCTTGCTCTCCAGAAAGAGGGGTCAGAAACAGGAAATGTCAGAACCCAGAGGCTCACCTGACGCCGCCCCATTTTGCTAATGAAGAAATGAAAGGTCAGAGACAGAAAGACTCAGCCAGCGTCACACAGGGAAGGACCGAGCTGGTCTGGGGAGGGTCAGAGGCTGTGAGAAACTTGCCAGTGTTTAGAAATCACGAAATACGCAGTTGTCACGTCAATGTCCACAGAGGAGGAGCGCAGCGGAATTTTGGCCCTTATTAATAAAGGGACGACGAGCAGGATGGCAGAGAGAGTGCAATGAGGAACATTTTTTTAAAAATGGAGAGAGAAAGGAGGGACTCGGTAAGAACAGGAGTGGAGGTTTCTGGAATATTCATAAAGTCGTGGGATTCGATAGGAAATGGCTCATGTTCCAGGGAGAGGACACGTCAACCAAAGGGACGTTCTCTGGAGGGTCCGCCGCTCCTGGTGCGGGCTCCCGGAGGCCGCGGAACCTGACTTTGAAGGGCGCGGGTCACCCATGTGCCTCACCTCCAGGTGCTGGGCCATCTCGTCATCAGGCTGTGGCAAGAGCAGAGACCTTCCCAGCCGCAGCGCGACAGGAAGGCACCGGTCACCACTGGCCCTGTGAATGCCACCATGGGGACACCTCCAGGCCCACAGAGCCGAGTGGGCACCTTCTTCCGTTTCTCCTGAGCTCCGACTCCTGGAGGAAGGCAGACGGTGTGGGGGTGAGAGGAGACCCCAAAAGGAGTGTCCACAAGTCTGGACTCACCCGCTGTCTCAGAGTAGAGTCGGGGTCTAAGGAAGGACCAAAAAGAACAAGGAGATGATTCAGGGTCTTTACGGTGGAGCTGCAGCTCTGTGGAGGGCGGGTTCCCAAGTGAGGACATCAGGCACCGGGGTCTAAGGCCGGCACTGCTGCCCAGGGGCCGCTCAGCGCTGCCTAGCACCGGCCGGACCTGGGTTCCACCCCGGGACTGCAAAACAATAAACATAAAATAAAATTGGAAAAACGTGGGGAAAGTGCTGCGCTGGAGGCCACAGAACCATTTTGCAAGTCACTCTGCGCTTTGACACCGAACAGATTTCTTGTTTGATTGAGAACCACCTGGCTAATGTTAACCAGCCCCCCAACACACACACACACAGACACACACACACACACACACAGACACAGACACACACAGACACACACACACAGACACACACAGACACACACACACAGACACACAGACACACACAGACACACACACAGAGACACACACAGACCCAGACACACAGACACAGACACACAGACACACACAGAGACACACACACACAGACACAGACACACACAGACACACACACAGAGACACACACAGACACACAGAGACACACACACAGACACACACAGAGACACAGACACACAGACACACACAGAGACACACACACACACACACAGACACACACAGACACACACAGAGACACACACACACAGACACACAGAGACACACACACACAGACACACAGAGACACACACACACACAGACACACACACACACAGACACACACAGAGACACACACACACAGACACACACACACAGACACACAGACACACACACACAGACACACACAGACACACACACACAGACACACACACAGACACAGACACAGACACACACACACACACAGACACAGACACACATACACACACACACAGACACACACAGACAGACACACACACACAGATACACACACACACAGACACACACACACAGACACAGACACACAGATACACACACACAGACACACATACACACAGACACACATACACACAGACACACATACACACACACAGACACACACAGACACACACACACACAGATACACACACACACATACACACAGACACACATACACACAGACACACAGACACACAGAGACACACAGACACAGACACTCACACACACAGACACAGACACACAGACACACAGAGACACACAGACACAGACACTCACACACACAGACACACACACAGACACACACACTCACTCACACACACACACACACACAGGGACTGAGCGTCAAGGCCTGGAGTCCTGCTCAGTGGGCGGTTGGGCCAGGAGCCTGGACCCAGCTCCCAGGAGCCGCAGACTTGGAGCCGCAGCCCCGGGCCCGGCTGACTCCAAAACCAGCCCCCCCCACCCCACTCCCCTACCCCCCACCCCCCCCCCGCCCCCCCCCCCCCCCGGGGCGACCCGCTCTATGTAAACTGCTGTTTCTGGGCCTCGAGTCCTTTCGGGCCAGAGCAGGTGCGGGGGAGTGTGTTGGTGACTGAGGTGTGTCCATCTTTCTCCCCCTCCCATTCAAAATCGAGGTAAATGTGCAGGTCCTCGGGGCCGGGGCGGCCCTGGACTCCGCGTGTCCCGGGCCCTGTCCAGCCTGGGCGCATGCGCCGTGTCCCCACCAGGCCCGCCCGTGGCAGGGCCGCTGCAGCCCGGGGCTCCGCTCGCTGCCCCTGCTCCTGGGCGAAGGGAAGGGCGTCGGCGGGCGCCCCACGGCGCTGGGTGTCAGCTTCCTGCAGGCGGCGCCCACCTGCCTCACTGCTGGGCCCTGGCGTCCACGGGTGTGTCCAGGGTCCCTCGGTGGCCGTGGGTCCGATGAAGAGAGCTAAGAACCTTCCCGCACAGGCCGGCTGCGCCGCCCACCTGGGGACAGAGGCGCTGGGCAACTGCCTCTGCACCATGAAGGGGCGGAGAGCTCCCGCCCTCCACCGCTGCTGTCCCCTCCAGGACCCCTCGCCAGCTCCCCTCCCCCAGACCCCTGGACCCCTCCCTCCCTGCCCGCTGCCCTCAGGTGGAGGTGGCCTCCGCCTCGTGTGCTGGGTCGTCCCCTCCTGGCCCCTGCAGCCTGCCCCCTCATCCCCGCCCCGTGAAGTCCGGGCTTGGTTGACACGTGGGGGCTCGCAATGGGGAGGGGCTGTCCCCACTGCCACTTGTCCCCCGCCTACACTCTCTGCCTCCCTGGGCGGCGCAGAGGGCATCCTGGGACGGTATCTGTGGAACACGGAGGGCCCTGCAAGCCGCCACCCACCCGCTGTGGAGAGGGGCAGCCCGGTTCAGGTCCAGCACCTGCGCCCTCCTGCTGGGCTGCCGCCTCCTCTGGGGCTGGTCTCACCTATGAACCCGGCTCAGAGTCCACCTCGGCCAGCAGGTGCCGTGACCATGGCTGTGACCATGGCTTGTCGCGGCATCCGCCAGGCAAGTGGCAAGATGGCCCTCAGAGAGCCAGTGCAGGGCGACCTGTGGATAAGTCTGGGAAAGAAGATGCAAAAGAGGCCAAGAGAAGCGGGAAGAGGCAAAGCCCTCTGCCCCCTCCTCTTGGCCAGCTGAGGGCCAGTCCTGGATGCCCAGGAGGGAGCCGTTGGGGCCAGGTGAGCAGCTGGGGGAGGCCCACCACGTGCGGACGTAGCTGGAAGCGGTGCAGGCAGGTGAGGGGTAAAGGATGAGGAGATGGGGGAGTCTGGAGAACGGCCAGCCAGCGGGGGGGGGGGGGTCCTGGGCCAGCTGGGCTCGGGCCTGAGGGACCCACAAGAGGCATCCTGAGGGTTCCAGGAGAGTGGCCTGGGGACTCCACATGGGGGGCAACCCCCTCGTCTGCCCATCACAGCCCTGGCATGTGCCGCTGCGTTTCTTTCTGTGGGTGATCAGCGCCCCCTCTAGAGAGTTCTGAACCTGCCTCAAGTGCATCTGTAGGACATTAGCAGGCGGTCCCTGGCGAGCCGTCTGTGTGCCCAAGACACTGTCTCACCTCATCATCCAACCCCAGGGAGCTGGCCCTCTGATGGAGCCCCCATGACAGATGAAGTCACAGAGACTCAGAGAGGGTAGGTGACTTACACAAGGCCACACAGCTAGCAGTGGTCATAGATGTAGATGTTCCTGTAGATGTTCCACGGGCGTCCTGCAGATGGCGATGTAGAACAGCAACTGGGAAAGCAGGCCGTGGAAGGGGGCAGTGTCAGACTCTAAAGGAAGGACTTGCTGCTCCACAAATCTCTCCTCCCCTCATCAGGCATTTTACAGGCGTCTTCTCGTTTAATTTACTCAGTAAATTAAGGGTAGCATTCTGGTTCAAAGATGAAGAATCTGAGGCTCAGAGAGGGGACATGATTTATTCATGGGACTAGGGTTGGATTACCAGATTGAACAGATAAGAATGTAGAATGCAAAAATAATAATGATAATTATAATAATAATAAGCCGGGTGTGGTAGTGCATGCCTGTAGGGAGGCTGAGACAGGAGGATCACAAGTTCAAAGCCAGCCTCAGCAATGTCAAGGCACTAAGCAACTCAGTGAGACTCTGTCTCTAAATAAAATACAAAATAAGGCTGGGGATGTAGCTCAGTGGTCAAGTGCCCCTGAGTTCAATCCCTGGAATAATAACAATAATAATGATAATAATAGATTCCTAGTTCAATTTGAATTACAGAAAAATAACAGTATGCATGAGATATACTAAAAGGTTATTTGTCCTGTATTTTGTCTGACAACCTTCACAGGTCATAAAGCTGGTAAGTGGATATTTACCTCTTCCCTGTGGCCTTCTAAAAAGAACCATAGGGATATGGCGGGGTGGAGGCTGGCGCGCCTCCCTGCCTCCCAGAGGAACGTGAGCCCCAGCCGTCCACTCATGGACCCAGGTCACCACTGCTGTGGGCTGGCCAGGAACCCAGCCCCGCCCTCCACATGCCGCCATCACCCGCTGCCTGCCCTCTGGGGCCTCTCCCTGCCCTACACCTTTCATCAGGAGAGTGGCTGGAGGCTGGAGGTGGAGGCTGGGTGTCCCTGGACCAATCACCTCCTGAGCCTCAGTCTCCCCATCTGTGAGGGGATGGGGACCAAAGCAGAAGTAGTGGTTCCCTGGAGCAGTCCCCTGGGAGAGCTGGTTGGGGCTCTGTGAGCTGCACCCTGCCCCGCTGCGTCTGGATCTCTGCAGGATGGGGTGGGGACAGGGGCTTCTGCGTCCCTAACCGGTGCCTGGGAGATCTGAGCAGGAGCTCAGCTCATTCTGGGGCCAACAGCCACGAAGGGTCTTTCCGACCTTGGCATGTTGGCTGGGCCCCGCTGGATCTGTGAACTTGAACTTTCGCCTTCCGACAAGCAGGGAGAAGGCCCTGGGGGGTAGACAGGCCTTGATGGAGGGCGCAAGGCAAGGTTTGTTGGGTGAGGGTCCAAGGGAGGAAAAGTCCCTTATTCTCCCCTCCAGCTGGGGTCACTTCCAACCTCAGAATCCAGACATATTTCTGAAAACAAAATAGAGGTGGGCAGTTTCACGGTCCCTGGTGGCCTCAGGATTACTTCCCCTTGGGGCTCCTCTTGTCACCCCCGATTAACTGGTGGGGAGGCTGAGGCTCAGAGAGGTTAGTAAATCACCTGTGTTAAACAGCACAGCTGATCCAGTCCCAGTCTCTGGAGCCAGGCCTCGGCGCCCCTCCCCGCCCCCAAGGTCGTGAAAGGCGCCAGTCCCAGCCCCGTCTCCTGGCCTGGGTCCTGGGTCCTGGGTCGTGGCCACTGCAGTTTCTGTCGTGATGCGCTGAGCCCCATCTCTGTCCTGCAGCAGCCCCCTGAGGGTCTGTCCAACACGCTCCTGACCCCAGGTCTGATCCTGTCTTCTTTCCCCCAGCCCAGGGCATGTCCAGGTCACCCGGCGCACGCGGGCAGCGCGGGATCTGAGGCAGGTCCCGCCCTGCACGAGCTCGCTGCTGTCCCCTTTCCACCGCGGAGCTCCTGCCCAGTCCTCCTCTCCCCAGCCCTTTGCTGATTACAAATAAACACGGGTCTACGCGGAGTCATTAACTCTCCGAGGTGGGGAGAAGTAATCAGCCTGGAGTTGGCTGCAGGTGGGAGAGCGGCTTTTCCTAACTAGTATGCACACGACCCCCAGCCCCGGGGAGGTGCAGCCGGGAGCGCGGGGCTGCAGGGACCGGTTCTGGGAACCCGGCGGGCGGCTGCGGGGCGTGGGGGGCCCCTCAGGTTCGGGGTCAGGGGGGCCAGCGCAGGGCTGGGGCTCACTGCTCCGCAGCACCCGCCGTGCTCGTGTGGAGGACAGAGGGAGAAACAGGCGCTGAATCCACACGCCACCGCCCTCGCCTGGTGACCGTGGGCGAATCGCTGCGCCCTCCCGAGCCTCGTTCTCCGCGCTGGAACTCGGGGGTGACCATGTGCTTGGGCCGGGCTTGACTGAGGCCGGGCAGGAACACCCTGCGGAGCTCAGCTGGGGCTGGGTAAGTGGGCACTCACGGGAAAGCACCCAGAAGTGCCCCTGGGGTCCCACGGTGTGTGGTCGGCCGGAGACTGGTGACTCGGGAGGCTGCAGGAATGGCCCTCGGCCCCCCAGCTCCACTGTTCCACTTACCTGCCCTGAAATTCTGGATTAGGACTCGGGTAGGGAGAGTGACCCTCCGCAGCCCCCGACCTGCCGCTTCACACACACATTTTAAGGGGGCGCAGAGTCACCCCGAGAGCCAGCACAGGCTTCCTTGGCATTGGGCGCCCTTGGTGGGCACCAGAAATGAGCCATGAGGCTTCTTCACCCGATCCTTGCCGCGCCCTGCTGGATTCCACCCTGTGGGGTCATCTGTCTGGGCTTAGGCACTGTCCTCCTAGGTGGCCTCTAAAGGACAGGGGTGGGGGCAGGGAAAGGGGCAGGAGGCAATTTCTGGTAACCTGGGGTGTCAGTTACCAGAGTGTATGGTTTGTCAAAATTCACCAAATGGCACATTTAACCTCACCGCTTATAAGATTTAACCTCCATCAAACAGAATTAAAAATAAAATAAAATGTAGGTATCTTTTGGGCGGAGCCTGTTGGCACACACCTGTAATCCCAGTGGCTCAGGAGGCTGAAGCACAAGGATCACAAGTTCAAAGCCAGCCTCAGCTAAAGTGAGGCTCTAAGCAACTCAGTGAGGCCCTGTCTCTAAGTAAAATACAAAATGGGGCTGGGGCTGGGGCTCAGTGGTCGGGGGCCCCTGGGTTGCAGATATCTCTGGGGAGAGATCACACACTAGTATGCTAACGATGCCCACGTGGTCAGCCAGCATCTGCTCGCGGGCTCCCGTGAAGGGGAGCTCCCCACCCTCCACGCCAGGCATCTGTTCAGCGGTGGACCTGGGCTCCCATCACAGATTGGACTCCAGAGTCCAAGCCCAGAGCCACCGACTCCCCCAGGACTGTGCGTACTTAGGGACTGTCATCAGAGTGAAATGAGGTGTGACATGTGAGACATTTGTCGCCTGCGGTCCAGAGACACGGGAGATTTACACACCCCACCCCGTTGAGCCCGAGTTTGAGATGAGACCCGATTCTCTGCCTCGCCAATTTCTCTCTGGGTTCTTGTCTCGCAAATTTGAAGAATGAAATCTGCGGACAATAACTGGAGGCAGGACTGGATGGTGCCGGGGTCTATTTAAGTGAGAAAACAATGAGAGCTCATGCCAGGTAAGAGGGGCGCCGACAGTGAGCTTTCCGCCTAAATGTACTAGTCCAGGGGCTTCCGTAGCTCTTCTGCAGAGCACTGACCAAAACCCATGCCAGACTGGTTTTGGAAAAGAGTTAAGGCTATTGGCTGTGTCCTTTAAGACCCCAACTTTGAACTTTCCGGGCACTTCTGTTCGGGTCCACCTCCACTTCCATTTTCCTGCTCCAGGACTAAGGACTTGGCTGGAGTGTGAGGTCATTTTCTTGGAAATGGAGGAGAAACTTAATAGAAGCCCATGACCCTGATGACAAGTCAGGATGGCAGAGAACTGAGGAAGGCCTGGGCAGTGGTGGACACACAGGCTGCAGCCAACACCTGGACAGCTTAGCTGGCCCAGCCAGAGATGGTACCCTATGGGATTCTTTACAAGGATGTTCTCAATGACAATGACAGCCCTGAAAGTGAGGAGGAGGAGGAGGGAGGAGAGGAGGAGGAGGAGGGAGAAGAGGAGGAGGACTTAGACCATGAGGACGACAATGTGATGACCATTCTGTGTTGGGCCCACCCTATGCCCTATCAGTCAGGATGAGCTAAGTCACACTGCAGTAACAACCACACCTCAGTGGATTAATGCTACCAAGGTCTGCTCTTCGCTCCTTCAAAGCCTGTCCTGGGTCCAGATGACTCTCCCTGCAGTCGGCCAGCCAGGCCGCTCACAGGCTGTGTCCCCACCTTTGGCCACTCCACCCAGCGGCAGAGCGAGAACACACTGGCGAGTTGGCACTAGCCACCTCCCTTCCCCTGTGTGTCGTTGCCCCGTGCTGGTCTTGGACCCGCGTAGTTGTGGGATGGAGAATAACAACAGGGATGATGTCTCCACTCCCGCCTGGCTTTTGAGGTCCACCGTCACTCTTCACTGTGGTAAAATACGTGGAGCATGAACTTTGCACTTTGAGGCGGACAGTCCAAAGTCCCTAAGGAGATTCCCATCACCACGGGACACGCGCACCATCCACCTCCAGAACTTCGTCATTTCATCCTGGACCCACTGCACCCGAGCCCCCAGCCCCCAGTGAGCCCTACTCCACTGTCTGAATCTGACCACTGTGGGACCCTCACACAGGCCCAACCAGATAGCGCCCGTCCCTCTGGGCTTGGCTGATTGACATATTCTCAAGATTTCCTTACTTTCTGCAGCAGAATAAAGTCCATGGCAGGGGCTGGGGCTGAGTGCAGAGCACTCGCCTGGCCCATGTGAGGCCCTGGGTTCCATCCTCAGCGCCACAGAAAAACAAACACGTAAGATAAAGGCGTTCTGTCCTTCTGCGACTACAAAAACGAAATTCCCTGGCAGGTGTGTTCCCCATGTACCCATCCGTCCATCCCCTGAGGGACCCGTGGGTCCTCTCCGCCCTTTGGCTGTTCAGATGCTGCTGCCATGAGCCCAGGTCCCCAGCTCCTTGCTTTCCTGAGCCCCCCGACTGCTCCACCTTGGGGTCACTCCCAGAGCTTTGCTGCCCCCCCATACCCCGCTGACCACGTGGCCGCCCTCCAGGAACACGTACCTTCGCTTCCCTGTTCCCCGACTCCCCAGGTGCCAGGTCCGACTTACCTGCTCCCTGAGGCTCATCTGGAACATTCCATTGGTCCAGGAAGGCTCTTACCCCTGAGGCCCCTTCTTCCCCCGAGAGCCCTCCCCCTCTCGAGATGGGTGACTGCTGGAGACCTTGATGGCGCCACCTGGCCTGGCCTCTCCCACCCGCTCTTCCAGAAGCATGGAGTCGAGACGGACTCCTCTTCAAGACGGGCAAAAACGAGGGTCTTCCCTCCAGCTATGAGCAGCTCAGTGACCAAGGCTGTCACTTATACTAGTGCAGTGACTTTGGGTTCAAAGTGAGCAGGTGCCAGGGGTCACCTTGCAAGAGCTGCTCCACCTCTGCACCACCAGGTGCACCGAGTGACATGGCTGTCTACCCTGCTCGGCTGCTGTTGGCACAGGGGGGCGCTGGGCAAAAGACCGTGGCTCCACCGTCTTGTACCCCCACTGGGGCAGAGCCGCAGCCTCCTCTCTGGGGTCCTCCCGCCGCTCCCCCGCTTTCTCCAGCTTCCTGGCCCCGGCAGACAGGAAGTCCCTGGGACCTCAGGTGGGGGTTGGCAGACTCTGGGGAGGGGCCGTGGACGAGCCACCCCCCACTCCTGTGGGAGCCAGGCTGCGCGGGGCTTTCTGGAAGGTGGGTGGATGCTGGAGATACGGAGAGGGAGCACAGGCTCGTGCACTGGCTCTGGGGACAGCCCCGGGTGACAAGTGCAGGTTCCAAGTCCCTCACGAAGCCAGGCCAGGTTGGCCAGCTCTGCCCGGGCATATGGACAGGGCACGGTGTGGGGCCGCGAGGTCCCAGGCCCCGCCCAGCCTGTGTGGCCTCGTCCCTCCTTCCGGGTGTCAGTGTCCCCCCCTCTCACAGCACTGTCCAGGTCACCTCCTCACAGGGCTGCAGGACATTCCCCTAGATGACACCCCCAGAGGAGTGTCCAAAAGCCAAGCCAAGCTAAGGATGTCCAAGTCCTGCTGCGGGTGGTGGGTGACGGGTGACGGGTGGCAGGCGGCAGGCAGGGCTGCACCCCCCGCAGCAGGAGGTGGGGCCATGACCAGAAGCCTCAGAGAGCAGAAGCTGGGCTTCAGTGCATACCGCTGTGTGGCCTGGAGCAAGCAGCCCTACCTCTCTGTGCTCAGTCTCCACTTGTTAAAGGGAGCGACGGGGCTCACAGGCACTAAATACGGGAAGGCGGAGAAGGCCTTGGCAGGCCGCATGGAGATTTGAACCCGGGACTGCAGGACTGTGGGGCCCTGTTGCACAAGGCGGCCTCTGTGGGCAGCGCGCTGGCCCAGCTGGCCTCTGGAGCCTTTGCTGTTGGTCATGGAAGTTCCTGGGCTCCGTTTCAGCCTCCAGACTCCCAGAGGCCTCTGGAGGTCTCCTGGTCTCCACAGAGCCTGGCTCTGGTGAGGCTCGGCCTCCTCCCCGAGCCCTTGTCCCCCTGATCCCAGGTGTGTGCGGGCCAGGGTCTTCCTTGGCAATGAGGTGGTGACCCCCCGGGGTTTCTGCATCTGCGGAGGGCTAACTGGGGGTGCCGCTCCGGAGCGCCCCCTTTGGATCTCAGCAGGAAGGGGTGACCAGGTTATCTTGGTGATAAAAGTTTAATAAATTGCGAGGCACGGGTTTCATCCTGTGGGTAATTAGCCGCCGCCGCTGGCTCCCTCCTAATTGCCTCCCTCACTCCAGACGGGAGGAGATCAATAGGAAGCGGCCGCTGTGCGGTGAAAGTCACAATTAATTAATTGTCGGGCGTGTGTGTGTCTCCATCTTTGCCACATCAAAGGGCTGGGGGAGGCAGCTGCCCAAGTCTTGGCCACGAGGGGTGGCCGGGCCCAGGGCCGCCAGATGCACGTGACCACCAGCCACGGGGCTTGCTTCTCCCTCAGGCAGCGAGAGCGCTAAAGAAGGGGTCCCCTGAGACCCCAGGCTCCTCGACAGCCAGCCATCTCCACCCCCCGCGGCCCCTCAACCCATCCACCTCGGTGCAGTCTGCTGGCCTTTCCGGCCGGTGGAGGGGGGTGTCGACTGGGAAGGGGAAGCTTCTAGGGTGCTGGGACCTGGCTTCCCGGGTGTGCGCCTGTGTGAGACACCATTTTGCTATACACTTAAGGTGAGTGCAAATGGTCACGGTCACAGGCGTCCCTCCTGCTCGGGAGCACGTGCTCAGGCCGGTGACTGGGTGCCCGATGAGGAGGCTCCAGAGCCAGCGAGCGATGACAGTCGGGCCCTGCTTCAACACGGAGGTGACAGTGGCATCCCCGTCCTACAGATGGGGGCACAGAAGCACAGAGGGGGGTGGGGGAGACTCCTGTAGACGGGGGACCTCACTCCTCTGCACAGACAGGGAAGGTGGAGGCCCCGAGAGAGGCAGTGCCTGGTCTGAAGTCACCCGGGCTGGGAGTGACGGGCCTGGCCTGGAGAGGACTGTCCCACTGCAACATCCCTCTGAAGGGACGGGGAGGGGAGTGGGGGGACATGGAGATGGAGAAGGTGGACAGGCCACCTGGGCTCCAGGCTCCCAGCCTATGTCAGGGCCACAGCCCCGCAGGTGACGCTTGGCTTGGGGAGGGTCAGGCCTGCCTGTCCCCGGCCCTGGCATGCGCTCGGCTCTCCCCGTCACCTGCCGGCGGGCTCCAGGGTCCCCCCGGGCTCACAGGTTGACAAATATGGCCACAGCTCCTTCGCGGGGTGGGGCGCCCTGCTCCTGCGCGGCTCCTCGGAGAGCTCAGCCCGTCCAGCCTCCACTCGGGCTGGCGCTGGGGACGCCACCTCCTGGCTCCTTCCCTGTTGCCGCCTGTCACTGTGCCTTTGAAGTGGCTGATTTTCCAGTCTGTCTGAAGTCCTCGCTGCTGATGCAGCAGCTGGTCCAGCAAGGCCCCCCCGCCAGCCCCGCGGGCCTCTCCATGACGGTGCCAGGGGACTCGGGGAGACAGCCACGGGGCTGGGGGGGAGCGGGAGGAAGCCGCGATGCCCGTCCTGTCTTCAGGGTCCCTAGACCCAGTTTGCTTATTTTTTTTGTTTTGTTTAAAAGGACAGAAAAGGCGTTTCTGAGAACCCCAACGTGCGATCTCACTTCAAAGAAAAGGGAATAAAGAAGGAGAGGCGGCGGGAACGCGGCCAGAGGTGAAGCTCTGAAGTGGCTTGGAGCATTTGGCGGCTGCACAGGAAGGTGCCCGACGGGAACCCTCTGGTCCATGCTAATGGACCGCGTGACCTTGGGCAAGTCACTCTCCCTGAGGAGCCACGAGGCTTCCACCCCTTCGCTCCAGCGCTGCTGTGGGACCGTCCCACAAAGGCTGGTCCTTCCAAGACACAGCCCCTCGGGAAAGCCTTCCACAGCCCAGGAAATTAGAGGAGGACAGCGGGGGGCCTCTGGGACCCCGATGAGTGGGATGATCTTTCTGGACATGGATGCTTGAAATCTCCATTTTAAAGAGGTCACACACAGGATCAGAGAGGTTAAGTCAGTTGCCCAAGGTCACAGAGTGAAGGAGTCCTTGGGAGAAGCGGGATTGCTGAGCCTGTAGGTGCTGGTGGCCTGGCCAGAGCCTTTATCCACAGGGGGAGTTCCTAGAAAGCAGAAGCCACCTTTATGTGACTTGTGTTTTGGGATCAAGACTCTTGAAAGTGGACTTTAAGGGCGAGGGCTCCGGGTGAACCAACTTGGCCCCACGATGGCCACCCTGTTGGTGGGACTGTAGCCACGACGTGCCGTCTCCAGGCCTCCGTCTCCCTAACTGTGCAGAGGGGCGAGGCGCTGCCCGCAGCAGCCCCCCAGCTGCCCCCTGGGGCCCTAGGCATCGGGCTGGGACTGCTTCGGTTTCCTTCGTCAACGTCTGGGAGGAAGAGGGCACGCGGGGCTGGTCTCCCAGGCCTGGCTGTCACATTGGCGCCTCTCAAGCGACCCCCAACGCCCCAGAGCCACTTCTTGGGAGAGACAGGCAGCCCCTGCCAGGCTGTGTGTGAAACGTCAACCTCATGTCACCAGAGGCCACTGCTGACACTGGCGAGATACCCGGCAGGCCAAGAGCAGCCCGCGGTCTGGCCTGACTCCCCCTGGGCTGGGCCTCTGTTGGTCCCCCGTCACACTGCTGGCTCCTGCTGGTTGCCTGGGTCGCCTGCCTGGGCCTGGGAGCTGTCAGTCTAGGGACTGGACTTAAGTACCGCCGGCGGGAGGGCAGGCAGGCAGGCCCAAGCACGGGGCAGAGGGCAGGTGCCCAGCCAGGGTGGACACAGGGCTCAGATGCAGAATGAAATGGGATCTGGACTCTGATTCCTGCGCCACCTGCCACAACCTGGGGCAAGTCAGGTCACCTCCCTAGTTGAAGGTTCTCCACCTGAAGTTGGGGACAGGGAGGATCCTCTCCCCACTGACTTGCTGTGTGGCTTTGGGCTCGGCACTTTCCCTCTCTGGGCTGAGGTTTTCACATTTGCAAAATGAGACTGATGACCCAGTTTGCATCACCAGGAGGGGGGTTTCCAGCGAGGCCAGTTTGGGGAAGGCACTGGAGACTGGGCCTCCTCATGCTGGGTAGTCGGCAGGGAACGGGTGGGCGTCACTTTCAATTTGGAAGCCCAGCCCAGGACACCCTGAGCTACAAGCCTGGAGATGGCCGCTCTGTCTTTTGAAGTCTGGCCCCGAGTGGGAGCAGAAGCCCCGGCGTACAGCTCTAGGGCCTCCAGACTGCCGCCCCGTCCTTGAAACCTTGATTATGTCATCGCCCTGGGGGTGGGATCCTGTGGGTCCAGGCAGCCTGGTGGCTGCCTAGAGGGGACCAGCAACATTCATTCCTTCATTCCATGTCAATCAGCTGGACCATCCACAAATCCCGTCCAGCATTTGCCATGTGGCCACCCGCTGCGAGGCACAGGGCGTGGTGGGCCTGCTGGCTCCTCTGGAGCATCCGGCACTTCCTCCCTCCCAGGCTCTGTGCCTGGCACAGATGACGGACTGACTGACTCACTCAATGTCCAGAAGCACCTACTATGTGCCCTGTGCTGAGCGTCAAAGGCAGATCGAGGTCCTCCTCTGTGCAGGCCCCGGGATGGGTGAAGGGAACTGAGCGCGGATTCTGAGCCAGGCATCCGGCCCGGGAAAGCGGCGGCTGGCGTTTTGTATGCGGACGTGAAACCCAGCGTCTCCCTGTGGCTAATGAATCCTCGGGCCTCACAAGAGAAGCCGAGCAGACCCCCTTGTCCATGAATTTGCTAATTGAGCTCCTCGAACTCAGACATTAACCTGCATTACCATAAATACTGCGGAGAAGGGCCGTCCTCCATCGCTGCTCGGTGGTAATGGGGAAAATCAGACGAGGAGCAAGGCGGAAATGGAATCATAGAATACCGCTGGCTAACTCTTCAGCGCTCCGGGGCTGGGGGAGGGGGATGGGCTGACAAAGGGGAGGTCCGTGCCGGGGAGCCTGGGAGGGGCGGGGGCGGGACGGGTGGGGCTGCTGGCCTGCCAGGCCCTGTCCCTGCCCTTGAGGGGTGGATTTTGGCAATGAGGGATCCCAGCCCTTCATGGAGAGAAACGCTTGAAGAGGGGAAGGGTGGGGGGTCAGCAGGCAGGCAGAAGGTAGGACTGACCAACAGCCAGGTAGACAGAGGGACACAAGCCGACTAGTCAAGAGACAGATGGACAGCCAGCCTGACCGATGAGAGGGCAAGCGGACAGACTTCGTGGGCAGAGGGAGACCAACAGATAAGCTGGCAGACAGATGGACAGCCAGTCTGACCCACTAGAAGCCTGACAGTGGACGGGCAGGGGACAGGCACAGTGACGATCAAGAGGCAGATCTGGGAGGTCAGGCAGCGGGGCTGTCCTTTGAGAGGCCGATGGCTGGGGTGACTGACAGGAGCGGGGAGTGGAGTCTGGAGTCGGGGCGGAGGCCGGACCTGCCGAGCCCTCCCCGGACCGGCCGTGGCAGGAGGAGGGGCCCGGTGACGCCCGCGCATTGCGTGCTGTCCAGACCCTTGCGTGAGGGAGCCTGGCGTGCGGGGTGCTCCCCTGGGCCCCAGGCCTCCCGGCCTCTCCCCCTCCCTCCTGCTGCTGCTCACAGCACACGCGTCATCTGGCACGCGAGGCCCGGAGGCTCGGAGCCCCTGCTGAGGCTGCATCGTGGTGGGGGGACAGTGCCCTCCCGTTGACGGGGCTCTCGGTTCCAGTGCACTTGTGGCCGGGCTGAGGGGCTGGCCCCGGGTCTGCTACGGGGACCTGTCGGCTCGGGTATAAGGCACGAGGCCAGCTTCCACCAGGACCAAGTGGCCTTTGGGCCCACGGAGGACTCCCTTCTGCGTCTCAGGTGGTGGCAAAGCTGGCCGGAGGGGGACAGACGCCTAATACTTGGAGCTGTGATCAGTGGACTCCCACCAGCCTCGCTCCCCCGAGGGGCGAAGGGGACCTCGGTTCCAGCCCCTTTGGTTTTCATCAGTTTCTCTTTTTGAGTGGGGTCATTGGAACTCAGGGCATGCAATGTCTCCATTCGCCAAGACGGTGGTGGTGGTGACGGTACTGCAAGAGTCACGGCGACGACACTCACGCGTGTAACCCGGGGGGTCGGTGGGGCCCGAGCCTGGGTCCTCGGCTCATGCCTGGGAGCCTCCGTGCTCCCCATCTTCCCGGAGGGGAAGCCGAGGCTGGCGCCGCTGCCAAAGCCCAGAGTAAGGGGCAGAGCCCGCCTGCAGCCCCCAGACTGAGCCCAGAGCCCGGGTTACTTCTGTCTCGGAGGCGGTGCCCCAGCCTGCGGGCGCTACTGAGAGCCTGGCTGGGCCGCGGGGAGCAGGGAGGAGGGGAAGGCGGCGGCAGATGGCGGGGTGGGGCAGGCGCAGAACTGGCAATCCAGAGACAGGTGGCCTCGGTGAGCGGCAGGCAGCTCCTTCACCACCCAGGGCCACTGCAGGTGAGAAGCACCGTCCCGCCCCACAGGAAAGGAACATCACTACTCATCAGATCAGGAACACACCCTGGGCTGGGGGCTTCATCCATGCTTCGTTTATTTCCTCCTTAAAACGCAACCCTAGGGGAGGGAGAGAGGGTGGGTGTGTGGGGAAGGGGCAGGAATCCCATGTCCCCTGGGGGGCAGGGCGTCTTGGTAGCCCTGCGTTAACAGCACGGGTTGGAGGTCCTGCATACCTGTGTGCTCCCAGCCCGGTCGCTCCCCAGCTGTGTGACCTTCAGCAGGTCACCTTCCCTTCTCCAGCCTTGGTTTCCTCATCCGTAACATGGAGCCAATGAGGTCTCTGCCCGTGGGCTGGGGCCAGCTCGTGGCCGTATCAGCACATGGCAGCCAGTGCGTCTCAGGGCAGGTCTGCCTCACGAAGACCCCAGGAGAAGGGCATGTTTTATTTTTCTCACTGTCGGGGGGAAGCTCATCTTTCCTGAGGCGGAACGGTCCCTCGCCAAGGAACTCCAAGTTCAGGGAAGGGTTTCCTGAGTGGAGCTGAAATCTGTCTCCCTGAGGCCTCCGCCATCTGTTTTTGGGAAGAACGAGTCTGAGTCCCTTTTCCAGGATGATCCTGAGAGGTCTGAAGATGACAGGGATCAGAGTTGCTACCACATCCTCACGGGCGTCCCCACATGCCATGGTCCCCACATGCCTCGGTCACACATCCTCCTGCCCCATGATGTTCCCTCCCAGACATATCTGAAGCCGAGTCGTTTCCCGTCCTGGATCAGAGCCCGGACTGCCTCAACCTCCCCCCTACCCTGAGGTGCTCCACAGAAATCGAGGCAAGGCTGTGGGTGTGCCAGGAGAAGTCGCCTTCCTGGTTGTGACACTCTGCTCCCAAAAATGCAGCCGCAGGACCTGGGGCTTCCTGGGCGTCATGTTTACAGCCTCCCAAAGTCCAGAGGAGGACCCGGTCCAGGCCTTGGAGGCAGGTGCCTGCAGACGCAGCTTCAGCACCACGGACAGCTCCACGCGCTCTAGGGCTGCAGGTGCGTTCCGCTGTTTGCCATCCAGCGGGGTCTGGCTGCATCCTTGGAGGAACAGGAACGGAGCGGCGATCCTTGGTCACAGGCTTGCGGAGCAGGTTGTTCGGCCACAGGATGGAAGAGCTGAACTCCTGCCGCACGACTGGTGGGTTGTCTTGGTTTCAGGCAGGATGAAGAGTCAGGGATGGAGCAGAAACTCAGAGAATTTAGGGGACTTGGGGGGAAGCAATTTGGACTTGAAGTTGGGGCCACTGCTAACTTGTCTGAGGCTCAGTTTCTTCAGGCTGTGAAATGGGGAGACTTTATATTATGTACAAAGTGCAGGCTGGTCCCGTGACGATCCTTCCACTGAGGCAAAGTGATTCATGTCTGAGTTTCTCAACAGACATAAAGTTGTCCCTGGTAGAGAGACTTGGGGGAAGGAGGGAATCAGAGGAGACCATCTCAGCTTGGCACATGCACACATGCCACACACACCCTTCTACACATAGACCACAACGTCACGGTCATGGAAACATGCACACACACACACACACACACACACACACACACACACACACTCATCTTTGTGCTTTACACAGCTGGGTCACTAAGTTCTACCTAGAAGAACACACCTGTCCATGAGCCCCAGCCCCCTCCCCTGCATGGCATATACTTATCAGAGTCATTTTCTCACGAAAACGTGCAGACATGGGCACGCATGCGCTTGGCAAAAATGCCACCTATACCCTTTTGCGCCATCACATGCTACCGCTGCACAAAGAATACGGATACAACCCCTCATGGTTTTCCCTTTGCATCTCAGCACAAACCCATAGCAACAGTCCCGCCCCCTCCCGCCCCTCATCCCCTGTGGCCGGTGGCTCGGGATGCCCTTCCCAGGAGAAACTGTCCAGGAGACCCCTGCAGGTGTGATCGGCTGGCTGGCCAGGTGATTTCAGAGCTTCAGCAGGTCATAGGTTGTTTGGGTGCAGGATGGAAGAGCTGAAGGCCTGGCGAGCAGGGCCTGTCACAGAAGCGGTCCCCTAACCACCCCGTGCAGCGCACACCGCCGTCCCTCCCCTCGGGAGCCAGGCTGAGCGGGTTTGAGCCCTGGCTCACATGTACCGTGGGGCAGGCCACGTAGCCTCCCTGGTCTCAGTCACCTTACTGAGGCAGAGGGGTAGCCATAGTCCTGCTGTCGCAAGGTGGTGTGGGATTCAAAAGCCGTGATGCATGGAAACACTTAGCGCCGTGCCTGGCACAAGATGAAAGTGCAATAAGTAGGCGCTCCTTATCATTAATAAAAATAAGCCACCAGCGTGGCTCCCTTTGGGTCCATTCAGACCAGCTTCCCACAGCTCCTCTCATATGAAGTGGGTTGGGGTCTGGGTGGCAATGACTTTTAGCATCCAAAGAGGCTGCGGCTTGGGGAGAGGCACCTGGGCCCGCCCCTCCCCAGCCCAGCCTCAGCCCTGGGTCACCTTGGCCAGGCTGCCCTTCAGCTTCTCTCCACTGGTTCCAGCCTCCTCCCGCCAGTCTGCATCCCGCCTGCCCCTCCCCCTCCCCGCCTCCCCAGGCCCCTTCTTCTCCCCTTGGGCTTCCGCCACCTCAAAGCAGGAAGGTGGCTTTCTGGTGTATTTTGCATTTTGGTATTCAGAGAGCCGCTCGCGCTAATCTCCTCACTCTAAATGCTCATCACATTTCTCTTAAAGCCACGGGAGCCCCCCCCCCCCATCTTTTATTCATCGCCTTCCATCAGCCCCAACACGGAGACGTGGAAATGCAAACCCTCCGAGGACTGCGGATTTCACGCCAGCAGCTGACCCTTCCCCAGCTGCCTGGCGTAGGGGAGACGGAGGAGTCCTAATGAGGTGCTTGGGCATTGGGGGTGGGGTGAGAGAGGTGGCCAGCCCATGGGCGGAGGCCAGCACCGCTGGGAGGAGTGGGAGAGAGAGGAGTGGCCGGGGTCTCCCCTGGGCACCGGGCTCTAGACTACCTGAGCTGCCAACGTCCTGTCCAACAGCTTGGCTCTCACCGCCCAGCCACCCTCCGAGCCCTGTCCCTTGCACCATATCTCCTAGCCCTCATGGCAGAGTGACTGCATGCTATAGACGACGAAATGAAGCTCGAGGAAAAGTGACATCCTCAAGGTCACATGGAAAGGAGGGATGAAGACACTGACCTTGAAGCTGGCCAAAGCCCAGGGCCCCGTGAGGCTCGCTTCCCAGTGTGTTTATTGATCGATGAATTCTTAGCCGGAGCCAGCCCAGGGCTTGGCATGGGCTTGTCCAGCTCTGGGGCCATTCTGGCTTGAGTCGGTCCACAGGGAAGGTGCGAGGTCTTCCAGGTGCTATTACAGTGCTGGGTGGGGGAGCCTGTGGGTTCTCAGGAGGGGTGGGGTAGGTGAGGGGAGCAGAGGTGGTGCTCCGCAGGGTGAGCTAGAAGTAGCCAGGGGTGAAAGCAGAAGAGGACCCCTGCGCCCCCAGGAGAGCACCCAGGACACGGGCAGGGAGGCGGAACACATTTCCGGGAGTTTTCTGGACTTTTCTCTTGGCTGGAGGGTCCCCGGGGACTTGCTGGGGATTGAGAACTGGAGAAGAAGCCGGAGAGGTGGGTGGGGCCAAATAAGAAATGTTTGCTTGGCGTCTTGGACAGCTCTTTCCAGGTTCCCCCGACTCCCAGCCGGATCTGGCCAGCTTTGGGAGCGTCCTGTTTGGCTGGGGAAGTCCAAAGGGTACAAAGCTTGCTCCCGAGAGCGGGATCCTAAGGGTGGCATGAAGGCACTGTGTCTGATGAGAGGGTCAGGGGCCTGGGCCTGGAGTCGTTCATCAGCCCCTTCAACTGCTTCCCTGGGAATTTGCTGTCCCTCCAAAGGATACCTAAAGGGCACCCAGGAGCCAGAATGGAAGAGGCCCAAAGTTGCTCCAGGGGCTTCTTTAAAAAGCAAAGTTTGAGGCAAAATGTGAGGTGACCTGGGCTCAGACACAGACTGTGCCTCTGATGCTCTGTGAGCGTGGGGGAGTCCTTGTCCTTCTCTGGGCAGCGTTGAGCTACTTCAGTTAAGAAACAAGGGGTGGGGGGCGGTGAGGAAGGAGAAATTCGATTACTCCAACGTCCTCTAATTCTACAATAAGAGCAAAGGGGATTATTCCAACATCCCGGTTCTGGGATTTGGCTCTTCTGCTCTTTCCAGCCTGGGAGTATCTTGAGGGCAAGGATTATCCTATTTACTCTGGAATCCTCAGAGCCAAGCACAGGGCCTGTCACCAAAGAGGTGCCCAGTAGACATTCACGCACTCCCCCATCCAGCAGATGTCTGCAGCTCCATCCTGGGGTTAAGGCGTGGAGAAAATCAGAGGGGCTCCTGGGTTTTCCTTAGATGGCATTGCGTGGGGGGGGGGCGCAGAAAGCCACCATGTCAATAAACAGATAAATGAGAGGACTCAGTGACGCGGGGAAGCATGAGGGGCGGCCTCTCCGGGGCGGTGGCACCCGGTGGAGCCTCCTGAGGCTGTGGCCTAGCAGGTCCAGGTCCGAAGGAAGCGGGAGGGCACGAGCCCAGGGCCGGCTGGAGGAGGCGGAGGACAGGAGCCGCTGTTAGACGGCATCGGCGGCTTTCTGAGGGTTGGGACCAACACGATCCGGTTCATGTTCTTAAAAGACTCCTTTGAGTCCTTGCGGGAACGGATTATGGGGGCGAGCGGGGGCCGGGAGAGCAGTGGGGGGCTCCCTGAGGGCGTCCTGGGCTGGAGGCAGGGATCCGAGAGAGCAGACGGGTCCTGCGGAGCTGCTGCCCCGCCCTGGCGCCCAGCACCCTGGACAGCGGCCCCGACGGCCCGTCCTCTGCGTCTCTTCTGACCCCCTGAGCTTCGGAGCCCTGCCCTTGTGGGTTAAGAAACAATAATTAACAAAATTTATTTTTTAAAGAGAAGTTTTAGCTTCACGGAAAAACTGAGGGGGAAGTACAGAGAGTTCCTCTGTCTGCCCCCACCTCCGTGTGGTTTTCAAACGTTACTTTAAATTATAAAAATTTCAACACACAAGGGGGAAACCCAGAAAATCAGGTAAGAAGGACATATGTGCCCGCCACCAAGATGAAGTGAGCATTAACATGTCGCCATATTTATTTTGGAGTTCCAGCTTTTAGAAAAGAAAGTCAAGGCAGGGGCTTTGGTGCACACCTGTAATCCCAGGGCATGGGGAGGCTGAGGCAGGAGGATCTCAAATTCAAAGCCAGCCTCAGCAATGGTGAGGCCCTAAGCAAGTCAGTGAGACCCTGTCTGTAAATAAAGCACAAAATAGGGCTGGGGTGTGGCTCAGTGGTCGAGTGCCCCTGGGTTCAATCCCCGGTACCAAAAAAAAAAAAAAAAAAAGAAGAAGAAGAAAGAAAAAAAGAAAATCCAGTGAGGTTTAGCAGGGCTGGAGATGGGTATTTATCTGCCCCACACATTTTGTGCAGTTATTATCAGGTGGACATCTAAAACCTGTATGTTCTATCGTCACATCTCTCTTAGAGGCTTATATCATGGTAGAACACTGTGCATATTCCTCCGTCTCTGATTTTTTCACCCCATATCCATTTCGGAGACTCGGCCGTGCTGACGCCTATTGATCTGGTGGACTCATTTGAACTGCGTAGAAGATTCCACTGGATATAAAGCAGTTAGGTTCCCCGCTTTCCTGTTGAGAGGCGGGTAGCGTCTCTTTGCTTTTCTGTCCCACGCCAAGGTCCATGGGCATCCGTGGACGTGTCCTCTTGCAGACGTGTGTTTCTCTGGGGTACCACGGGAGGCGTTGTGGGTGTCCCGTCCGGGTCCACCCCCTGGCTGCAGTAAGGGCTGATGCTGAGGGCTCATAGCTGCTCTCTTCCTTGTAAACTCCTCACCCAGGAAGCTCTAGCGCCCTGTGGGATAGCCCATGCCAGTGACTGACTAAAATGGGGTACAGCATATGGGCTCTTGCCTGAAAAAAGAGATCAACTCTGGTGTCATGAGTGTTCCCCAGTTCCCCTGGGGTCTGACTAAGCTTATCTCCCACTGAGAACGCTTATTTGGCAGGGGGAGGCATTGGGGATTGAACCCAGGGGTGCTCTACCACTGAGTTACACCCCAGCCCTTTTTACTTTTTATTTTGAGACAGGATCTTGTTAGGTTGCTGGGGCTGGCCTTGAACTTGCTATCCTCCTGCCTCAGCCTCCCACCTGGCTGAGAACCCACCATTGCTTAGCACTTCCTCCCACAGTAAATGCATCGCTGCTCTCAGAACTGTCTCTCAATAAGTCACCTGCACTAGAATCCCCGTCCCAGGTCCTGTTGGGAAACCTAACTCAAGGGCCACACACAGTGGTGGAGTTGCTGGGGTCACAGACTTGTTTAATGCTTACTAAGCATTTCCAAATTGCTCCACAAAGTACTTATGTCGGTTTCATTCCCACCTGCAGTTTATAAATGTTGATGCTCCCCCATTCCTTCATCAGTACTAGTGCTTTGCCAGTACTAGTACTCTGCCAATCAGATTGGTGTAACATGCTATCTGATTATTGTTTTAATTTGCATTTCCAAGTTTACTAGTTGAGAATCTCTTTCATATACTTTTGTGTGTGTGTCATGCTGGGGACCGAACTCAGGGCCTCATGCATATTAGGCAAGTCTCTACTGTTGAACTAACCAGCCCTTTAGAGTTTTAAAAAATTATTTTGGGGCTGAGGTTGTACTTCAGTGGTAAAGCACTTGCCTAGCATGTGTGAAGCACTGGGTTGGATCCTCAGCACCACATATAAATAAATAAAATAAAGGTCCATCGACAACTAGAAAAAAATTTTTTTAAAAATTATTTTGGGGACCAATTCTGTTATCCAGTTTTCAAATGTTTTCACCTAGTCTGTGGCTTTTAAAAAACTATTCATTTTTTTTGCATTATATAGACATTCTTAATTTTAATGAAATAAAGCTTGTCATTGTTTATCTTTATCATTTATGCTTTTTGTGTCTTATTTACTTTCTACTCTAAGATCATGAAGTTTTTTGGTCTATTTTCTTTCAAAAGTTTTATAATGGGTTGGGGATGTGACTCAGTGGTAGAACGCTTACCTATCATGTGTGAGGACCTGGGTTCCAGCCCCAGCACCACACACATACACACACACACACACACACACACACACACACATTTACATTAGTCCTAGAGATAAATTTTTCTGAAACTTATTTTGTGGGCGGTGTGAGCAGAGACCCAATCTGACCTTGTTCCACGGTATTCCGTTGTCCCAAGGTCATCCATCCACCAGACCATACTCCACCCTTGGTTGTGTCCAAACGCCATATGCATTGGGGTCTGTCCCAGGGCATTATTTCCTGTTCTTTTTATCTGTTGATCTATCCAACTCTCTTCAGTACTGGGGCTTCGTGTTGATGTGAGCTACGGTGGGGCTCCCTTTCTCTTCTCCCTCTTTCTTCTTCCAAATTGCCCTGGCTATTCTGGGTTCTTTATCATTCCATATATGTGGGGGATGACCTCGTCATGTTTCTGGGGAAACTCTGCAGTGTGGGTCTTACTGGAAGTCTACCGTGCAGATACAACTGGGGGGAAACAGCCAACTTGCGTGGGCGAGGCTCCATCCTCTAGGAGGATGCCTAGAAAATGAGCCTCCAAATCTCCCATCCATCCCACAGTGCCCAACTAAAATGCTTCCTCCTCCAGGAAGCCCTTGGTGACCGCTCTGGGTGTCCGGGCTCTCCCTGGCCTCTTTAGACCCTCCATAGGCTCCGTTTCCTGGACCCTTAGCACAGTGGATCCGGGTGAGGGCCCCTGCGTGCCCTCTGCCCCTCCACCTAGTCCCTAAGCTCTAAAGATCAGGGCTGCGTCTCGCTCAGCTTTGTACCCCGAGTGGCATTCAGCACACAGTAGGTCTTCTATAAGTCTGACAGCTGGTTTTTAAGGGAAGAGAGGATGTGGGCATAGGATTTTCCTCCTAGGAAGCAGCTGGTCTCCTGTTGGGCTTGAAATGGGACAGATGGAGCTTCAGGTGGGGGTTCTGCCACGCAGGGCGCTGGCCTGACGTGCTTTTCCCCTATTGATTCTCCCTGTTCCCACTTGATGCCGTACTTGCTCATCCCCATGATGGCTGAGCATCTTCCCCCAGTGTCCCAGCCATTGACTCCAAGGACATAATTGAGTTCTGCTGTGCCCCTGTCTCCCGCCAGTCTCCCCTGCCACCACCCTGGCTGCTGCTGCTGCACCCTCTGCTGCAGAGAGAAGGTGGGATCCTGATGTAATTAAGACAAGCCCACACCTTCCCTTCCTGCCCCACAGTCCTTGTTCCCAGGAGCTGCTCCTTCCTCATGTGGTCCTCCACCAGCGGTGGCTTTCCTCCCCAGGGGTTGGTGGCAGGGCAGTGCCCAGCTGAAAGGGACTGTGCTGCAGGTTAAGCCGGTCCCCACTCCACGGTGCGCATGCTGGGAGTGAGAACCCGGGCCTGGGCGAGCTCGGGTGGAGCTGGAGCACTGGCTCCGTCATCCCCGCCCCATGCCTGACTTGAGGCAAGTGGAGCCCCGTGAGCCTCCACCTCTCCCCAGGTGAAACGCGGGCACCTTTTCTCCCTCCAGGGACAGAAGAGAAGCCCGGAGGAGAGGGGTGCTCCTTCCCTCCCGGGAGGGACGGAAAAGTGGGGACACAGGCAAAGATGAGGCAGAATTTATTCTCATTGTAGTTAAGTTCAAGACTCAGGATGGGGACCACAGAGAGGCAGGCCCCTGGGACCCCAGGGGGACCCGCTCCTGGGGCAGGGGCCACACTTTTGCAAGTGCCAGGCCCACGTGTTCCCACACGTGACCGTCAGGATCCCGAGCGCAGAAACCAGGTGAGAGCGAGCGGGGTGGGCGGAAGACAGGCTCCTCCTGACCGTGTTTCCCCTTCCATAGGAAGGAAGAGCAGCTCGGCCCAGAGCGCAGAGCGCAGGGGGCAGGGCGAGCCGCCAGGGCACCGGGACCGCTGAGACCCCCGAATTATTGCAGGGGGGAGAGGGGGCTCAGTGCTGGTGCCTCCGCAGTAGCTGTGCTGGCTATGGCGAGGGGCTGGGCAGGGGCTGCGCGGTGGGCCCCTCCCTCTGGGGAGCGCAGGGCACCCGGTGGCGTTCCTTGGGTCCTGCCTGCCAACCCCCCCGGGATGGGGCTCTCATCCTGGGTGCTTTTTATGTGCTTTGAAGACCATTTTTGCATTGTCAGGAGTGAGGAAAAATATTCCGACATAATAGAAAACATATTTACATACCCTGGTGGGCCGTCAGGGGGAGGGCCGGATTGCGAGGGGCGGGGCTCCCCTGGCTCCTCCCACCGCCCGGGGCCAGTACCGTGAGAAGGGCCCTGGGCTGGGAGAACAGAGGCCCCGCTCCGAAGCTGAGCTGCTGGGGGCCTGGGGCGAGCAGAACCCCTTCCGGCCCCTCTGCATCGGGAAGCGGGGCCTGGAGCTGAGCGGCCAGGACCTTTGTTCTCTGATCCTGGGCACCGGTGGGACAGGGGGCAGGGGTAGGGGCGGGGCAGGCAGTGAGAGGTTGGCCAAGGGGCTGCCACTTGAGGACACCTTGGCGGTGGGGGAGGATGGGCATCAGACAGAGGGAAGTGGACGCCGGCCCTGGCCAGGCAGCCAAGTCCAGCTGGGTGCGTCTGTGTTCCCTACTGTGATGCCTACATGAAAGGTGGCCAGGGGACTGGCCGGGAACCCTGTTTTCCTGTTGAGCAGTGGGGGAAGCCAGGTGGGGGCTGCAGGTGGCCCCCAGCTGCAGGGGAGGCCCGGACCTGAGATGCAGCGGGGTGGGCTCTCCCAGGCAGCAGGAGGGTGGGCCTGGTGCTGGTGAGGTTCAGAAGTGGCCCTGGCTCCAGCCTCCAGGCATGTAGGCAGTGCCACACCCTGGTCCCTGCTCACATGCCTGTCACACCTCCTCATTCATGACACATCACCCACTGTCACCCACATGTGGCCCCAGCCTTAATGGATGAGCACAGGCATCACAACACGTGCGCGTCTGTGCTGGGAACTCACTGGGGACACGCTGTTCACATGGCCCAAGGCCTTGTGGGAACACAGTGGGCATGTTCACACACAGAGCCAGTGACCGCATTTCTGCTGGACCCTGTGGCATTGAGGCCCTGGGGTCTGGAAGAGAGAAGGCCCTCTGTCCCCGGGGGCAGGTGACCTCCACACTGGGCACCAAGGACCCCTCTCCAGGTGCCTGACCCCTGTAACTCTGGGTCCTGTGGTGGAGCCTTCAGCCTCTCCAGTGCCTGAGAGGAGGGACCTGGGACCACCCGACTGCTGATAGCCCAGCACGTCCTCTGACCGCTGGTGTGACCTAGGCTGATGCTGTCCAGCTGGTGGCCATGCATCAGAGATGCCGGCGGGGCCCCTGGGTGCTGGTCAGCTGGGCCCGCATGGTCTGGATGCTGCCCAGGATCTTCTTCTGGTGGCCCATGAGGGTAATGCCCAGGGCCCGCACATCCCTGTGAAGGAAGTGAAGGGCTGACCAGGGGACCCGGGAGGCCAGGAGCCAAGAAGACAGCACCAAGCCCAGCCCCGAGCCCACCCCAGCTCTGCTCCAGCATCTGCTGTCCGTCCACCCTCTGAGGACCCGGCCGGCTCACTCACTGGGCGTCCATGCGCAGCACCATGCCGAGGGAAGAGTACCCGCCAGCCGCGAAGTGGTCCCGGTACCGGCCCATGCGGATGGAGTCCAGCCAGTCCCCCACAGTGAGGCCCCCGCCGCCACCGCCCCCTCGGAGGTCAAAGCAACTCCTGGCAAATGCAGGGGGCAGGCACCTGAGGCGCAGGGGACCCCAGTCAGTGGCTTGCCAGGACTGTGGCCACCCTTGGCTCCACCCCAGCTCAGCAGTGACCAGAGGGTTCCCCAGGTCAGACCCCAGGAAGGAGAGGACTGAGGAAGGGACCAGGGCCTGGATTCGGTCGGGCAATGCGGGGGCAGTTCTGGGAGGTCAGCTGGGCCGCCTGAGTGTGGGGGTGGCCGCCAGGTACCTGCCGGCCGTGGCTGTGGCCCTGAGACTCTCGGGGCTGCGGATCAGCGCATCGAGGACACTGACAATGTGGGAGAATCGCGGCCGCTGGGCCCGGTCCTTCTGCCAGCAGTCCAGCATGAGCTGGTGCAGGGCGCGGGGGCAGCCCATGGGCGCGGGCAGGCGGTACCCCTCCTCCACGGAGCTGATGACCTGGGGGCACAGCGCTGGTCAGGACGCGCCTCCCACGGGCTCCACAGCGCCCCCGCCAGCCGGCCCGGCACTCACGTCCCGGTTGGTCATGTTCCAGTAGGGCCTCTCCCCGTAGGCCAGCACCTCCCACATGACCACGCCGAAGCTCCAAACGTCACTGGCCGAGGAGAAGGTCCGGAAGGCGATGGCCTCGGGCGCCGTCCAGCGGATGGGGATCTTCCCTCCCTGCGATGGGCACAGAGTGTGGAGGGGCTGCTCAGGCCCGGCTGGGGCGGGTCCAGGCTCTGCCCTAGCCCAGGCCAGGGGGCCAGGGGCTCTGTTCCCCAGTCTCATGGAGGACACTCGGCCGCTACCTTCCAAGAGCGCATGTTCTGAGCAGGGAGGCCCACCTCTCAGAGCCCCTGTGGGGACAGTGAGCCAGGTGCAGAGTGCCGGGCAGTCAGGTCAGTGCCTGAGCCAGCAGGGGACGCCTGGTCCCTTTCTAGTCCTCTGTCCTCCTCCTCCTCCTCATTTTCTTGGTCATGGAATCCTTCCTCTGTGTGAAACCTGACCCAGGGGCCAGGTCCAAAGGGCAGCCTGCTGGGGCCACGGTGGCCACACCCTGCCACTCCATCTGTTTTAAGGCGGGTCCCAAGGCACCTGGGCAGAAACCCGAATCTCCACCCAACACCCTGGGACGAAGCTGGTTTTCAGCCAAACTCTAGAAACAGGCGCGGAGTCTACGATTCAGAGACGCCAATGAGAGTGAGTGACCGCTGGCCCCAGCCCAGCGTTTCCCCAGGTGCCTGGAGGAGGCCAGTTTGTCCACGTTTCCCGCAGTGGGAATCTGGGGTGGAAAAGGGGAGACAGGGCTTGCCCCACATCGAAGGCACCCCAGACCCTGCCGCTCTCCACCAGCTCCATGTAGCAGAACCCCAGGGCCTGGACTGGGGCAGCCCACCTGCCACCTTGTCCCCAGGGCAGGGGCGCAGGCGACGCACCGTGGTGGTGTAGGCGGCATTGGGGTCGTCCTCCAGCACCCGCGAGAGCCCGAAGTCCGACACCTTGCACACCAGGTTGCCGTCCACCAGGACGTTGCGGGCAGCCAGGTCACGGTGGATGTAGCCCAGGTCTGAGAGGTAGCGCATGCCGGCGCCCACACCTCTGAGCATGCCCACCAGCTGCGTGATGGTGAACTGTCCGTCGTGGGTCTGTGGAACACACAGCGCAGCAGCATGTCATGGGCTGGGGGCGCCCCGCCCGGCGCCTGGTCCCTGGCCAGGAGTCCTTCTGTGTGAAGGACCCTCAAGCCCTGGATGTGCCTCTCTGCTTCCAGAGCTCCTAGGGGTCAAGGTTCATCCTGGGGTCTGACGTGCTCCCAGCAAGCCCGAGCCAGCCTGGGAGGTGGTGGGCTGCTCATCCATTTTGCATAAGGAGAAATGAAGGCCCAGAGAGGTTCAGCCCTGGGCCTAACAGCAACCAGCAAATACACAGCAGGGCGGGAGCTGAGGACCCCCCGACTTCCTCCCGGCTGGTGGCACAGGCAGCCTCAGAGCCCACAGAGACACCCCTCAGCCTGGGGGCGGACCCTGGGAGCAGGGGACTTTCGTGGTGGGGACTGAAAGGCAGTTTGCCGGGACCTGCCTCCGCTTTCCCCAGGTGTGTGGGTGCAGACGGGGGGTGGGCTTGGAGGGCTCCCCTCCCCCGGCCCGCGTGGGTGGTAGGGCAGGGCACGCACCCTCAGGAAGGCGTCCAGAGAGCCGTTCTCCATATATTCCGTCACGATCATTGCCAGGCGGCCTGGACAGGAGGGGAGACGCTGGCTCTTGTGGGGGACAGGGCGCTGATCAGAGACCCTAGGAGTGCACCCCACCCCCAGAGTAATCCGGGGGGCAAGGAGGGGCAGGGTGGCCCAGGGATGGACTCCGAGCCCGCTCTGGGCAGCAGGGCCCCTGCAGGCTGAGGCTGCCCTGGCCGGCCACCTACCACGGGTGACGACGCCCTCGAGGCGGATGACGTTGGGGTGGTCGAACTGGCCCATGATGGAGGCCTCGCTCAGGAAGTCCCGCCGCTGTCTCTCCGTGTAGCCGGCTTTGAGGGTCTTGATGGCCACGGGCACATCCTGCTGCCCCGGCACCCGCAGTCGCCCGTAGCAGACTTCTCCGGACTCCCCTGTGGACCCCGAGAGGGCAGGCAGGGGGCAGTGGGACCCTCCTCTGGCCCTGGCCCGCGTGCCCCTCTCCCTCTGCCCTGGGACCCCCTTCCTGGTGGCCCTCCGTGCTGTCCCCTCCCTCGCCGCCCTGGGGACTCACCGGAACCGATGATCTTCTCGATGTGGACCCTGGAGGCCTCGATCTCGCGGGTGGAGGCGCGGCCCGCCCGGCCCGGCTCCTCGTAGGTGTGCGGCTCGGCGCAGCACTGGGGCTCGGGGAGCTTCCCCGGGGGGCGGTGCAGGGGCAGGAAGACGGGGGGCGGCGCTGAGGGGCGGGAGAGGGCCTCAGCGGGGCTCGGAGGGAGTCCCCCTGGGCCTGGGACGGGTCTGGGGTGGAGTGAAGGGCGTCTGTGGGAGCCTCTGCAAACAGTAGGCACTCTGTAAGTGCTTGCTAAGTGACCAGGGGGTCGTTATGGAGTAGCTCCGGAGTCTGGGACTCCAGGGGCTTCTGAGCGCGCCCCTTGTTTTCCGGGGTCACTGGTAGGATTCTTGAGCTCTTTCTGAATCGTTCTGGGGTGAGAATACACCGCGCCCCCAAAAGGAAACAGTTGTGCTGGGACTGCCAACTCTGAGGCTCCCAGAGTCTGTGTTGAGAAGGAACGGAACCGGGACTGATCCTGTGGCGCCCAGGAGCGGGGTGTGCGGACAGGCGTCCCCACGTCCATGGGGAGGACTCTGACAACCTCTCTATAGTGGGGTCCTGTCTAAAGTGTAGGAGCCCCCAAAGTCACTTGCAGAGCACACAAATGACACTCCACTCCCCTGGGAGAGGGCCCCGTGTCCTCCAGGGGTCCCTGGTCCAGGAGAGGGGGCAGCACTGGTGTCCAGGGTTGGCTCTCTGGGGCGCCCGGCACCTGTCTCTGGCTCAGCCTCTCTGCGGGCACTGTCCCCTCCCCACGGTGTGGCCCCGCCCGGCACCAGGCCCTGCGCTCACCCTGGCCGCTCTGGTACTGCATCTTCTCCTCGTCCGAGTCCTGGAAGGCCTTGCTGTAGCCACAGTGCCTGTGGAGGACGGTCACGGCTCTGCCTGGGCCCAGGCCAGCCCCTGCCCTGTGAGGAGTCTGCAGGGGAGAGTCCCCGTCCTCCACCCAGCTGAACTGTGACAGCTGTTCAGTCACAAAGCAGTTTACAGTCTATGAGATGCCCTCGAGCCCGGCTCACCCACCCGGCAAAGCCCGGTGGACATGAAACCCTGCCGGGGAGAGGGGACCCCGCTGGGCGACCCTGGTGGGCCCCTGGCTCTCTCCAGTCATTGAATGGTCCACACTCAGCACTCTTCACAGGGGAGAGGGACCGAGAGCACCGTCTCCTTTGACAGGCCTAAGTTCACGTCCCAGCTCTGGTACTCATCAGCTGTGTGAATTTTGCAAGTAGGTCAGCCTCTCTGGTCCCCAATTTACTCACCTGCACAATGAGGCCAGAATCTCTACCTTGTTGGAATGTCACTGGGATTAAATGAAGTGACGGTTTGTAACATGAGCCGGCCCCAGGCACCTGGGGGCCACTGGCTCAGTGGGGCTTGGGACGGGGGGAGGTGCAGTGCCAGAGGGGCTCAGGGTGGCGTGGGGGCCAGAACCACCCACCTCTTCTTGCAGATGAGCAAAAGCAGAAGCACCACCAGGCCCGAGATGAGCGTCAGGCAGATCCAGACGATGGTCCGGGTGTCGTAGCGGGGCCCTGCACGGGGAGCCAGGTGGAGGACCCTGCCTTCAGCGCTGGCATCGGGTGACCCTGCCCAGGGCCCAGTGGGCACCTCCTCGGCCATGAGCCAGCCTTTGGTCCCCACCTGCCCTCCCCTAACCTCCTGAGAGTCCCTGCTGCCCCAGCTGTCCGGCTGCAGTCACCGCTTGCTGGACACGGGACCTGGGGGGTCTCACTTTACTTCTCGGAGGCAAATACAAGGAGTCAAGCGCACAGCCGTCCTGCCCGCCACGCTCCAGGACCAGGATGGACTGGGCTGAGATCCGCCCCACAACTCGGCGAGCCCTCACCAGAGCCCTTCCGGGGAGGCCTCAGGATTATCTTGTTTCCCGATAAGAAAACCGAGGTTCAGAGAACTCAAGCAACTTCCTCGAGGCCACACAGTACGTGGGATGGAAGCGGGCAGGATCCCTGCCTCCAGTCTGAGCACTTGAGACACACGGGTGGCAGGGGAGTGCCAGCTGGGCGGTCACCTAGTCTGTCCTGAGGCTAGGAGAAGACCTCCGCTGGCCAGAGCCTCAGGTGATGGATATGAGGGTCAGCCTCTATGTCAGGGGTCCCCAAACTCGGAAGGCTTTAGGACCCGGAAGGCTTAGGGAGACCCAAATTGCTGGGCCCCGCTCCCCAGAGTTTTTGATTCAGAGCGGGAGGGGGCTGAGCACTAGCATTTTTAATCAGTTTCCAGGTGACGGCCATGCTGCAGGTGACGGCCATGCTGCAGGTGACGGCCACGCTGCAGGTGACGGCCATGCTGCAGGTGACGGCCATGCTGCAGGTGACGGCCACGCTGCAGGTCCCAGCAGAACCTGGGGAGCCCCTGCTGGGCGGGGCCTTGGAGCCGGATGACACAGGGGGAGGGCCTGGGATTGGGTCCCAGGGGGCCGCGGTCCTGTGCTGTGAACCCCCTCACTGCGCTGACCCTGACCTCGCTGTCTATACCAGGGGACCCCCCAGAGCTGCCTCGGGGACAGACACAAGGCCTGCTGGCCAGGGCCTCAGGAGGCTCAGCAGCAGCAGCTGGGGACAGGCTGTCTGCTCTGTGGCCTTGGGCAAGTGCCTTTCCTTCTCTGAGCCTCCGTTTGTCACCGGCGGAGACGCTGACCGCTGTCCCACTGGTCCCCCGCCCGCCAGGCCCGGCGGCACTCACGGGGCTTCCCGGTCTCCACCTCCACGGCCCGGCTGAAGCGGCCACAGCCCGCCGACGTGCGCGCCCGCACCTGGAACACGTAGCGCGTGCCCGGCTTGAGGCCCGACACGGTGGCCCGGGTGGTGACGGCCTTGAGGGTGGAGTAGCTCTGCATCTCCTTGTCCTGCAAGGACAAGGGCACGGACAAGGACCAGGACGAGGCAGGGGCGGGAGGGGGTCAGCGGGCCGCCGCCTACCTTCTCGTAGTACTTGACCTCGTACTCCAGGATGATGCCGTTGGGCTGCTCCGGCTCCTGCCACAGCAGCGACACGCTGGTCTGGCCCGCGCGCTCCTGCCGGATCACCACCACCTGGGACGGGGCTGGGCGGCCGCCCGGGGGGGCGTGGGTACAGCGCCATCGGGACGTCCCCCCGCCCGGGTGGCCCAGCTCAGCCCCTGACCGCCCGGCCCAGGGCACCCGCACCGGTCCGCCCAGCAGAGCGCCACGGCCTCCCGGGTCAGCCCGAGCCGCGCCTGGCTCCCGTCTAGGACCCATTGGACTTGACCCAGACAGGCCCTGGGGGAGCAGGGCCCAGGAGAGCGAGAGGGACAGAGGGGAAGAATGGAGGGGCCACCCTCAGCCCGAGTCCCCAGAAAGGGGCAAGGGCAGGGGCTGAGCCGGCTGTGGCACTCAAGGGTGCTCAGCCGTGTCCTCCCTGGCTGGCCAGCACACCGTCCCCTCCCTCCCCACCAGGGCCATGACCCTGAGGTGACACACACAGGACTGCCCCCTGCTGGCCTCTCTGCTCACCCCAGCCCTGACTCTGCCCCCCACCCCGTGTCCCCCACATCTGACGACCCGTCTCCCCAGCATGCCCGGGAGTCCTGGGAGGCAGGGGCCACAGAGTAGGAGCCCAGTGAATGCTGCTGGTGACCGACAGGAAACGTTCAGAACAGAGTGCAGAGTCGCGTCTGGGACAGGAAATGTCCCCAGCCTGGGGTCAGGGTGGCTCCGCACCTGGCTCGCTCTCTCCCTAGCGGGGACCTTGATGAAGCCGTTGCTTCATCCTGGAGAGTGGACACTGGGCGCTGTCCATGGCTGCTGGTTCTCGTGCTCCTCCCTCCACCTGGACCAGCCGGCCACCTGCCCCGGTGGCCCTGTCAGCAGGTGGGCAGGGCAGGGCCCCGCGTGGCTGCTGAGCCAGGGGTCCCCCGGTGGGCGAAGCTGAGGTGTCAGAGAGGTGCCCACTTGGTGGGGAGGCTGCTGCACTCGGCCATGAGACAGACCTGCCTCTTCCTACGTGGGTGACACGGGGTGGCTCTGGGGGTCTGTGGGAAGTGTGCTGGGCCAGGCCTGCGTGGGGCGGGGGAGAACCCCGAGGGGTCCCAGCACACTCCAGATTGGGCTGGTGGGGACACACTTGGGGGTGGCCATCTGGGGACTCTGAGGTCACTGTGCCGCCTGGCAGGCAGGACCCCCCAGAGTCTAGAGAGAGCTCCCAGGGGCTCAGTGCAGCCCAAGGACTGGCCAGAAACAGATAAATGGCCGAGGTCAAGGCCAGTGTCACCAAGTCCTTCCCAGGGGCAGCCGAGGCAGCTGCCCTGGAAAAAGGTCATCAAAGTGACGTCACCTTCTGATGACATGAACTGAGTATGTGCCACGGGCCGGGCGCTGGCTGAGAGCTTCTCCATCTCTCTCTCTCTGAAGCCTCACAACAGTACCACGCAGCTGTGGTGGTCAGATACAGAAAGTTCCGGAACGCAGGCCAGCGAGGCCACGCAGCCTACCTCTGCTTTCTGGATTCTTCCCTCGAAGAACATTCTCTACTTTTCTTTCTCTTTTGGTACCAGGGATTGAACTCAGGGGCACTCGACCACTGACCCACACCCCCAGCCCGATTCTGAACTTTATTTAGAGACAGGGGCTCACTGAGTTGCTCAGGGCCTCGCTCTTGCTGAGGCTGGCTTTAACCTTCGATCCTCCTGCCTCAGCCTCCGAGCCACTGGGATTACAGCCGTGTGCCACCGCCTGGTCATTCTATACTTTTCTAAGAAAAGAAGACCCCAGCTCTGGGTCCTAGTAGAGTGGACATGCCCAGGAGAGGCGGCCAGTTGCTCAAAGCCCACCGCGAGTCTGTGCCGGGCTCTGACCCCCCGGGTGGGCACGGGTGGGCCCGGAGCCGGAGGAGCGTCTCCGCCTACCTGCCTGGTTGGTGGTGATGTTGACGATGGCCGCCCGGCGGGGCTCGGGGCTCAGGTCGGACACGCCGTTGACGGCCTCGATCCAGAAGGAGTAGTTCATGTGGGCCAGCAGGTTGGCCACCAGCAGGCTGGCCTGCACCAGGCTGGTCTGCTGGGGCACGAAGCGGGTGCCGCTCCCACACGCCTCACAGTGGCTCAGCGCCCAGGGGCAGCGGCGGCACACGGCGTTGTAGGTGATGTCACTGCGGCCACCTGGGTCCAGGGGCGGGGCCCATTCCAGGGTCACAGACGTGCCATTTACACTGGAGATGAGGTTCACTGGTGCCGAGGGTGGCCCTGGGGGACACAGGAGGACACACAGGACGCTGGGCTGGTCCAGTCTCCCCAGCCTCAGACCAGGGGCTTCCCGGGGAAGGACTCCCCCACCAGGGTGAGGGGTCCCTGAGGCTAAAGTCACCTCTGCTCCACCTGGAGGTCCCCGCAGGCAGAGGCTGTGTCTGCCATCAGACTGGCACGGGACCTAAGCAGGACCACGGGACCTAGGCAGGACCACGGGACCTAAGCAGGACCACGGGACCTAGGCAGGACCACGGGGACCTAGGCAGGACCACGGGGACCTAGGCAGGACCACGGGACCTAGGCAGGACCACGGGGACCTAGGCAGGACCACGGGGACCTAAGCAGGACCACGGGGACCTAGGCAGGACCACGGGGACCTAAGCAGGACCACGGGGACCTGGGCAGGACCACGGGGACCTAGGCAGGACCACGGGGACCTAGGCAGGACCACGGGGACCTAAGCAGGACCACGGGGACCTAGGCAGGACCACGGGGACCTAGGCAGGACCACGGGGACCTGGTTTCCTCCAGGGCTGGAGGGAGGTGGCGTGGTCCTGGTGCCCACAGCACGTGGGGTGCCCGTCATTGGCACCCGCCCTCACCCCACCCCTGGGCTGACCTGAGTGAAACACCACTGAGCACCCAGTGAGGCCAGGACCCACCAAGTGTCCCCTGTGGCTGTCACTCTGTCACCCTGGCCTGGAGGCCAGTCTGCGCAGCACAGACTTTGGAGAAAGAGGGTGACCACCTGGTGGGGCCGACTTCGGGGTGGGGCAGGGGGCCCGGGGACCCTGGTAGTGGGGGGTCTGAGCAGGAGGCGTGGGGCTGGGGGACCCCGGGCCTCAGAAACCCAACCCTAAACTCCAGGCCAGAGCCACAGGACCTCGGGGCCACAGGCTCGCCATCACCAGAGGGGACAGTCTTAAAGCCAGAGCGGGGTGGACACGAGGAGCCCGTGTCCCAGGCTCAGATGCTCCAGGTGCACGGACGTGACTCAGCCAGGCTCCCCCTGCCCCCGGGGCCTACGGAGCGTACAGCTGTCACCAGGCCAGCAGTTGTCCCTTCTGCCCCAGGGGGTCCCACATGGGGACACACACAGGTCTGGGCAGAGCAGCAAGGGGGGGCACTGTGTGGCCCCCGTGCTGTGAATACACCTGAGCCCTCCCTCCGGTGCCCGGTGCCTGGGGCTGGGTGGGCACAGGGTGGCGGTGGGGGGACAAGGCCGGGGCAGATCCAGGCAGAGTCAGAACCCTGAGTGCTGGGCACCCCGGGAGAGCCGGGGCTGGCAAGTGGGGGGCCTGCAGGGCCAGAGCTGGGGGGCCGCGGCAAGACAGCCAGGGGCACTGCAGGCGCCACTGTCCCGTGCCAAGCTAACAAGGTACGCGTCTCAGCCCCTCAGGGGCCCTTACGCACCCCCCACACCCAAGGAAGCCTCCCCCCGGGAGCCCAGGCGCTGCCCTCACCCAGCCCACACCGCGTCCTCTGCAGAGCCGCTGCCACGGCAGGAGGCCACCCCGCAGCATCCCGACACACCCCAGGCGCACCTCCACGCGCACACGCTGCACACACACCCCACCCGCGAGGCACTCCCACACACAACAGCCCCACGGTCCACCCAGCTGCTGGGGCTGGGGACTCAGGGGGGAAACGCCCTGGCTGCCACCAGACCCCGTGGGAAGATGATGGGCACGGTCCGGCCTGCCCCTGCCCTCTGGAGCAGACCGTGGAGGGGTGGAAGGCTCCCTGGGGAGATGGCAGGTGACAGGTGACAAGAGGCCCAGAGAGGTCAAGGCCACTGTGAGGGGCGGAGTCCCGCCCCGCCCCAGCCTGGGCCCTGGGGACCTCAGCCGGCGCTGGCCTGGGCGCTACTCACGGGTACAGGCTGCAGAAGGCGGGTCCAGGGCCGCCCGGTAGTAGCTGAGGTCACAGCGGCAGGCCTGGGCAGCCGGAGCTGCCGAGTGGCTGTGGGGCGGGCAGCGGGCACACAGCTGGTCCCCAGGGGCTGACTTGTAGAAGCCCAGCTCACAGGCTGTGGGGGAGAAGCATCTGTGGGTGAGTTAGCCAGGCCACCCGGCAGGCCTCTGGCAGCTGGGACCCAGGGCTCCCTGAGGGGCCGAGGGGCAGAAAGTCAGCCTCACCCATGAGGTTGATGAAGGGACTGAAGCACAGAGAGGGTCTGTGACTTACACAGGGTTGCACAGCATGTTGGGGGCAGAGCTGAGGTGGGACCCTGACACTTGTGTTCCCACCCCAGAGAAGGCACAGAGTTGACACAGCCCTGCCCCCGAGCTTCCCCAAGTCCCCCTCCTCCAACAGGCCTTCCTACCCTCATCCAGCCTCAGAGTCTGCCCTTCATAGGACACCAGTCCCAAGGGGTTGAAGACGGAAGGAGGGACTTGGGGGGGTAAAAGCCCAACAGGGAAGGGGGGTGGGCAGGAGAAGAGTCCCAGGTGGAAGATTCCAGGTCCCCAAGGCAGACACGGAATCACCCCATAAACTCACAGACCCCAGGCCCCGAGTTCCAGGAGCCAGGCCCGGGGGCTCTGTCTCACACGGTCCCCAGGCCAGGCCCCGCCCACGTCACCTCAGCGGTCCTGGCCCTGCCGTGAGCTTCGTCCCTTGCATGAGGCGGTGGCCTCCGAACCCCCCAGCCCTGCTCCCCACTCCCCACTCCAGCTGCCAGCGACCCCAGCCTCTGCTCAGGAGCACGGCCTGGGCCAGGCTGGTTCTGGGCCCAAGAGACGTGGCAATAGACAGAGGGCCAGCGCACAGTAGGTCTGTCCAGGAGGGCGACACCGGAGAGCCGCGGCAGGCCTGGGTTGAGGGAATTTCACCTGCCGTCACTGCCTGGTCAGCCCCTCATGGGCCGCCCTGTGGCCTAAAGGAGAAAGCCTGGCGTCCACGTCCCTCTCTACCAGACCCAAGCCCACCTGCACCCCCGACCCTTTGGCCAAACTCAATGAATGGCGGCTGCCCGGGTGTGGCAGGCTGTTTCCTGCCTCAGGGCCTTGGCGTGTGCCACGTCTTCCTGGGATGCCTTTCTTCCAACGTCTAACTCCTCTTTCAAGAGTCATTTAAATGTCCTTTGGTGCAGCCTTCCTGGACCAGGGCCCTCCTGCTCCTGTAGTCCCGGATCATCCCACGCCTGGGACACCGAGGCTGTCTGACTCTCCTCCTGGACTGGGAGGTCCTCGTGGGTGGATCCCGTGAATAGGGGCAGACTGTTTAGTTCCCCCCAAAGCCCCCCGCACCCGGCACAGGGCTGGCCCACCACAGAGGCCGTCTAACGCTGGCAGAGTTTCCAAATGGAGTGGAGCCCCCCGTCATCTGCTCTGGGCAGAGGGAGAGTCCGGGGTCTGGTGGACCCCGTGCCACCCAGCCAGGCAGCTCCCGGCCTCACCCTTGGACTGAAGTCCTTTGCTACGGGGACACTGACTGGGATTCTCTCAGCACAAAACCCTGTTCTAGAAGATTCAGTGCCCGAGAGAAGTTCTATCTGAACACATCTCAGGGCATCTCTTCCTTGGACGCTGATGGCATCTGTCACAGCAGCTGAACCAGGAGAACTTCCAAAATCCTGCCACTGGAACCAGAAGAGATGACCTCCACGAGGGCCTCAGAGACCAGGGGCCTGTAGCCGGGAGGGGCTCAGCCGTGCACTGAGCGGGGGCCGGTGCAGGGCCTGGTGCAGGGCCGGGAGCGCGGGCAGGGTTTGGGGCTCCCGGAAGCCTGCTGTGTCTCCCCCACTGCCCAGAGGCCAGTCCTGGGCAGCCACGTGCTGACCATGTCCCTTGACACCTCGGGAGCCCTGTGCCCATCCTGTCCCCGCTCACCCGCCACCAGCTCTTACGGAGCCTCTGCCGGGAACCGAGCCACCAGGCGGGGCCCAGAGGAAGCGCAACGGGACAGCCACCTCAGCGGGTCCCTGGCCATCGACAGAGTCCACCGGGTCCTCAGCGAGCAGGAGAAATGGGGCACAGGCTGCCCGGGTCCCTGTCACCCAACCCTTCGCCTGAGCTCAGCCACCTGGGCAAGGTGCGTCCTCACCTGTCACAGTGCCACCCAGGCTGGGGGGGACGGCCTGTCAGCTCAGGTCAGGACCCAGTGCCCGTGTGTGGGAGCGGAAAGTGGCCTGGGAGCCTCGGCCGCCCCGGTCCCGCCCCTGCGCTGAGCCAGGCCCGGCCACCTCCCGGCCACCTTCCGGCCACCTCCCGGCAGCCGTCCTCCTCCACCTGCGCACAGGTCCCTGGGCTTTGAGGTGGCCGCGCCATCCTGTCACCTACCAGCGGGCATTCCGCACACGCTCAGCTAATACCCATCTGGCTGTACGTGTCAGGGCCAGATCAATCCACACAGTGAAAACAAAACCGTCTCTAATAAGAATCCTAATCGCCAGGCCTCAGGGGGCCGGGCCTGGGCAGATGGAGGAGCCCGGCCGGGCCTGGCCCCGCCGCCGCCCAGGGTGCTTCCGCAGCCCGCCCTCGTGGGCCGGGCACCGGGCCTCGGGCCAGGAGGGGCCCTGCCCCTGCTGAGGGCACCTTGCCCAGGCCACCTGCAGGCTGGCAGCTGCCTGCGGCCCCGGCCACCTCTCCGCTGTCCTCTGCAGAGAGCTGGAGATTTGACAAATAAGGTGTCCGCCTGCGGCCGACCAAGGAAATTAATTCTCCACCAGATTTTAAACACAGTCAGGAAGGCACGGGGGCCCGCCCGCTCCCCTCCGGAATGAGGCGCTGATATTTATAGAAAGATGATTAGGGCCGCAGAGGGTGATTTATATCCTGCGTCCAGGTGACAGGAAGGACGGCCACCAAGACTTCAGTCCCTGAGATGCCACTCCACCAGGTGATGTGTCCTTCCCCTTTCTGGAGGAGTGGGGGAGAGTGCAGTGGGGTGTCCGGGGAGGTCACTGGGTCAGGAGCGGGGAGGTGTTCCCAGGTGTTCTTCCTGGTCCGGGAATTGGGGGAGCTGAGACACCGCCCACCCCTCCCTGCTGTGTGCCCCTGAGCCAGTCTCTTGGCCTCTCTGGGCCTCCATCTCCCACAGGTAAAATGGACGAGCTGCATATGGCTCTGACGTTCTTCCACGGGTCTCTGAGTCCTGAGTGCAATCTCAGCAAAGCCCCCGAAGAGCCCTGAGACCTGGTAGGGCCGCCTCCTCCTCCTCCCCCTCCCCCCGGGATTTACTGTCTTCCTCTGTGAATCCCAGACACAACCCCTGTCCCAGCCCTTCCTCTCCAACAGGGGGTCCCGGGACCAGCCAGGGGCCACGGTCCTCAGCAGGTGAAGACCCACCAGGGAAGCTCTGAGGACATCTCAAGTGGCCCTGGGCCGTCCCCAGCTCCTGCTGGGCTCAGGCTGTCCATCAAGGGGGGGCTGAGGCCTCACAGAGCGGGGGGCTTCCTGGGGGCAGGAGGGGACGTGGTGAAGGCCACGGTGAGGGGCCCGTGCTGCTCTTTCCAACTGGAGTGACACGGACAGTCACAGAAGCCACCAACAGGGCAGAAAATGTCTCTCCTCGTGGGACTTCAAACCGGCACTCCCTTCCCAGATCTCGCTGCCTGCAGCGCGCTCAGAACTAATATTTTTTACTAAAACCTGTAATTATCTTGCAACTAGCATAATTACGTTGTATTATGATTTAAATGTGAAACTCAAAATACGCTGTGATTCCCGAGCCCTGCCCTGGCATTTCTTTATTATCTTTTATTAATGCGCCCGCAGCATCAGGAAAGGGGAGCCGCGGGCCTCACCCGGTCAGCAGGGAGCCCTGCCCTGGGTGTGCTGGGGACCGGGGCTGGAGGGGACTGGGCAGGCGGGGACTGGGCAGGCACACTCCTGCTCTGGGCTCCATTTCCCACCAGCTGCAGGAGGAGCGTGGAGCATCTCCCAAGAGCCCGTGAAGTCAGGAGGCAGGTGTGCGTCCCCGGGCCAGCGGGTCTCGGTGCGCGTGGGACAGATGGCTGGCGGATTCACGCTCCCTCACGACATCCAGAGCCGGGTGGCCCCTGTCCCTGAGCCGCTACGCACAGGCCAGCCCAGTTAGCCTGGCCTCTGCGGGATCAGTCACTGACCATCTGGGTGAGACCCGGGGAGGGCAGGTGGGCTTTGGAGAAGACTCTGTGGACAGAGGAGGCAGCTCCGCGCCATGGAGGTGGGAGCCCGGGTGCCATCGCACTCTGCCATTAAGGTTGGGGGCTTGGGGTTTGTCATCTGTGAAGCGAGGACCCGAGGCCTGGCTCGGAGGGCCACGGTGAAGATGAGAGACTCATCCTCAAAGGCAGGCCTCCTGCCGGGCCCTTGGTGCCCGTCAAACACAGACCCGCAGGCGAAGAGACAGCCCGCCTCACGGGAAGAGCATTTACTAAACGGCACACGCGACAGCACTTGAAACACTGTCACGAAACGACTTGACCATCCCCGTCAGAACAGCAGGACGCCGGGAGCTGGCAGGGAGGGCCACCAGGAGCAGGCTGGGTGGGGTTCAAGGCCGCGTTACCTCCTGAGCCTCAGTTTCCCCATCTACAAGATGGAGCTGTAAAGTCAGCAGAGAACCGAGCTGTGAGGCTGGGGGAGGCAGCCCAGCAGCCAGGCGGGAGCACACCGAGGTGGTGGAGGGTCAGCAAATCAGGGACGAGCCAGCGCCACTGAAGGAATTCAGAGCCCAGCAAGGTCAAGATGGGGGCAGTCAAGGGCGGGGCGAAAGGCTTCTCAAGGAAACCAGCAAAGGGCCTGGGGCCAGAGGAAGAGTCTGTCCTGCCGTCTCTGGGCAAGACCTGGCTGGAGCTGCCTGTCACCTGAGGTCACCAGCCTACACCCTGCTCCCTTCTAAAGGTATCAAGACGCTTTCCTGCCTGCCAGAGGCAGAGGAAGGTGCTAAGGGGGACCAGAGTCCTGTCCCCCTAACTCTGGGCCCCAGGACCTGTGTGGGCAGAGCCAAAGGTGAGGATGTTCCCAGTGGCTGATGGGGACTGGGGCCAGTTTTTCCTGTCTGGGGACAGGCTCTCATCTTTCTGATCCCTGCACAGGAGCTTCCTCTTCTCCGCACCCCTTCAGCCCAGGGGGACCGCTGGTCTCAACAGCCAGGCGTCCCTGTGCCTTGACACACAGCTAAAGGGTCCCGTGTCCAGCTCATGGGACTCACAGAGGGGTCCAGGGGAGCCAGGCGGAGCCCGGACCAACTGGGCACCAGCTGTTCATGCACCACATTCCCTGGAGCTCCCTCCTGGCTGCAGGGTGCCCCCCAAGTCCCCTGGGCACACACCTGCCCTTGCAGGCACCCACGGGTGGAGGGGGGCTGGGCTCCCCCTACGCACGCCTGCTCCTGGTCAGTGACACAGAGTCCCAGCTTGACACCAGAAGCACATGCCAGTTCCTGACCAAGGTGCCGGGTGTCCTCAACAGGACGCTGGACAAGATCTCCCAAATGCAGGCAGCCTAGGTCGGGGGCCCCGTGACAGACCCAACCTAGAGGGTCCTCCCCAGGTGCACCTGCCTGGACCCTCTGCACGCCCTCCCTGCGTCCCAGCAGGTGAGCAGCTCAGTGTTTCTCACACAGACCCTGGAGCTGGGCTTGTGGGAGCGACAGAGCCTGGCCACCTCCCAGCTGTGGGACCTCGGCAAGCTGCTTCTCTGGCCTCAGTCCCTTCATCTAAAAAAGGGATTAATTTAATATATATATATATATATGTAAATAGCGAAAGATGAGTGGAGTGCGGAAGAGGAGGGGAAGGGAGGAGGGGAGGGGACAGGAGGAGCTGGGGACTGAATGAGAAGTGTGTCCCCTGCTTTTATATTTTGTCCAAATTAATCCTAATGTTATGCACAACTTAAAAGAACCAATAAAAAGACAAAAAAAAATTTTTTTTAAACCCAGGATAATAGTGGTTCCTACTTCATACTGTGGGAGTGGGGATGAAATGAATTCACACACGCTCAGTGCTCACAACTGCACCCGCACGAGCGCCGAAGTGGGTCCCTAACTGAGGTACGTGCCCCCAGGTCCCTAGCTGTACCCGTCAATGTCCACCGAGGGCACCTCCTGGCCACGACACACAGGTGGCCGGGTGTATCTGCTATCCGCAGCCCTGGAGTCAACCCATCCCCCCAGGGCGCCACCCAGAGGCGGAAGGTGACGTCCCCCCCGCGGCCCCGCCCCTCACCCGCCGCCCGCCCACGGGGCGCGCTCACCCACGCACGCATCCCGCTGCTCCTCGTAGCCGGCGCTGCACACGCACTTGCCAATGGGCACCAGCCACTCGCCCTCGGCGCTGCAGTACATCTTGGGGGTGTCCCGCTCCTCCGAGTGCCGCACGCACTGGCCCCGCACCTCCACCAGCGAGGACGAGTCTGCGCCGGTCACCGCCTCCGAGAAGGCCGCCAGGTTGCGCACCATGGCGGGGCACTTCTTGTAATAGATGCGGAGGGAGAGGATGGCGAGGCAGGCGCCGATGTCCTGGAAGGCCAGGTAGAAGCCGCGCTTGCTGAGCGGACCCACGCCGCGCACCTCCGTGTTGAGTTTGAGCCGCCGCACGCCCAGGTCGGCGCCCGTGAAGCTCTCGTCGGCCGCGATGGTGTCGATTTTGAGGAACTGGCTTTCCTGCGTGCTGGAGCCCAGGTCGCGGTCCGACTCCAGGTAGTAGAGGTTGAAGGTCTCCTTGCAGGTGCCCAGCACGCCGGGCATGCTGTTGCAGTCGCGCAGCGTGAACTTGATCTCGGCGTAGACGCGCCGGGCACCGTCGCGGGGCACCCAGCTCGTGCGCAGCCAGTTGTTCTGGTTGGGGCTCATGACGTTGCACACCTGGTACGTGTGGATGGGCCGGAAGGACTCGTCCACCTCGTTGATGGAGTCCCACTGTGGGCGGAGAACACAGCTCGCTAAGGAAGCCGCGGCACCCAGCCCGCGCCTGCCAGCCCCTGGGCCCGGGCCACGCACGGTGCCTTCTCATGCCCCTGGGAGAAGGCAGAGCAGCTGACCCTCAGAAGGGTGGTCATAGGTCTCAGCTGCCCAGTGCCCTGCAGATGGGACCTCACAGAGGACCGCAGTCCTCCTGGGAAGTGCACTGACTTCCTGTGGATGAGGACAGGGACTAAGGTGTGAGCCCCAAGCCTGAGGTCACACAGCTGGCTCCGGCTGCACTGGCACCCAGGCCCCTCACCCACCGAAACCAGCCTCCATCTCTGTACGGCTGCGCCTGTCATTCCCAGAGTGAGGGCCCCTGCTGGGGGGAGTTGGCCTCACTGCAGCTGTCACAGGGGTCTCAGGACCAACAGAGACTCTGCTGGCCCTGCCTGGAACCCCCGCAGCCCCTCCTGCCCTGTGCGCCCTGAGTGCCCACCACTCCCCCAGCCCTGCTGTTCTTACTGGTCCCCTGCCTCCCGCCCAAGGCTGGGGACTCCCAGACTGGCCTGCCTCCCACTCAGCTGAGGGTGCAGGAAGGTCAAGTGTGTGTCCTCTGTACCAGGGAGTGGCCGGGCAGGAGTGGATCAGAGATGAACCAGGTGCTCTCCCGAGCGGGGAGGCAACCCCAGCGATGGAGAAGACATCGGCCCACCGTGCATCGGAGAAGGGATCAACATGCCGAGGAGGCAGAGGAAGACCTCCCAACCCAGGGGTTGAACCATCTCAACAAAAGAGGAGCCAAGGACCGGAACAGACATTTCTCCAAAGACCTACAGATGGCCCAATACACGTGAAGAGCTAGCTGCTCCACGCCGCTGGTGGCTGCGGAAGCAGGAAGACCACACTGGGAGCCACTTCATGGCCATTAGGATGAACGCCGTGTTTACAAAAAACAAAACCCAGAAGATGCCCAGTGTGGGTGAGAATGAAGAAGCCGCACACGGGCGGGATGTGAAATGTGCAGCCACGGTGCAAAACAGCTCGGTGCTTCCTCCAGATGTTAAAAATAGAATGGCCACGGCACCCCGCAATTCTGAGCACACACCCCCGAGGACTGAAAGCAGGGTCCCCTGGAGGTCACTTGTACACACGGTGTTCACAGCAGCGTCACTCACCACAGCTGAGACGTGCCGCTGGGGGTGCAGCTCACGGGTAGAGACCTTGCCTAGCCCGTGCGAGACGCTGGGCTTGATCCCCAGCACCGACCCCCCAAAAAGAATCCCAAACCAATAGCTAAACTGGAAGCGGCCCAGATGTCCACCAACAACTGGATGGATGAACAAGATATGGTGTATGCACACAAGATGTGCATAGAGCTGAATCAAACATAGAATATCATTTAGCCTTAAAAAAGAATGAAATTCTGATACCTGCTAAAATATGGGTGAACCTTGAAGAGATTACAGTAAATGAAATGTGCCCGGGACAAAAGGACAGGTCACGCAGGACCTCACTTAACAAAGCTCTTGGCTTAGTCGGATTCGTGGAGGTAGAAACTAGCCGGGGGCTGGGGGGAGGGGGAGTGGAGACACCACTTAGTGGGAACAGAATTTGGTTTTACAAGATGAAGCGAGTCCTGGAGACGGACAGCGGTGACGGTCACACAGGGACGTGAGTGCACTGACCGCTGCCGACTGTACAGTTAGCAGTGGATGCGAGCAAACTCCAAGTTGGGTCTGTTTTACCACAAGGGAAAAAGAGTAGGGCGGGGTGCGGCTGGGTGGCAGAGCGCCTGCCTGGCACACACGCACGGGGCCTGCGTTCCCCCCAGGACCCCACAAAACACACAAAGACACAGACAGAACAAACCCTTCATGAGGGCGGGGTGCTCAGCGGGTGGGGAGCGCCTGCCAGGCAACTCAGGGCCTGCCTTCACCCCAGAAAACCAGCCAAACAGAAAGAGTGAGGATGTCACCCAACTGCCCCCCACCTTCAGTGCTTCCCGGCCACGTGCAGGTGGAGGGGGTGACCACCTAGGGACGGGGTTTCCAGGCACGAGGGCAAGTCTCAAGGGCCAGCCTGGGCGAAACAGGGGTGCGCCCGCTCAGCCAGAGCGGACACGCAGCTGAACCCGAGGGCTGGCGGCAGATGGTGGGCTCAGGCTCCGCCCTCGACCTTCTCTCGGGGTCTTCCTGTGCAGCTGTCCTTGAACTAGAGATCCCATTACCTACCTACGGGGAGGGCCTGAAGACCACTCCTCGGTGGGTCTCTGAGAGCCTGGGGGCTGGGCTTGTCCCCCAGTGCAGGGGACCTGGGTATCCTGACTGTCACAGGCCCCTCCGTCCCTCCTCGTCCCTGCCAGGTGTGGTCCCACTCTTGGTGCCCAGATCTATACATCAGGGCTCAGACAGACCCCGATTCAGCCCGGCCTCAGACCCTGCCCTGAGCTCAGGCCTGGCCCCCGGAGGCCCCTAACTGGACACACAGGAGCCGGAGCTGGCAGACTCCCCCACCTCCCGGGCACTGTGGGAGCAGGGCCTCGTCTCTAGGCACCTCGGGAGCGTCCTGCTCCCCCGCCCCAAGAAGGAGCCCTGCCCTGTACCGCACTCTGCAGCCAGAGCCTCTGGGCAGCACCGGGCCACATCTGGGGTTAAAGTCATGGTCACAATTAATGGAACACCAGAGAGCCTGCCAGCTGCTCCCTGTCTGTTTCCTGCCAGGGGCCTGGATAAATTAATCAGCTTGATCCGAGTCCACTCCAGCCACCCCACCAGTGCCAGCAGCTTGGCCAGCCCTGCCGGCCCCAGGAGCCACTGCGAGGCCTGGCACAGGGACACAGCCAGTCCCCTTCTCCACAGGGCACCCTGCTCCACACCAGGGGCCACTCCCACCCCGGTGGCCTCTCAAGCTCTGGCCGCTAACCCTGGCTCTCCTCCCCGAGCCGTGCTCTCTTCCTGGGACAGAACACAGTGAACCAGCTGCGTGTCCCTGGGAAGTCACATCCCTCTCTGAGCCTGGGGTTCCTCATCAGTGAAATGGGGTTGCCGATGGCCTCCGTTTCTGCCTCCTCCAGGAGGTGAGGATCAGGTGTGTCCCCTCACCTAAGGCAGGGCGATGAGCAACAATTCCCCAGGCAAGGTGCAGATGTCCCTGGGGGGGTGCAGATGTCCCTGGGGGCAGAGGGGGGACGTAGCCTGGCAAAGCACACAGGTCCCCCCAACCTGAGCAGAGTGGCCTGGCCTCTCAGAGCTTCTCACGGGTAAAATTCACCCCCCGTGGGCAGCTGCCCCGACCCATGGCCGACCCCTGTGATAAACGGGGTGGCCGAGGCCAGGTGAGTGACCTGCCCGAACCCTCAGTCCCAGGAGGCAGAGCCTGGCCCAAGGAGCCCAGCTCCCTTGCCCTCCAGGCTGTGCCACTGCCTGGTACCGGGGCTGGGGACAGCCCTGCCCGGCCTCTGCACTCGGGCTGTTGGTCGGACTCCAGGGAGGGACAGAACCTCAGGGACCCTCTGCAGGAGTGTCACCTGGAAAGCGAATCAGACAGAAGAGGCCCGCCCCCAAGCACTCCAGACAGGGACACGTGCATGTTCCTCCTGCCCGCCCCCAGCACTCCAGACAGGGACTCGTGCATGTTCCTCTGCCCCCACCCAGCACTCCAGACAGGGACTCGTGCATGTCCCTCTGCCACCCCCCAGCACTCCAGACAGGGACTCGTGCATGTTCCTCCTGCCCCCTCCCCCCCAGCACTCCAGACAGGGACTCGTACATGTCCCTCTGCCACCCTCCAGCACTCCAGACAGGGACTCGTGCATGTCCCTCTGCCCCCGCCCAGCACTCCAGACAGGGACTCGTGCATGTCCCTCTGCCCCCGCCCAGCACTCCAGACAGGGACTCGTGCATGTTCCTCTGCCAGCGCCCCAGCACTCCAGACAGGGACTCGTCCATGTCCCTCTGCCCCTGCCCAGCACTCCAGACAGGGACTCGTCCATGTTCCTCCTGCCCCCTCCCCCCCAGCACTCCAGACAGGGACTCCTGCATGTCCCTCTGCCAGCGCCCCAGGCTGAGGCTCTGCAATCGGGGACCAGGCATCCCGGTCCAGCTGTCTCCCCTCCAGGCCACCCCAAGCTCCAGGAGACCAGGAGGGCAGTCCCCAGCCGCACCATGGGGACCTGGCGTCTCCACGGGCTAAGAGACGTGCTGTGGGGCCGGCCGGGGCCTGAGCGGGATCCCAGCTCCCGTCGTCACCCAGGACCTGTCCACGAGGGGCCGCTCTCCTCCTGCCGCAGGTCCCTCACCTGTGCCGTGGGCCGCAGCCACCTCCCCGACCCTGCGGGCTGAAGCCGCCCGCTTCTGCGAACCGCTCAGAGCCGCGTGGGCCTGGGCGGTCATTTTTAATTTGTCCCAAATGAAATGAGAGAACACTGAGCCGTGGTCTAGTGTCCCACCAACAGACCCTCCCATCACCCGTCACACTCCTCACCTGCTAACGCCCACGGCTCCTGATCACCCTGAAAACCAAGTCCTCGGCACTGAGTGGGGCATTGACCCCCCAGAGCCCATCTGGGGCCAGGCACGTCCCCCTGCACAGGGCCTGGTGGGTCCCTTCATAGCTGCGGGGACTCAGGGGACTTGCTCACTCGGCCAACGGCAGGCAGGTGTGGACCAGGCTGAGACCTGAACCCCCAGCACAGGTCAGGCCCGTGAGCGGCCACACGGCCCCACCCTGTGAAGCCCGTCCACACCCGCGCCACCATGATCTCGAGACGGGGGCTCCCTCCTGGCTCCGGGGCCTGGAGAGTCAGGGCCCACAGAGGCTGCCCCGCCAGCTCCCCCGTCCCTGGACACAGGGGCTGATGACCACAGGCTCAGCTCACTGCTGCCTGGTGATGAGACCCCCAGAGAGAGTGGGGGATAGGGCTCCATCCTGCCCGCCAGCCACAGGCCCAAAGGCTGGGATGAGAACTCACCCCAAAGCCCAGCGAGACGCCTCACAAAGTGAACTCTTGGTGTCATCATCACCATTAGTACTAGCAATATTGTCCCTGTCCCCAGAGCCATGGAAGTAGAAAGTGTTCACGAAAGAAGTCAGTGTGCTCACGTCCATGTGCTCACAGGGGTCTGTGTGTGTGTGCGTGTGCGTGCGCACTGGTGGCAGGAAACTTGGGTGAGATAATAACCCATAATCCACACTAAGGGGGACAATGGTAATTCAAATAATAAAAGCTGACACCTGCCAGGCGCGGTGGCACACGCCTGTGATCCCTGCAGCCCGGGAGGCTGAGGCAGGAGGATGACAAGTTTAAAGCCAGACTCGGGAACTTAGGGAGGCCCTAAGCAACTCCGCGAAACCCTGTCTCTAAATAAAACACAAAATAAAAAAGGCTGGGGTGTGGCTCCTGGTCAGGCACCTCTGCGTTCCATCCCTCCGGGGCTCAGTGTGCCGCCCTGTGGCTGTCCCCTCCCCACCCCCACAGCAAACCCCAGGAGGCCGACCCAGGTGGGGTCCTTCCTTCAGGTGGGAGACTGAGACTCAGGGAGAGGACACGGTGACCCAAGGCCCCAGCGCACCAGCGGCAGAGCGGGGTCCCACCCACTTAATGGGCTCATCCTGAGATTCGGGAAGGGGCAGCGGAGGGGAGGGCCGCTCCGCCTCGTCCCTGGAGCCCCCTCCCCAGGAAGGCAGAAGGGGGCGTCCCATCCCTGCCAAGGATGACCACAGGGACCTGGTGGGCTGGCCCAGGGTCACCTTGGAGGCCCCCTGGGGCCTGGGGCCTTGGCCACAGTGGGGGCTGCCATGCCCCAGGTGACTGTGACCCACAGCGGCTCGGCCCCGAGCAGATCCCGGGGAGGACACGCGGCCTGGCTGGCCTTCCTGGCTCTGTCTCCTGGTCGCCACGTCTCAGGTGGCCTGGGCCTGGCCTGGGCCCGGCTGGACCCTGAGGTCTCAGAGCCGGGGCAGTGGTCCCCAGGGCTGAAGTGTCCAGGCTGTTGCGAGGCCAGCCACCCTGCCTCCAGCTGCAGGGGCCTTGGGCAGCCCCTTCGCCTCTCTGGGCCTCCACTCTCTTTGGATCTTGTGTTGCTGAGACTCTGACTCGGGCCTCCCCCCGGCTCCCGGAGGCACGGCTCCGGCCCGTCACTCACCCCGTGCGCCGGGTACGTGAGCCAGCCCCAGTCCCCGTGGATGGTCGACGTGTCCAGCAAGTTCACTGTAAAACAGGAGACGGGAGGCGTCAGGTCCCTGTGGCCCTCCTCCCAGCCCCCAGCCCAGGCCCCCTCCCCCAAGGCCTCCTGCAGAAAGCCACCTGCCAAACTCCGGGTGCCCCAGGGGCCAGGGATCCTGGCTGGTGGCTGGGCTGGTGGCTGGAGGCCAGCCTCGGAGCCTGGGAGCCGCGGGGAAGGCCCTCCTCCTTCAAGGTTCAGCCTCCTCCAAGGCTCGGCCTCGTCCGGTTAAATGGGGTGGCGGTGGCGCCTGTCTCACGGGGCGTTGGTGAGGATGGCCCGACACAGGGTCACGGTGGCACCAAGCCATCACTCCGTGAAGTCAGACCTCCCCGTGGGGGACGGGCCCCAGCTTCACGATCACCAGTGTCCCCCAGGAAGGGCCTGGCATCTCCCGCGCCCCTGAGCACAGTGATGGGGGGACCTAGAAGAGGAGGCGCAGCTCTCCGTGTGCACCTACTGTGTGCCGACTCCGTGAGGGGAGCTGTGGGCCCGTGCGAGACCTGGCGGAGGAGGCCTGTGCTTTCCATCTCACGGAGGAGACGTCCGACCCAGGACCTGGCCCAGGCCCCCAGGGGCGGGGGTGGCCGCCAGAACCTCTCCTCGCCCACCCCACCCCACCCCTGGGAGCCGCCAGAGGGAGCCCCAGTGTGGACGGAGCTCAGACCCAAAGGGCAGGCCCGTTCTCAGGCCCTGTGTCCAGCGGACAGTTCAACAAGGGAAAGGGCCCACCTCTGGGCTCTTGTGACAACCCAGCCACTTATTGGCAAGTAGCCTTCCCCCTTTCACCCTCGATTTCCTCCTCTGTAAAATGGGTTAATAATGCCCAAGGGGTCAGAAGAGTGTTAAGAAGCCACCTGTAGCTGGGCCTGGTGGCTCATGCCTGAAATCCCAGCGGCCCAGGAGGCTGTGGCAGGAGGATCACAAGTTCGAGGCAGCCTCTAACTTAGGAGCCTCTAAGCAATTTAGCGAGACCCTGTCGCAAAATAAAAGATCAAAAGGGCCGGGCCGGGGTGGTAGAGCGCTTGCCTAGCCTGAGTGAGGCACTGGGTTCAATTCTCAGGATCACATATAAAGAAATTAGAGGTCACGTATAACAAATTAGAATTAAAAAATAAATAAATTTAAAAAAAAAGAAATTAAAGGCCCATCAACAACTAAAAGCATATTTAATAAATAAATAAAAAGGGCAGGGGGTGTGGCTCAGTAGTTAAGCGTCCCTGGGTTTAATTACACACACACACACACACACACACACACACACACACACACACACACACCATCATCTATGAAGGCTGGAGCCAGTGCCTGAGACAAGCCCGTCCTTCTCAGGGCTAATTTCCTTTCTCCAAGTCCTGCCCCTCTGTCCTCTCTCCATGTCCCTGGTTCCTACTCACTTATGCAGAAAAGGGGGCACAAAACTGGAAACCGAGGATGGATGCCAGCTCTGCTCTGCCTGCTGTGTGTTCTTAGGTAAGTCCCTTCACCTCTCTGAGCCCCTGTTTCCTTTTGGTCTAGTTGGTGACGGTCAGGAGGGGCATCTGGCTCCAGTCTTAACACCTTCCCAGTTTCAGGGCTTCCACGCATCTCTTCTCCAACAGCCACCCTAATCCCGAGCTTGGCGGCTCACAGAGGGTTAAAACCGGAGCCTCTGGGAACCTGGCGGCAGGGGAGCCCACACCTCAGAGGTGGAGACCAGTGTCCTCGGGAACTGCTGGAGTGACAAGCTCTTGTGTGCCTTTCCTTCTTCCCCTCACCTTCCCACCCCGTGGTCAGGGATCCCGGAGAGGGGACCGGCAGACAGAGGGGGCCTCGGTGCTCCTCCCCGCACCCCAGGGGCTGGGGGATCAGGGGAGGGGTCTCCCCACACGGGCCCCACACCAGGGGCACAGGCGAGAGAGGAAGGCTTCCCGCCTGCCTCCCTCCCTCCCTCCCTCCCTCCCTCCCTCCCTCTCAGGCAACGTGGAGAAAACTGGGTCAGGCAGCTCCCTCCTCCCGCTGGCTGGTGGGAGGGGGAGGGGGCCGCACTGCAGTCTCCCCCAGACCAGCAGGGCCCAGTTTGGAGAGAGGGTGGGACGCAGACACCCACGGACCCCCACACACCGGCATCCCAGACCTTTCTCCCAGCAGGAAATGGATTGAGCTCTAAGGAGCCTCTACCTTGGAGCAACCCGAATGAATGTCCACCACCGGGTCCTCCCCTGGGCACACCCTGACTTCAGGGACACTCTCCAGGTCCTTCTCTCCTCTAGGGAGCGCCACCCCATTAGTGGCTGATTCTCAACCAACCGGCCAAGGGGCGTGGAAAATCCAGAGATAAGTCAAAAGTCAATTCCGTGGGATTCAGAAAGGACTCTAGAATCCCAGAGCTGTGGGTCTCCATTCTTTCTAGGCCCTTCTCTGTCCCCTGCCCCTCCTCTGCCTCCAGTCCACCTGCACGGCCTCACCTCCTGCCCCTGGCCACAGGTGAGGCTGCAGATCACTTCTCAGGACCCACCAGGGGCTTGATGGAATCCAGCACACTCGCCCGGCCACAGCCCCAGTCCCCTGGAGACAGAGACCTTCAGCCACCGCAGTTGTCCCCTCTCCTGTTTCTTGCACCGTGCCAGAAGGCAGCTGACCCCCTGCCGGGCCTGCGTCCCCACTTGCAAAACACGAGGCCAGGACCCCGTGGTCTCCCAGGGCCCTGCAGAGAAGCAGCTCCAGACCCCTCCAGGCCTCAGTTTCCTCATCTGCAAGATGCCCACGGGCACCCCTCCTGGGCTTGCCAGACCGGGCACTTCTAGGGGGACCAAATGGGTCCTTCTCCTGCTCTGAGCAGCACAGATGCCTCCTAAGCCGCGCTGTCGACGGTGGAAGGCATTATGCGATTTCTTTTTCTCTCCAGCGCCGTCACCTTCCTCCATTCCATTTCGCTGAGACTAATACTTAAATTGATTTACATTCCCCGAGGACACAGCGCATGACAGTGAGGCTGGAGAATTCGGGGTGGCCAGGGGATGTCAGCCAGGATGCAAACACCTTGGAGATCACCCCAAAGTGGAGGATAGTCCACTCCCAAGAGCACTAAGGGGCCTGAGGCTGGGGCTTGGGGACATCTCTGCAGGGGCAGGGCCCTTCCCTGACCCACGGCTGCACAGCAGGGCCACTGTGAGCAGCCTGGTGCCAGGTGCTTGGCCAGCTGGTCCACCCTCACCTCTGCTGGACCCTGGGTGGGAACAGTCTCCTCCCTGGGTTCCAGTGCTCTCCCTAGCCTGCTGGGGTTCTGATCAGTCCAGGGACAATGCCAGGAAAACTCCTGATGTCCCAGGTCGGATCAAGCCCCAGGGCTCCGTCAGAGGCTGTCTCCCTTGGGTGTGTGACCCCTGCCCAGCTGCGGGCACTCTGCAGATGGCCGTGAACTCTGGCCTGGGATGATCCTCCCCACAGCCGCTCCTCTCCCCATCCGCCTTCTCCCAGACCTGCCACTTCTCCAACCTGCTCCTCTCCTGTCCTGGGCATGGGGACCTGGGAGAGTCTCCGCGGGGCTCTGGGGCTGGCAGCCTGTGATTTTGGGAAGTGCCGGCTCCTCCCTGGAGGGAGGGTTGAGGCCAAGAGCTGGGGCGCACCACCGGGCTCCCAGAGCCTGCTGTGGGCCTTCTCAGAATCCCCACCCCAACCCTGGGGAAATGTCAGCTCAGGCCATAGCACTGAGGGACCCCAGGCTCCAGGCTCCCCAATTCTGTCCTCTTCCCTACTCACCGAGCATCCCCAGCCACTCCCCCCCAGCCGGCCCTGCCCTGTCCTGGCACCTCACCTCTCCACTACTGCAGTGGTCCCTGCTCTCTGCTGGACCCGGCTTCCTAGAGGACGAGGACTACCTCTATGTGACAGTGTTCGTGCACATGCATCTCAGAGGGCACGAATGCCATCTGAGGGTCTCCTCGTGACATGTTCATGCACAGATGTCTCGTATGCTCGTGTGTCTACGTGTGTGGACGTGTCTGCCCCTGTGAACCGGCCGCATTGCTGCATGTGGGGGACTGTCCTGTGTGGGGTTGTCCCTGTGTGTGTCTGTGGCCAGGGTCCATGTGCGTGCGTGCTGCGGGGCCAGGCGGGATTCTGTGTGCTGTCTGCATGGGACAGTGGCTCTGTGGCCCGAGTGTGTAGACGCTGGCTCTGGAGGTCTGTCCAGCCTGGACCAGAGCCCAGCTCCAGCCCCCAGACCTCAGTTCCACAGCCCTGCGACAGTGCCAGGTCCTGTGTCCCCTGGGCAGTGCGGTGCGGCACAGGGGACGGGGCCAGGGAAGCAGGACCCGCCGGCTCCGTGGGCTGGACCTGGACTGTCTAGTGGGGCTGAGGGGTGGGGGAGCCCTGGCTGCCCCCTCTCAGCTCTCCTTGTCCCTCCTCCCACCAGAAGTCACCTCCTGGATCCTTTTGGTCACACTCATACACCCCCACCTCCTAACTCGCCCCTACCCTCCTCCTCCAGGCCCCCGAGTGACAGGGCCACCCTGGCTTTGACCCAGCGAGACCCTGCCTCAGTCTCTTGCCCCCGCCCTTGCTCCACGGTCCTTACAAGGCGGCTCCTCCTGAGGCTGCCTCTCCTGTGCTGCAGCCACTGCTGTCCCCTCTCCCCACTCGCCAGCCCTTGCCCTGCTCCCAAGGCTCATTTGCAGCCCCTTATTCCTGCGTCCCCAGCGCCCCAACCTGTTCTCTGGTCCTTCTCAGTTCGTGGTCCCCAGATTCCGATGACATTCCCAGCCCCTTTTCCTTCAGCCCTCTGAACCTTGACCCCCATTCCTGTCCCTCTGTCCCCTAGTGCTTGCCACTCTGTTCTGCCCTCTGTCCCCAGCCCCAGCCCCTGCCCTCTCTGTCCCCTCTCTCCTCATACCCTTTTCTGCTTTCTGTCCCATCCTGCACCTTGTCCCCAAGTCCCTTCCTCAGTTCTCTGTCCCCAGATCTGCATCCCTCCATCCTGTCCCAGCGCCCGGTTCCTCGGTCCAGCCCCCTGTCTTATCCCTCGGTCCCCGACCCCTGTGCCTTGGTCCCCGTCCTCAAGCCCGCGGGTCCCATCCCCACCGCCCTGTCCCCCGCCCCAGTCTCTGCCCCTTACCCCTGCCCGCCCGGCCGAGGGCTCGGGCGCTCGGAGCTCGGGGTCGCGGCCAAGGAAGTTGAGCCGCAGGCAGCGCGCGCCGCGCCCCCGCCCCCCGCCGCCGCTCACCTTCGCCGCGCGCCGCGGACACGCAGGTGGCCGCCGCCGCCGCGGCAGTGACGACCCAGAGCGCGGGGGGCAGGCGGCCCCGGGCGGGGGCCATGGCGGGAGGCGCCGCGCACCCTCGGGCTCGGCGGCGGCGGCGCGCTCCTCGTCCCGCACCGGCCCCGGCGCCCGGCGCACACCCGGCTCAGCCGCACGCGGGCACCCGCGCCCGCCGCCGCCGCCGCCGCCCCGGGCGGGGGCCGGCCCGTCACGGCGCCGAGCCAATCAGCACCGAGGCGGGGGGACGCGGGGCCCCGCGGACACCGGCCCGGCCCCGCCGCCGCACGTGCGCACGCTCGCACCTCCGCGCGCCCCCGCGCCCGCCGGCCCCACGTGGACCGAGCCGACAGGACACCAGCGACACCGGGCCCACAGACCCGGGGCATGGCCCCTGAGGACATCCGCCAGCACTCCGCTCCCACGCACGAGCCTCAGACACTCCGAGTGCCTGGCGAGGTGACCGCAGGCACACGCGTGACAGAGGCGCAGAGGCTGGGCCAGAGAGAAAGTCCAAGGCACTTTTAGTTTAAAAGAAAAAAAAAAAAATCCTCCCGCCCCAACCAAAGGACTAGACAGTGGCCCCCCTGGTTTATGGAGGCCTGAGTGGGTGGTGGCCTAAGGCACCAGACAGACAAGCTCTTAAATCCTGGCTGTGTGACCTTGGGCAAATTTCTTAACCTCTCTGAGCCTCAACTTCCAGGTGTGTAAAGCTGGAATAATGGTGCCCAGTCCTGGGGCAGTTTTGAGAATTAAATTAAAAGGTTCCTGTGAGCCCCTGGCGCACTGCCAGGCACCTAGCCAAGTGCCCAGCAATGGCAGCTGCTCCCTAGTGCCAGGACCTTCCACACCTCCAGTTCTGTCCCAGGAGCAGGGGTCTCATCCTGGACAGGCTTTGTGGTGGGGTGGGGGTGGGGCAGGGAGATAGGGCTCCCCCCTGGGCTGGACTTTCCATCCCCCAGTCCCCATGCAGCCAGAGGACCCAGCAGTCCATTAGCAGGGAGCAGAGCTGCAGCCTCCGGCTTATGGCTTCAGCAGACTGGCACAGCCGTTGTTCAGCCCTCTGCCATCACTCCCAGCTCCTGTGGTTGTCACCTGGGAAGACTTGGGGTCGGTGACTGGAGGTCCCAAGAATGATAAAGACCATTTGGGGAGCATGTGCCAGACGTCTTAGGAGCTTTCTGCACTGTCTAGCTTAAACCTCAGGGAGGGGCCTCTAAGGACACTGACACTGAGAAAGGCTGTCACTCACTCGCTGAAGGTCACACAGTGGGCCAGGTGCTGGCGAGCTGTCAGCCCAGGTCCACTGACTCCAAAGCCCGTGGCTTCCCTCTCCGTCTTTCTTCCCACGGAAACCAGGAAGGCAGCTCCGTTCCAGAGCCTCTATCTAGCAGCTCAGACCAACTACTTCCAAAATGCAGTGAGCCTCCTGTCACCAGAGGCATCCAAGCAGATGCCAGCCAGAGGTTGTTCACAGATGCTGTGACGGGGGCAGAGGGGCAGAGGAGCTGATTCCACTGGATCCAGAGTGACACATTCAAATGCCCACGTGAAACAGGTGGGGGTCCTCCTGCAGTCGGCAGGGAGTGTCCCAGCTCCAGCGACACTGCCCGTGGCCCGGGAGCCCAGTTTTCTGCATCTTCAGAGCAGTCGTGAATCCAGAGCTTTATGGGGCGTCTCCTGACTTTTAAACTTAATCGCGAAGGCAGACTGGCTTGCTTTCTTTCTGTTTTTCAGTATGGAGGGGCAGAACCCCGGGGCAGGGTGGGGTCTACCACCCAGCGATCTCCGCAGCCCTTTTTAAAATTTTGAGACAGGGTCTGGCTAAGTTGCCCAGGTTGGCCTTGAACTTGGGATCCTCCTGCCTCTGCCTCCTGAGAAGCTGAGGTTACAGGTGTGCGCACTGTCCCGGGCCTAATGGGGGCACCAGGCCGCGTGGAGCAGTGGAAGGAGCGGCCTCAGCCCATCGGCCCCCAGGCTGCGCTTCAAGACTCCTCAAATGAGAGAGGCGGTGGCTGGGAAGTCGCTCCTGGAGCATCAGGAAAAACTCAGACAGTGTGAAGGTCACGGTCATACGTGCCTGTGGGTGTCCCCTACCCCAGCCACAGGGAGAAGCCAGTGAACGCAGAACCTATAGAAATGGTGGGGCCCTTCCCCTCCTCCTCTCAGGACCGAGAGCCTGGGCAGGGCCAGGACTGAGGGGGGAAGCCCTGAGAGGGGCCCGAGTGGGATTTGAGATAAACTCTGCCCCGCCCACTGGATCCTGAGCAGGGAGGCAGAGTGCACAGCAAGGGGCTGGCTGGGTCTTCCTGTGCACATGAGGTGCCCTGGGAATGTTTGTTGAGTGACTAAGTGACCCATGAACAGACATCCAGAGGCCCCCACGCCACTGACCAGGGACGCGGGGCTGGTGTTGCTGGAGGCTCTTTGTTTAGGTTGCCCTCAGGGGCGCTGTCGTATCCACCGCTGGGTTCCTCCAGGACCCTCCGAGGCATGAACCCGAAGCAGCTCATGGAGCAGGCAAGTTGGGCTGGGGGTGGTCAGGGCTGGACGTGGCCTCTCAGGGCAGCCACCAAGCCAGTCCTGTGCCTGCTCCCAGGCCCTCCTACACCCACCGTTTCCCTCTCGGGTGGGGACAGGAGTGTCCAACTATGGTGGAACCTCCAAAAATCTGTCTTCTCCCTGCACCTTTCTGAGCTTCCGTTTCCCCAGCTGGGAGCCAAGGTCCGTTTCACGGGGTGGGGGGTGCGGTGAGGTGTGAGCGGGTGTGCAGGTGGGGACTGAGATTGGGGGACGCCGCTGTTTTAAAGGAAGAGCTGGAGCTGAGCGGCTCTGGAACCCCAGGAGCAGCAGTTCAGGCACAGGCAAGAGAAGATGCGAATGATGGGGTCACCATTAAGTCCCTGCCCATCCCAGAGCCACCCTGGCCACTGCCATGAACATCTGGGTGCCCTAAGCTGCTTACCCAGAGCAGGACCTGGGCTCCCACCAAGAACCCCTCGCAGACATGTCCATCCTGGCACCATGCTCCCCGCGCTCAGCGGACAGGAGGGGCGCAGGCCACTGGCACGGAAATCTCTCCTCCCCTCTGGCTGGAGGACAGAGCCGGCAGGGGAGAGCTCTCTGGAAGAACCTGGATTCCTAACGTAGGGCCTAGGGGGCCCAGTGGGTTTGCCCCTCGGGGCCTTGGTTTGTCCATTGATAACAGCCTGCAGTGGGCGTGGGACCAGGGGTGGCTGCTGGGTCCCGGGTAACAGAGGTGCCCTTGCAAAGCTGCCGGCCAGAGGAGAGGCAGCCGGGGAAGTGGCCTCTGTCCCACAGAGACTTCCACCCAGCCGTGATGCGTGTGTGTAAACTTTGTCCTCCACCCCGACGTCCAGGCGGAGGTCCAAGACAGAAATACGGCCTGTGAGCCAGCGCAGCAGTGCAGGACTGTAATCCCAGCGACTTGGGAGGCTGAGCCAGGAGGATTGCAAGTTCAAGACCAGCCTCAGCCACTTAGACACTGTCTCAAAATTTTTAAATAAATAAATAAAATGGATTGTGTGCATGAGGCCCTGCAACTTCCAGTATTGCAAAAAAGAAAAGAGAGAGAGAGAGAGAGAGAGAGAGAGAGAGAAAGAAATACAGTGTGTGCCACATATGTAATTTGAATTTTTCCAGTATCTCATTAAAAATTAAATGTAAGAATGTATTTATTGACTGAATGAATGCTGCCTGGCACGAAGTATTAATTTATTAATCACTTATTTGGCAATCATGTAGTGAGCCTGTGACACCAGGCCAGGTGCTGACCTCAGCTGGGGGACCACACACACACACCTGGTCACTTATATAAGCACCAAAACTGTAAAATAAAATTTATAATTTAGGGGAAAAAAAACCAAACTTTCTTTTTGGACTGGAAATTGAGCCGAGGGATGCTCTACCACTAAGCTACACCCCCATCCCTTTTTTATTTTTATTTTGAGACAGGGTCTCACCGAGTTTCAGAGGCTGGCATTGAACTTGGGATCCTCCTGCCTCAGCCTCAGAGTCGCTGGGATGACAGGTGTGCGCCACCGCGCCTTCTGTCCAGAATATATCTAAAAAGTCATTTATAAGCATAAAATTCTGAATATCATTTGGCCTTTTCTCAGTGGCATGGAGTCATCATTATGAACAAAGTGTCATCGGCTGGCTGTGGCGAAGGACCCAGGGACGAGGAGGTGGGAACCCCGCTGCGGGCGGGAGACAGGTGCCGTCAGGGCTGGGGAGGTGGGGGACCTATTTGCCCTGCACCCAATCACCCTGGGTGCTCTGCCTTGTCTCTTCCCTCCGGCTGCTGCTTGTGCTGAAGGGAGACAGTTTCTACCTCCTCCCAAACAGCTGTCTCTCATCTCATGCCGGTGGAATGGTGTGTAAAGCAGGAGTCCATGGTTCTGAGTGAGGGTCTCGGCCAGGACTAGGAATGAGGTCAGTGTCAGTGGTGGAGACATCCTGCAGGTCCCTTCTGCCCGTTCCTGGCTCTTCTCGGGATATTTGCTCTCAGGATGTTCGCTCTCGGGTTGGGGGTAAGTGAGATGTTGTCATAAATACATAAGAGCCTTATTAATGGCCGGGCATGCACAGACTAATTGCTTCCTCCTGTTTACACACAATCAATCACTCGCAGCTTTGGAGCCACTGGCAGAGCGGAGCAGGAAGATGCCCGGGTGGGGACGGGCCCGGGCGGCTGCATCCTTCAAGTTCAAGGCTGCCCTGTCCTAAAAAACAAAGTCAAAGCGCCCACCCCTCGTTCCCCTGGCCGGCTGCCCCCTCCCCCTCCTGCTTCCCAGCGGTCAGCTCCCAGGCCGCCTCCTCTCTGCTCACCTGCACCTTCCAAAGGCCACCAGCCGCACTTCCTCTCCGCTGAGTGCACCTGGACCTCCCAGCCCTGTGGGTTACACCACCAGATGTCAGGAGCGCCCGCCCTCGGCCCCGACCCGCCACACTGGCTGGCTGACCCCCACCGCCTCGCGCAGGGCGGTGTGGTGGCACTTTAAGGCCCACATCCCTTCACCCTGCCAATATCGGTGCCCTCCTGGAGGCTGAGGCTGCTCTGTGGGTAAAGACCCACGTGGTCCCCAAGCCCGAGGTCCTGTCCAGATGGCCCGGACCCTCCCTTGCTGCCCTTCTTTGCTGGCCGCGTCCTCGTCCGCCTCCTGCCCGTCTCGCCCGGCTCATCCTTCGGCTCAGCTCAGGACCCGACTCCTGGGGAGGCTGCCCCAGCCGCAGTCAGCTCGCGCACAGGCCCTGGTCCAGCGCACAGCACCTGACTCTGTTTGGAACCCTCCCTGCCCTTGTGTGTGAGTCACACTTCCCTCCTGCAAGAGCCAGCCCCAACCTCTGTAAGTGCCTAGGGCCAGGGTTCGGGTTTGGCTGGCTTCAAGGCCTGGCGCGGGCAGCAGAGGCCAGGTCCTCTCTACTCGGCTCCTGTGACTTCAGGCAATTCGCGCTCCCTCTCTGGGGTGCCACTCCGCCTGGGGGGTGCCCCGAGGCCTCTCTACATCTAAGGATAACATGACAGGTATTCACCGTTCTTATTAATCTGAATAACAGTCCTTTGAAGTGAGTTCTATTCTTATCTACATTATCTCTATATAAATGAGCGTCACATGGGGGAGGGGGGACGTGACTTGGCCAGGATGTCACAGCTATTAAGTGGCAGGCTCGGATCTTCCTGGCTGCGAAGCCCAAGGAGCACTTAGTCACAAGACCTTGGGGCTAGGGGCACTCGGAGAGCCGAGTCCCGGGCAGGGGCTGAGTCCTGTTTGCAGGTCCCCTGGGGGGTTTGCTGACCCCAGCCCCTCAGCCTTCTGTGGGGAGCACGAGGAAGCTCAGCCTCCAAGAGGAGGCCCTGCCAAGTCCAGGGGCCAGACATGGTGCAGAGCAGGGCCCTCCCTGAGCAGAGTCAGGGGACAGGGCCGCTGCTGGGCAGCAGCTGGGGACAGTCTTGAGATTTGTCGGGAGGCAGCAACAAGCTCGTGCTGTGGAATCAGACCCAATTCAAACGCAGGCCCGGCCCTCCCTGTGTGGCGTGGCGTTGGGCGGCCGGTTCACCTCTCTGTGTCTGTCCTTCCCACCTCTTTTTTGGTTCTGGGAATTGAACTTAGGCGCGCTTGACCACAGAGCCACATCCCCAGCCCATGCCATTTTGGGACATGGTCTCACTAATTTGCTGAGGGCCTCACTCAGTTGCTGAAGCTGGCCTCAAACTTGCAATCCTTCTGCCTCAGCCTCCCAAGTTGCTGGGGTTATAGGTGAGGCCACCAAATCCAGCTACCACCGCCCTTGAGGCGTGGGAAGATCAAAAGGACACTGGCACAGAGTGGGCCCTGGTGGCCCCTGCCCACCTCTCCCTGTCAGCCCTAAGACTTTCCTCAGGGAGCAGGAGGGAGCAGGCCACGGTCATTATCAGAAAGAGGAGCATCAGTCCCCCTGATATTTAAAAAAAAAAACAACTTATCACCTTTCTGCCTCGCCAGGTGAGCCCAGCAGCGTACTGCTGGATGGGACAGCCCTCTGTGTCTGTGGTGATTTCAAGAGATGGAGAGTGAGAGAGGGGAGAGGAGAGAGAGACAGAGAGAGAACCGAGTGTGAGAGAGAGAAAAGGAAACTTAGGGAGACAGAGACCTGTGAGGGGCTGCGAGTCCGCAGGTGGCACCTGGTGACAGTGACTTGTGGTGTGGGCGTGAGGGAGGGTGGGCCGACCGCATCCTGGAGCAGGGGAATGTGCAGAGGCACTGGGCAGCGCCCCAGCTGACCCACGGGAACGCCCCGCAGCTCGGCCGCCTGCCCTCCTTAGGGCTGCCAGGCAGGGGTAGGGGACAGAGCCAGGGTGTGGCCAGCACCAAGTCCACCCCACCTGTACCCAGAGCCACCGTCCGGACCACCACCATCCCTGCTGCCCCCACAGGAAGCCCTGTGTGGGGCCCTGTGCTGGGTGACAGGCCACCTGCCCTTGTCGCTCTCTAGTCTGCTCCTCCTGGATCCCCACCTTCCACTGGGATCCAGCCTTCGCCCTGCAGCTGGAGCTCAGGGGCTCTGCCCCAGCAGCTGCCTGGGTCTGGGCCCCCAAGCCGCCCGGGCCTGGCGCTCTGCCTGCCGTCCCCGAGGCCTGTGGTCCCCCTCCTCCCAGCTCTGAGTGGCGGGCCACGATGAAGTCGTCTGGGAAGGAGGAAGCTAAAGACGCAAACACACCCGTGAAATCCCGGTGACAGCCGTGACCGCTGTGGCTCCCGCCATTAAACACGGAGCTTTAACGGCCCTGAAATACACCTGGGGCACTTGTCGCCACTCCCGCTTGACAGGCACGCACGGGGACGCGCACACTGTGGGGGGAACGCGCACACGGGGTGGGACGCGCACACGGGGAGCGGGGCGCGGGGGGTACGCGCACCCAGGCTCAGCCGGCTCCTGAGGGGACGTGCGTTGGGGCCTGCAGCCCCCCAGCTGAAGGGCGGGAGGGTGGGGTGGGGGGCTGGGCACAGGCTCCTGGGCCATCTGCATCCCTGGTGGCACCCCCCCTTCCCAGGACACACCTTGACTGACGCAGCCCATCATCCCAGCACCTTGCAAGAGGGGCTTGGTGAGGGTCAGACTCTATTTAATGTCCCATCTCCTTTGTCCCTTAGCCCAGCCTTGGGCCTTGCAGCACAGTGCCCGCCAGCAGCTGCGGGGGGCAGAGTCGTATCTGAGCACCTTCCAGTGAGTGGCCATCGAGGAAGACGGCCTTGGAGTTGGTCAGAGTCCCATGAAAGCCCCAGATGGGAAGCCTGGGGTCTGCTTCTGGCCTTGCCTCCCTCCCCCGCGTGACCAGCACCGCCCGCCTTTGGGCATCCGTTCCCTGTATGAAGGGTCTCTGTCCTGTCCCGGGGCATCCTGTGCCCCTGAAGCCGTGCCTGTGGTCCCCGTGGTCTGGCCAGGCACTCTGGACGCAGGGGCCCGGTGCCATCATTTCTGTCCAATAGCACCAGACACAAGATGCACAGAGGGGGCTGCGGATGTGGCTCAAGCGGTAGCGTGCTCGCCTGGCATGCGTGAGGCCCGGGTTCGATCCTCAGCACCACATACCAACAAAGATGCTGTGTCCGCCCAAAACCAAAAAATAAATATTACAATTCTCTCTCTCTTTCTTAAAAAAAAAAAAGATGCACAGAGGGCCCTTGGGACGTCCTCCCAGAGGGGACTTTGGGGAAGCAATCAGGACCCTCCTTTTGTGAGGCTCCCCACCACAGTCCCGAGTGCACCCTGCCCCCAGCTCTGCTGCGCTTCGCCCTCCACGCCCCTGCCCCTCCCCTGGCCCTGTCCTTGGGCTGCACTTGGGCTTCAGGTCTCCACAGCCCCCACTGACCCCCCAGCCCCCTCTGGGTCAGATGCACCCTGGGAGCCGGCCCAGCCCACCTTCACAGGCTGGTCCTGGAGCCTGGCCCTGCTGTGGGCGCTGTGTCTTCTCCAGGCAGCTGGAGGGGCCCTGGGGCGTGTTCTGCTCATCAGCTCATCTCTGCACTTGGTGAGCAGGACGGGGAAGGACCCCAGGAGGGAAGGACCCCAGGGCAGCTGGAGGGCGCAGGCTCTGGACAGCTCCCGGGCTTCCCGCCAGCTCCCCCAGGTCTCTGCACCCTCAAGCTCTGGGGCACATGAGGCCCCCCGGTGAGCGGCCTGTCTGGAGGTTCCCCCAACCGCCAGGCTCATCTGGGACGTCCCTCTAAAGTGCAAGCAAAAGCCCCTCTCCCCGCCCCCTTCGGCTGCCTTTCTAAACTCAGGTGCCCTCTCTCGGGGTCCCGGGGCCCCCCGCCATCTTTGCATCTCAGCCCAGTCCCTTCCGCCCTGCCCAGGTTCATCTGTAATGAGGACAAGAAGCAACGCGTCAAGAACTTTTAAATTTCTTGAGAAGAAAACTTGTCTTCCCTCCCTGCCTGGTGTAGCTGGGAGTAAGACCAAACCCCGGGGATCTTCTGCAGTGGAAAAGGTCAGACGGGTGGGGGGACAGTAACGGTGGGAAGCAGGAGGCAGGGTATGGAGATGGCCCCTGTGGAACTGCCCCCTGAGAAGGGACCAGCGGCAGGTGAGTGTCCTGGAGAGGGACAGGCAGACACCCCAGGGGACACTTAAGTGCAGGCATTTGGCAAAGAGCAGCTCAGGACAGAATGCCAGGCCTGGGTTTGGGGGACCCTGGTGACGAGTCTGGAGAGGCAGACGGGGCAGATGGCACATGGGGAGGAACTGTGGGCTCCACGAGGCTCATCTACAAAATGGGGACAATGACGGTGGCCTCCTCACGGGGTGGTTCTAAGGATGCAATGAATCAGTGCAAAGGTGGCGGCGAAGGACCTGCTGTGTGGGTGTCCTGTGTTGGTGGCGTCACGCTGGCCTTGGTGGCGGTGGAGCAGGTCAGGGTATGGCCCGTCTCCACGTTCCCACCACACTCCGGGGGAAATTCTCATCTCGGTTTGCAGAGGAGGCCCGAGGGTGACAAGGACAAGGACCTGGGAGCCCACATCTGACCCCAGAACCCCGCTCAGCCCTCGGCCCCCGGCACCTTCCTGTGTTCTTGCTGATCCCCGAAAGTCCATGGTTAGTGACCCCTGGGGAGAAGGACAGCTGAGGGACCGAGGGACGCTGGCCTGGTGGGGCTGGAGGCTGGCCCACAAGCCAGTGGAGGGAGCCCCGATGGTGACCGCGTGGCTGGATGTGGCTCGGGCCTTGGCTGGGGGTGGTGACCCCTCCCAGAGCCTGATGGACTTCAGGGATGGCACCTGGAGAGCGTCAGCAGCCCCTGATTTGAATTTCAGGCGCTGGTGTGTGGTTCTGCGGTGACAGCTCTTCGGGATGCTGGATCGCTGTCATGGGGGCGGGGGCTTCTGTCTGCGCCTCTGCCTTCCCAAGGAGGAGGAGCCGCTCCCGGAGGACAGCACAGTCAGGGACAGGGAGAAAGGGCTGTGGCAGGGCGGGGACACAGGAGCAGAGCTGTGGGGGACAGAGAGAGGAGGAGGAGGAGACTGGGAAGGAGAGTCAGAGAATGAACCAAGGCGGTGGCAGAGAAGGGGGGAGGCTGGGGGAGGGGGCGTGGGGGGAGAAAGCCAGGAGACAGACAGACGGACAGAAGCTGGCAGCCGAGCTAGACTGCTCCTGGACAGAGGGAGGCCTGCGCGAGACAGGTGCAGATGCAGCCTCCAGGGAGACGGGGAAGCTGGGAGAGAGCAGGGCAGGGGGGCCAGGAGTGACCAAGGGGGACAGAGTGGGCCAAAGGACTCACTCAGCCAGTGGCATTTACCCAGGGCCTGCCCAGCGCCTGCCCTGGCCCTGAGTCGCTGCAGGAGCAGGCCAGGCCAGAGGCAGAGGTCCGTGCAGGGGGCGGGGAGAGAGCTGACTCGGGTCCCCTCTGCGCATGGCCCTTCCACCCTGGCCCAGGCTCTGCACTGGCCTCCCACCCTGCCCCCACAACTGGGCAAAGAGGAGCTCTAAGGTCCAAATCCACGGTTGGGCGTGCGAGGCGCTTCACCCTGCACACGCACACGCGTGCACACGCACACACCCTCCCTCGGTGGCTGGGAAGGAAGAGAGCCCCTGAGAGGGACCCGGGAGCAAGAAAGGAGGGTTCCTTTCTCTCAGCCTCAATTTCCTCCTCTGTAAGATCAAGCTATGGATGTCCACGCTCTGCAGGACCCTGCGGGAGGCCGCAGGATGGTGCAGGGCAAGGGCTCTGAGCTGGGGGACTCCCACCCGCCCCATGGCCCAAGAGCTGAGAGCCGCTGTCCCTTGGTGCCGCTGTCCCTTGGTGCCGCTGTCCCTCCCTGGGTGGCAGGGAGCCTTCAAGGCCGAGTGGGAGTCCACCCGTCTCCCGGCCCAGCTTGGGTGTCACAAGCCTGGGACTGCCCTCCGTGCTGGCACTGGGCCAGGAGGGGCGGGAGACGGAGAGAAAGCAGAGCTCCAGGAAGAGCCGCCAGCCCCTGTGGAGGGGACAGAGGACAGCACGGCCCCATCCAGCAGCCACCAGCCACCGGCTCCCAAGTCTTGAAACGCAGGTGGCCTGGTTCGAGATGACCAGTTACCCGACCGGCATTTTATGCTGATTGTGTGTTCAGCTGGAAGTAAGCCTCCGGCATCGGGTTAAGTAAAATGCACTATTAAGGTCAGTTTGCCACCCCGTTTTCCCTGTTGACGCGGCTGTTGGAAGCCTCACCCTGAGGGTGGCCCGCACCGCATTCCTGCTGGACCCCATTGTTCTGGACCCCAGAGTGCCACCGCACAGGTGGGGAGACCGGAGCACAGAAGGACCCGCTCCAGGTCTCGCAGCCAGAAAGAAGGGTCTGGAAACCTCAGGCTCGGGTCTCGGGGACGGAGCTGGAAGACCCGCTTCTCCTCAGGTGTGACCTTGGGCAAGTCACTTCTCCAGGGCTCCCGAGCTGCACTGTCCATGGGGTGGCAGGCCCAGGAGGCTCGTCTGCCTGGCCGGAGGTGGTAGCAGTAGTCTAGTCCCCGGGAAAGGACAGGGTGCAGCGAGCGTGGACTCCCAGGAACAGTGCCCTTAGGCCCGGCTGGCCCTGTCCCTGGGGAGAGTCAGGCCATGGTCCCTGGGTTGGGCACAGGTGAGGCTCGAGAGCAGAGGCAGCAGTGAGCGGCTGAGCTGTGATGGGGACAGGGTTTGACGACTCGAGAGTGAGGGACACGGCGGGGTGGACAGCTGAGGCCAGGGAGGCGGGCAGGGTCAGGTCCCGGGGGCCTCCCTGGCTGACCAAGCCGTCGACTCCATCTCGGGCGCTGCGGGGGGCCGGCAGGCCGCGATGTGGTCAGCGCTGTCCAGGGCTGATCCCTGTGACAGTCGGGAGGCCTGTGAGACAGCTGGGGCCTGGGCCTTCAGGCCTCCTGCAGACCTCGGCCCTTCTCCCTCGCGCTCTGCCTGTCAATGGCCCCAGAAGAGGGAGGGGTCGGCTCTCAGCGGACAGCCCAGGCCACGCGGAAAAGCTGAGCAGAGCGCCTGCGGGGCCTGAGAGCCTGGGCAAGGGGCTGCCTCTCTGAGCCTCCGTCTCCTCCTACAAAGTGAGGCGGAATCCCCTCGCCACAGGGGACAAGCCCCGCGTGGACAGGCCAGGACCCACGGCCTCTCTGCGCTCCCCATTCCACACGCGGGTGAAGCAGGTGGTGGGTTGTGCTGACCTCCCACTTTAGAGATGGGGAAGTTGAGGCTGAGAGGGGGGTGGCCTGTCCTAGGCTGCTCAGCACCCGAGGGCCACAGCTGGGAGCAGGACTCCATTATTGGGGCACCTGGCCGAGAGCGTCCATTAAGTTAGGAGAGGAAGCTCTCCGGGGGCCCCGGGGTGTCTCTGGGGGCCCCCGGTGTCTCTGCAGGTGAGGAGCAAGCTCCAGCTGGACATCAGGCCTCCTCTCACCCGCTCTGCACCCCACCCGCCCCAAGGGACCCGTCTAGACTCATGGGATGGCAGGCCACCTCCCTCTCCCCTGCTGCGGCCCTGCCTGGCCCACATTCTGGAGCCTTCCTGAGGCTGCGTCCCCTCCCGGGTCCTGGCGAGGCTCCTGTCGGGAGTCAGACCTCGCCCTTGTCCTCTCGTGCTGTCCTTGGACCGTGCTTGTTAAGGGTGGTGTCCCTGAGCTTGTCCTCAACCCCAGCACCAGGACTGTGGCCAACTGAGTGTGCCCCACCCGGCCACTGCCCTCCTTCCCTGACCTGCCATTCCTCAGGACTGTTCCCCAAGGATCCTTTAAGACAGTCCCCTGCAGCGAGGTTTAACCACCACAGCGAGGCCGAAGACGGGGTGCGGTGTGGGCCTCGAGCCACAGGGAAAACAAGTGTCTTCACCCCGATCGATAGCTGGTCACCGCCCCTGAGGCTGCGGACCATGGCCAGGCCACTTGGTCCTGGGTCCCGGGTCGCAGGGTGTGCAACCTGCTTCATCCCTTCATCCCCGTCAACCTGGGAAATGGCCGTCAGGGCCCGTTTGTGGTCAGATGGGTGGTCCGGGGCAGGAAGTGGGCATGAAGCCTCCCAGCTCAGAGGAGCACCGGGTGGGCGGGCTGACCTCATTCAAAGGCGTTAGGTCCAAAGATATTTGACTGCTACAGGGACCAGGACCAAGGGAGCTGTGGGGACAGAAGCTGGAGGAGGTCACAGAACGGGTCACCAGGGTGCGAGCCTGTGGGGGCAGCGGTGAGGCCGGGTCTTACCATCTGGAATCCTCGGGGCTGGCCCTGGGTCTGACAGAGGTTAGATGCGCAGGGCGCACTGGATGAGCAGACGGACGGGTGGACGGTGGGCAGACGGGTGCCAGGTCTCCTCCCTGTGCACCTCTGTTCAACTGGTCACTTCTGTCAGATGACCACATGGTCCTGCATAATCTGGGCCCTGAGTATTCCCCAGCTTTGTCCGACACTCCTCTCCCCCTTGCCCACTCTGCTCTAGCTGCTCTCCAGGGGAGGAATATGAGGCCACGCGTGTTCCTGCCTCAGGACCCTTGCACGGCTGTTCCTCCTCCAGGAGTGTTCTCCTCGAGGTGTCCATGTGGCCACTCCCTCAAGCCATTTAGTCAGCGGGGCCCTTCCTGGCTACCCTGTCTGTCGCAGTTTGGATATGGGTTGAGTGAGCCAAGGTTCTGGGTCCCAGGGTGGCAGTGTTGAGCTGGCAGATCCTTTAGGAGATGGGGCCATGGGGCGCGGTCCTCGGAAGGCATTAATGCTTTCTCGTGGAGTTAGTTATGGAGAGAGCAGGCTGCTCTAAGTGAGGCTTTGGCTTGTGGCCATCCCCTTTCACTTGTCATGTTGTGACGCAGCCACAGGAGCCCTGACCAGAGGCTGCACAGGTGAGGCCTCCTGGGTTTGGACTCTCTGCCTCCAAAACTGTAGTTCAGTTCATCTCGTTTCTTTGTATCTCGTTTCTTTATGAATACCCGGCCTCAGGTATTCTGTGATAGCAACAGAGAAGGAACCAAAACACTATCAGAACGCGACCTGGCCTGTCACTTCCTACCCGCCCTCCCCCGGTTGACTCTTTTGTCCTGTGCTCCCCTCCGTCTAGCACCTTGTGCACTCAGCCCTTGTGAGAGCAGGGACTCTCGTCTGTCCTGTTCACTGTGGTGTCCCCAGTGCCCAGAGCACCGTCTGGTCATAGTAAGTGCTCAATAAATCCTTGTGCAGTGGGTGAAGTCCAGGAGTTTGGGGACAGTGAGAGGGCATGGCAGGGGACGATGCCTGTCTGGGAAACCTGAGGTGAGGTGTTACCTTTGTGCCTTTCTCTTGTCGTGGGGCCGTGGAGGATGAAGACAGAACACAAACACCGCCGCTCCCTCTTACAGGAGATGCCTGCACTCTGGGACTCGGAGACGGGCAGTGGCGGGGCAGGGCCTGGCAGGAGGGGCGACTGCTGGCGGGAGGCCTCTCCTGAGGGTGGTGAAGGACACCTTGTGGCCACAGAGCTCCCACGTGGAGATGGATTAGTTCTGGGGGTGGTGACAGTCACACAGCAACATGAATGTCCTTAGTGCCACAGAACCGCGAACTTAAAAATGGCTTCATGAATGTCTTGTGGTGTCTATTTCACCACAAAAAGTAACAACAACAAACCCCGACCATGAACACAGATGACCGCAGCTCAACTCGGGGTGTCGCGAGGTGCTGAGGGTCAGGCAGGCCCCCACTGGTCATTGGCCAGAGGCCAGAGGTGGCGTGGTGCGGAGGCCCCTGGGTGGGAGAGGGTGGGCGGGGCTGGCACACACCCTGGGCCGAGGCCCGAGGCAGGTGGGCTTGGCCCTGGGCAGGGTGCAGAGTTCCCTGTTGGGGTCCTCTAGCCCCGTGACCTCTCCCACTCCCCGAAAGGCTGTGGGAAGGTTCTGACCAGGTGACAAGCAGCCCATGTTGTGAGGGGACCCGAATTCTCAGGTCTCCCTGCCCCAGGGTCACCCGGCCTGCCAGGCTGACCTGGAAGGGCTGAGCTGGAAGCCCCGCGCCTGGGCACTGGGCACTGCCTCTTGCACCTGGCGCTGAGGCAGTGACCTCGGGTCAGTGCGAGGGCATCTGGAAGTCTCCCTCCTCCCGGTGGCCTGTAGGGCCAGAGTCCAGGTGACAGAGCCTTGCGCAGCAGCTGGGTGGAGGGGCTGCCCTCTGGCCCTGCCCGCCACCTGTGCAGGCCGTCCCCACCCCGGGAAGCCTCCCTCTCCGGGCCTCGAGGCCGGGCCGCCTGATCTCTCCCCCAGCGGGGCCAGCCGCAGGGCCACGGCCACGGGGGCAGAGGCCAGGTTGCCACGGGAGGCCTGTCCCTTGGTGCTGCTCTGAGCCCTGTCCTGGCATCTGGGCCCAAGGAGGAACCTTCTGAAGTCCCACTTACTCCTCCGCGGAACAAGGCAGCAGTCACAGCAGGCAGGCCAGGGTGCGCCCATGTCACCCTGGGGCGTGGCTGCGGGGTCGCTGGGCACTGCAGGGCCAGCACCGCACACTTGCCACGGGGCAGCCCTGCCCAAGAGCTCACTCAGTCCCGGTGACACTCCACGGCAGTCCAGACGGAGGGACGGAGGCTCAACAAGGCGCAGAGTGTGGCAGTGGCCATGTCAGACCCAGAACTGGATTCCTCCGCCCGGGAGATAGGAGGAGTTGGAGTCTGGGAGTCGGGAGCTAAAGGAAAAACTTGTCCAAAGTCACACAGGTCACAGTGACAATGAATTGACTTGCAACGAAGAACAAATCCTCTTCGTTACCATCAAAACAAAAGCCCCATTTAAAGTCATGGTCTGTGGCACACACCTGTAGGCCCAGCCACTTGGGAGGCTGAGGCAGGAGGCTCACTCACACCCAGGAATTAGAGGCCAGCCTTGGCATCAGAGTGAGACCCTGTGTCAGGTGGTGGGGACACCCAGGCGTAACCCCAGCTTCTCAGGAGGCTGAGGCAGAAGGGAAGAGATGGCAAGTTTGAGGTTAGCCTGCGCAACTTAGTGAGACCCTGTCTCAAAATAAAATAAGGGCTGCAGATGGAGTTGTGTGGTGGGGGTTGCCTAGCACCCACGAGGCCCTGGGTTGACTCCAGCACCGCAGAAACACCCAAACCAGGAAAACAAACAATCAAAAAAAGCGGTCACCTAAAAGCAAGACCGAAATAGTTGTCACAAAGCCACAAACTCACAGGTGACCTGTCCCCTGAGAACCGCATGCCCAGCCCTGCCACTCTCCACACAGCACGGTTTTGCGTGGACCGCCTCCTCGGTGGTGGTGGAGGGTCTCCGGGGAGCCCCTGTGGTACCTTCTTTTTCTGCTTCCCTCAGGTCTGGAGTCTGAGAAACAGGAGCAAGAATAGTGCATTTTGCATTTATGCCCGTGTGACCTTCCCCAAAGGCTGGGTGACCTTGGACAGGTTTCCCAATCTCTCTGAGCTTCCATTACTCCTGTGTGGCATGGGACAAGAGCACTGTCATTAGAGTCAGTATCAGGATCAGCGTTGATGGCGGTGGAGCCCAGGGCGTGTGGCCTGGGGTGACAGGTGCTCAGAAGCAGGATCCACAGGAAGGAAGCTGCAGCGGGTCCAGGGTGGGCGGGGCAGATGGCAGGCCCAGAGCCAGGGCAGCCTCGAAGGAGGGCCTGTCTTCAGACCATGTTTGCCTCGCTCCTGACACTGGGTGCCCCCGGGGAAGCCACAGGTGCTGGAGTCGGACAGCCTGGGGGGCACCTCAGCCCTTCCTGCATGTCCTGTCCCTGATGTCCGTCATTCCACGCCGCCTGACGATGGCTACCAGTTCCACATGACCACTGAAGCTGAAATTAAAATTTGATCTTGGTCACACTAGCCACATTTCAAGTGCTTCACAGCTACACGTGACAGTGGCTCTCACGTCACAAGATGAACAACAGACGTCCCATCACCTGGGCCTCAGGGGACATTGCTCATCTGAGCAGAGGTGGTGCCTGTTGGGGGTGATGTGCGACTGGCTTGTCCAGGGCAGAGGGCAGCTGTGTCCCTGCTGTGGGGACGCTGCTGTGGGGACGGTACTGCTGCCGACTCACCAGAAGACCAACTCATCAACTTTCCGGAAACTTCGATTTCTTCACTGGCAAACTCAGCCAGGCCCGTCCCGCCTCAGAGCCTTGCTGCTGGAATCCACAAGCAGACAGCCGCAGTGCTCTGGAGTCGGAGCCCAGGACAGACGTGAGGGACAGCAGGGCAGGTGGGCCAGGCCTGCATTTGGCATCAGTGAGCTGGGCGCCAACTCCAGCTCTTGCCGCAGGTCTGAGGCTGAGGACTGGCACTGTCCAGACGCTTTTGCTGTAAAACGGAGAAACAAGGACAATTTCTCCGAACTTCCACGTCACCGTAAGGATGAAAGGAAGTCGTGTGTGGGAGCCTGGCAGCAGAGCCTGTGCCTGACTCCAGGGAAGGGGGAGAGGTGGGGGACACTGGGTCCTGCCCTGCGGGGACTCCCCTCCAGCTTGCCCGCTTCTCTTGTCCCCCACAGGGCCACCTGACCTGAGCATCAGGACCACCAAGGGCAGCCTCTGCACCGAGGCAGGGATGACACTGGAGCTTGGGGTCCCGGTAACACCATTGCTAGTTTCTATTGAACACCTGTTAACGCCATGGCCTGTTCTAGAACCTTCTAAGTACTATTTTTAATCTCCCCCATCACCTTGAGAGTCTGCATTACCTCCTTTCTGCAGACAATTAAGAGGAAGAGTTAACAGAGCCAGGTATGGTGGCACTTGCCTGGGTCACAATCTCAAGGCCACCCTGGGCAACTTAGTGAGACCCTGTCTCAAAATAATAATTTTAAAAGGGCTGGGGATGAAGGGCAGGGCAGAGGCCCCCACCACAAGTGAGCGCTGGGGTCCATCCCCACTTCTACAAGGGGCAGAGCAGGGGTCTGAACCCAGATCCGAGTAGCCCTAAGCTGGGGTCTGATCCACTGGGTCTCAACTCCTTTTCGGATCTGGTACTGTCCAGTAAAATGGCTGCTGTTCTGGAGAACTGTCCCTTTGGGAACCAGGACTGGGCTCTGCGGAAGCCGGAGGAGCCAGGTGCTTCCTCTTCTTGCTGTGGATGTGGCATTTGCAGGCGAGGGCGGGATCTTAGGTCTTGTTGCTGTCCCAGGCAGGATGGAGGGGAGACCAGGTGGGGAGGTGGTTTCCCAGTCACAGTCCAGGTGTGACACACCAGGTGCTGAGGAGCGGGAGGGGGGAGCTGGGAGCTCGGGAGCAAGCCCTGGACCAGGAGCTGCTCACCCCCAGCTGTGCCCTCTGAGCTTCCCTGGCCTTCGGTTCCTCATCTGGAACCCAGTGTTGACGTGCGACTTTACGGGGAATTACACGGAAGGCCTTCGCGCAGTGTCCTGTGTGGAAGTGCAGCCACGATTAATTATGACTCTTCCTAAAACACATTAAGGGTCCCCTCCACCCTGCAGAAAGGACAAGGCGACTCCCCAGCGGGTGGAGACCCGGAGCTTTAGGTCCACCCTGGACTGGCAGGAGGTGGGTTCTGGCTGCTCGGGTAATCCGTGCTGTTTGTCCTGCTTTGCCCCCCACCAGCCTCTGGCAGGGGGTGAGCCTTGACAGGAGCCTACTGACCCCTGGAACTTTCGGTCCAAACAGACCTGGGCCTCAGGCACCGGACATGCCAGGAACCGCCTGGTGTGTATGTGTGTGTGTGCGTGCGCATGCGCGTACGTGTGTAAACAAGAAGGGAACACACTTTTTGCCCTTGAAGGGGCACAACTGGGGAGAATCTCATGCTCCCCGCCTGTGCCCACTTAATCTCCCTTCAAGTTCCCAGGGGTAGCCGCAGCCGCCCCTCCTCAGCTGCAGCCCTGGCCCTCTGGCCAGCTGGCTTTGGTCTGGACCCTGTGTGGGACAGAGGCTTCAACTCAAATAGGATGAAAACTGCTCCATCCGGTGCCAGCCCCAGGGCCCCTCCCGCCTGCCCATCTTTATCAGGCCCTCCTGACGGCAGGGCTGTGAAAGCTCCCCTGGAGGTCCCTGCACCCGCCTCGGATGTGTTTGATCAGCTGTCTGTGGCCTGCGCCAGGGGACCCGTGCAGAGGGGAGGTGTTTGAGCAGAGCGGCTGGGAGCCCTGGAGGCCTGGCCACGGCTGCTCCCTGCCTTCTGCTAATCTCTTCTTGGAGGACAAAGGAAGGAGGAGGTTTGATGGACTAGCCCACAGGTGGCTTGAGGGACAGTGTTGCCCACAGAAGCGAGATGTGGAGTGGGGTTCCCCAGAGTGCAGAGGGCGGCGGGCCCTGCTTGGTCCCTCCTGCCGTCCTCGGCACACCCGGCCGGCACTCCGCACGCACTCCAGGAGAAACCGAGACAGGGAGGTGCGGCCCCTCGAGCCGCCCAGAATCCCGGCAGCTACAGGAAATTAATCCTGTACCACTACAGGTCTGGGCTTCAAAGGTGGAGCGGGTGGGGTGGGGACATCTGAGATTGCAGGTTTAGGGACAGGTAGGAAAGCTGGGCAAGGACATCGCCCCGTGGAGCTCAGGAACCCAGGCCAAGGGCTGCAGACAGGAAGGCGGAACCAGCTCCGCAGAACTCGGGGTGCGGCTCTTCTCCCCCTCAGGACGCGTGTCCAGGTCACAGTCGGTCTCCAGCAGCATCGACTGAGCTCCCGCTGGGCATGTGGACCGGGCGCCTCTGCTCTGCGAGCACCAAGTGACAGGGGAGAGAGCACGGGTGCTCGAGGAAGCTGAAGAACATTCTGGAGGAGAAGGGCTGGTTCCTACCGCCCACGGCCGAGAAGCCCTCTTCTGGAGAGAACCGGAGCCCCGGGCGGGCGGCTTCCCAGGAAGAATGCAGACCCTCGCTGGGGGCCAGGTCTCCGCAGGGCCACAGCCGTTTCCTTCCCACCCCAACTGTGTTGAGCGTCCGTCCCTGAGGGTCAGAGGGACAACAAGCACCCAAGAAGTGAGGGGACCTCCGGGCCTGGCACCGGCACTTTTCCCAGCTGCCCCCAACTTGTCTCACCTGGAGCTCAGAGGTCTGGCCTCGCCAGCTGTGGTGCCAGGGGCTCCCGAGCTCATGCTCCGGCCCCGGGCAGCTGTTCCCTGTCACTGCCCACTCGGTCTGGGATGGAGTCTGTGTCCAAGCCAGGGCAGCCCAAAGTGCTCCCCTTACTCTGGCCTTGGGCCCAGGGCCTCGTGGGGTGGTCCCCTACCTGCTTACCTTCCCGGGGGCCCTTTAAAGGTGCATAGTTAAGGCCACCACTCAGAAAGCTCCCGACTGTCGGCTGTTTAAAAATGTGAGTAACTTTCTCCTCATGATCACGGTTAAGAGACTCCTTTAATGTCACTGGTCTAGTCCTAGGTGGGGCTGGGGACCCGGCCCATCCCCTCCCTCTGCCTGGTCCTGCCAACCTGCCCCGCAGCAGCCCTGCCCTCTGCCCACCCACCTTCTGAGGTCACGCTCACCCCTCCTGTTGCCGGACGCTCTCCAGGCTACTGCTCAAAGCTGGCCTGGCCAGGTCAGCCTCTCCCTGCAGGCGCCCCCCAGGCAGAGGGCGCCCCCCCAGTACAGGTGCATTCGGGCTGCTCCAGGACTGTCCCTAAGTGAGCACAGGACCCCCCCCCCCGCCCCTACCTCAGGCTAAAGGTCTGGTGGCCCTCGCCTCACAGGCTGGTCCCTCTGGCAGGCACCTCTTGCCTCCTGCGGGGCAGGGCGCCCTTCCTTGCTCCCTGCTGGCTGCCAGCAATGGGACATTTTCCAGCTGTCCCCTGGGAGAGGTCTCTGCCTATTTCTTAGTTATCTGCTCAGCACACTCGGTGCTTTGGGGGCAGCTGAGGTTCAAGAGGTAAGTGAAAAGTGCTGGGTGCTGTAGGATCCCTAAGGATCGAGGGAGGGAGGCCAGGGAGGCAGGGGAGGCCCACTCCCCTCAGCGCCACGGGGCGCCGGAAGGGCTGGCGTGTCGCAGAGGACTTCATTAGCAACCAAATTTTTGCACTAAATTCATTAAATCCAGGCTTTTGATTCATCCTGGAATTCTGGGGGACAAGGTGATCATTCCCTATTTTGTAGATGGGAGCAGGAGGAAGGACCTCAGAGGGTAAGCACTCGCCCAAGGTCACAGCCAGATAGTGGCAATGAGAGGAGGCACCATGGGGGGACACCGTGGCCTCTGCTTTCAACACCCACTGGCTCCCTGGGAAACGGCGAGGAGGGGAGACTCCATGAACTAGCGCGGCCTGGAAGTCCGCAACAGCCCCAGGGGCAGCCTCCAGCCCAGGCCGTGCCTGTGCCAATGCCAGCTGCCCCAAACCGGAACAGGCCCGCACCACCACAGTGCATCCCACACCAGGCAGCGGGGATTCTTTGAAAGTATCTTACTTACACGTTAGTGTGTGAGTGAGTGATCGTGATCAGACTCAGAGAGAACACGCGGGCACTGGCTGTCCTGACCGGGTGGGGACGGGGATGACCCCCTTGCTAAGGCAAAGCAGGCAGCAAGTTTCAGACAAGTTTCAGAGCCCGCTGGCTGCTGGCCTGGGGCTCAGGGGCTACCAGGTTCAAGGTCTCCATGGCCATTCATTTGCTCAGCCCCAAGTCTTCTTACTCTTTTCTTGAGCAGTACTGGGGGTCAAAGCCAGGCACGAATCCTTAGAGGCAGGCACTCTACCACTGGGCCTCAGCCAAGCCCTTTTTATGGTTTGTTAAAAACTTTGAGCCCGGGTCTCCTTGAATCGTCCCTGCCGAGTTCCTGCCGCTTTAGCACCGTACCGCTGGGACGGCAGGTGTGTGCCACCGCACCTGGCTCCCAGGTCTGTCTTTTACTCCATTATTTCCCAAGTACCCCCTGGACACACTGGGCCAAAGAGAACAGGGCTGCCCAGCCCCTCCTCTGGGGGAGGCGGGCAGATAAGCAGCCCAGGGTCTTCTCCCTCCCTGTCGGACTTTCTGGCCCCAACTTAACGGAAATGCTCTTCCTCTCCAGCACCTCCTGCCCCCTCTGTAAGACTGTCAGCTTCCCCCTTTCCTTAGTCATTTGGGTTCTCAGGCACATGAGATTTAATGGCACACTGTCCCCCCACCACCAGATGTCATCAGTCCCTGGTATGGGAGAATTTAGGGACCCCCTCCCGCTTCCTTTCAATTCTGGAAGTCCCCTGATTGGGCTCACTATTCACTGGACCCCATTTCATCCCTTAGCACTATCAGAGCTCTGGCCCAAGGGACAAGGCTAGGTGCCTCCTGTGGCCGGGGGCAAGTCGGAGGCTTCCTCAGAGGGGCCTGCACCATGGGAAGCGGGCGCTGCCACGGCAGCCCTGATGCTCATGGGCTCAAAGTTTTCCAAGCAACTTCAGAGACAGGAGAGATGGCTTTACAAATAGACCTTTGTCCCTGCCCTGTGGCTGCCCCCGGTCCAGGTTCTGCTCCTGTTTGGATGGTGGGTCACATCTGCCTGCGGCACTCAATCATTGATTTCAGCCTCACTTACCTTGATGGGCAAATCCGGTCTGTAACTGACCCCACCACTCCCGCAGAAACAGACCCCAGTGTGGCACCCGCCTCCGGTCCCTCTTCACCAGCAGGGTCATGAGCTCAGGGAGCAGAGGGGGCGGGGGCCCTAAGGAACCAATGCACCTGTTCCCAGAAGTCCAGACTCCTCCAACTGCCACAAGTTCATCCAGAGACCGCACGGCACCTTCCATGGCAGAAGGGACATGGAACAGCACGGCCACAGGAAAGCAAGCACGTGGACAGAGGAGAGCCATTAGCAACGTCCTCCGGAGCAGCCACGCAGAAGGTCTCTTGGGAAGAAGTGGGAGAACTGAAAAGGGCTCCTTGTAAAATGCAGGCCTGGCCTCTCCAGAGAGCGACACTGTGAAGGCGGAGCTGGCCAGCACACAGGCCACTCGGAGCAGACACTGAATCCAGGACGGACTCCTGCGCCCCCAGAACAGCACCGCTGGGCAGGTGCCTCCTGCCAAGTGTGCCCGGGAAGAGCGAGCCCGATGGCCCAGCAGCAGGTCCGACTTCTCTGCTGCGAGCCTGGTGATTCAGAAGAAAACAGCGCCCAGCCACCATCTGGGTCCCCATCAAAATCAGGAAGGACTCTCAGTGCTGGAAAGGACACTTAGGCTTAAAACTCCAGCGCTTTTATTCAGAACACTCCAAAACAAAACAGAATAAACCCTACTCTCCCCACGGCCCTCAGCAACTGGTTTTAACTGTTTTGCTTTCTGGAAGGCAGAAACTTTGTGACGCTCACCGCAGTTCCCACCCCTCCGTGGCCTGCGAGGAGCCATGTTCTTACCACTGGGCCTAGAGCCTGTGCCACTCCACTGCCTTTCAGAGGGTCTCATGTGGTGCCAAGGGGAGATTCAGTGCCATTTTGCCATTTACGCTCTCCTGTCTGCCAGCCCACAGGACTGGAAAAGCTTCAAACAGGGGCGGCCATGGCATAACGGTGAGGTCTTTCCAGGGAGGTGAAGTCTTAGGGTTTGAGCACCATCTTCTGGTCAGTTTTTGGCTTCTGAAGTGGACTCTCCTTTAAAAATGTCATTTGCTTGAGGATAAGAAGATTCCAGGACTATGAGCTCAAGTGCTTTGCCACATCAGAATGAGGACAGGTCTGGGGGCGGGAGCAGCTGTGGGGCGGGCTGTGGAAACTTGCCAGGACTCTGCCCAGTGGATTCCAGACACCAGTCAAGGTGAAGGTGAGACCCTCTGCCCTTCTAGCTGGGTGCCATGAGACCCCGCAGCAGCAACCAATGCCCCACCACAGCGGAGCCCGACCCCGGCTCTGCATGTGGCCACGTGAGACCTTGTGCTTAGAAGGAAGTGCTGGGCTCTTGCTGCTGGGGGTGAGGGCGAGCGCCCAGCTCAAGCGCTCTCCTATCCAAGGATTCAAGCCACACAAAGTGGCAGGGAGCCCTGTCTGTGTGTCAATGCTGCACTAGCCCATGTCAACCTTTGGGCATCAAGGGACAGTTAAATCCTAAACGTAGGAACGAACAGTCATCTACTTCACCTCCTAATGGATTCCACAAACCATTAATTACCAGATTATATTTTAGGAACTAAAGACAAAAAGTTTTTTGAAATTCAGCCTGGGGAGCCAGAGAGCAGCCGTCGACGAGGCGTACCAGCGGGCAGCAGGCACAGCCAGGAGCTGCCCTGGCCACCCCTCCACAGACAGGCCCCTGCCTGCCTGCCCGCTGCTGGCTCAGTGGCAACATCACACGCTCCAGAGGCAGCCACAAGCCAGGCCCCCGGGTCAGTAGAAGTTTTAGCCTTGATCAGAGGAAGGGGGTGAGGAACATGGAAGAGCTGTGAGAGCCACCTTGCAGGTACGGACACCAGGAAGAACACCGCAGAAAGGCAGAGGGGCCTCTTCAGGGGACGGCCTCCATGGAGTGTCTCCAGGAGAAGCCCTCCACAGGCTTTGTTTGGGGAGGGGCTCCCTCTGCGGACCAGCGAGGACCTGTGCTTCCTGCAGTGGTACCACTAGTGTGTGCTGGGCATGGTCAGCAGGATCTGGGGGACCCAAGCAGAGGGGAGATGGGAGAAGTGAGGAAGACAAGTGTGCTCTCGGCTGGGGTCCCTGGAGGGGGTGCTGGGCCTGCTCTCATTTTCAAACAGCCAGGGCACTGGAGTCCCTTGCAGCCACTTCTTGCCAGCCTGGTCCCCCAGCTAAATGCCCTGCCCAAACAGGGCTGCAGCATGGCACACCTTCCTGGCTGGCCTGGTCACCAGCCCCCAACCCACTGCTCTTTCAGACTCTATTTCAGAAGCTAGACTTCCCTCAGGGCCAAGTGGTGCCACGGAGACCCGAGCAGAGCCGTGGGACGGAGGCTGTCTTCGTGGAGGACGGAGTATCGGCACGGACGATTCAGACATGGTGGGTTTCATGAGAGCAGTGTAATTTCCGTCTGTTTTCCCAGGGAGATTGTCTAGGTTGGTGCTAAGCTAAGATGCTCGCCATGAAGGACAGCAGGGAGGGCAAAGGGCAAACTGCAGAGCTTCCCCTCTGGAGCCGACGCAGGGACCTCTCCGCCAGAGGAGCAGTCCCTTATTTGGCCTCGCCACAGATCAGGGTCACGGTACCATCCAGCAAGTCTTCCACAGTTACCGCCACGAGCTCAGAGCTGGTCTGAGATGCCTGAGAATCAGGCAAAGTCACGAACACCTGCGACCCAGCAAGCTGTGTCTCCTCCAAAGTGATCACCTGCTCAGTGGGGGCCACTGGCTCTGGAGTTTGGATCACCTGAAAGGGAAAGACCGAAGGCTGCTCTGGGCAGTGTCCACAGTCAGCTCCGAGTGTCCGCCTCGTGCGGTAATGATGATATTTATGTTTCCCCCTGAGGAGAGCAATTACTTGTGCCTAATGGGAAGAGGCAAGCCAACACCAGTGATGCAAAAGAGAAGGCAGCAGACAATTTCAATAGCTCTATGCACCAAATTGCTATAATCTGCCCAGTACGCCGCCTCTGGGCGCGGACTCTGTGATCACACCAGGGAACCCTGCCTTGGTCTCCCACACCGAGTTTTCCTGTCTCGAGGATGACAATGTGTAGGTAAGTGCCACGGAACAGGAGCCACTGAAGGTGGCTGGTCTCAGGTCTGAAACATGGCACCTTAAAAATCAAGTGGCCTGGGTGACGTGACAGCAGCTTGGACACATGGAAGTGAAGGGATTCTCAGGAGCCCAGGCAGAGGGCCTTCTCGGACCTCCGAGAGCTGCCAGCCTTCCTGGGGGCTGCGTGGCTGCAGAGCTTGAGAAGCAGCTCAACAGATGAGCCATGGCTCCTGCCAGCTCCGTCACAGCTCAGCAGCTGGCTGGCCTGCACCCCAACCCTCCACGGGCCACAGGCCACGCGCACTGTCTCTAAGGCTGACCTGCCCCTGGCGGGAGAGCCAATCTGTGGTTAGGCACTCCCAGCTCCGGCCCAACCCGGCTTCAGTGCTTCTGACCTGTGGACCCCTGGACAGCTCGATTCCTTCAGTATTTTTAAACAAGAGTGCCCCCCAACCCCTGCCCACGGAGGGCTCAGCCACCCGCTCCTGAGAAGCAGCCAGAAGGGGACAGCGGGCACAGCTGCTTCCCACGCTACAGGGTGAAGCCCAGTCACTGGAAACAGCAGTTTCCGAGCTGGCTTTCTCTTTCAGAATTGGAGCCCTCCTTTTCTTCCTCTCCAAGGACATCCCACCAAGAACTCTAAGGAAATAAATACACAAAGAAAAGCAAAATGGCCTGGGTGACATGACAGCAGGCCCGTCGCCCAGACTTCTGCCCACCTGACTGCCCTTGGTTCCCTAGAGGCCATAAACACATGGCTTGCAAATGACTGACCTACACAACTGGACAGTGGGGCAGTCCTAGAGGCCGAAGCCTCCCTCAGTCTCAGCTCTCCCCAGCCCCTCTCCAGCTCCTCAACATGGGCAGAGCCGAGTTTCCTTCCTTTTCTGCCCTCCTCTCTCTGGAAAAGATGGGAGGGAGGATACAAAAGGACCAGAGACAGACTGGGCTGAGCTTGGCTTCAAAATCAAGAAGAGGCGGGCTTCTCACCAGGTGAGAGGCCCAGACACACAAGGTATAGTGCCCAGCCCAGGAGTCACCCGTGGGCCTCACCTGATGGTGGTCCCTGCCCAACACGGGGTGTAGCCACTCCTCTCCACAGTTCCCTGCAGCTCTGTTTGGTAAGAGGTGCGGGGACTCTTAAGATCATGAATGTATTACCAGGGAGACCTTCAACCAAGGTACTCTAGGGGAGCCTTTGGAACCCCGTGTTCACATCCCGTGAATCGGATGGCCCCAGAATCACCTGTACCATCTGTGAGGTGGCAGCCTGGGTTTCGGTGCCCGCCAACTTTGGGTGGTCAGATTCCAGGTGGCCGTCCAGCTGTGCCTGGGAGGTGAAGAGCTCCCCACAGAGCTCACAGGGGAAGGTGCTCTCCGACTGCTTGAAGTGCTCCGTGGTGACGTGGTGCTGCAGGGCTCCCGGGAAGCGGAACGTGGCCGCACAGTACAAGCACCTGAAAGGCTGGGTCCCTGAAGGAGGGAGGGGGAGAGATGCAGGGCGAGGTCTGGAGGGGCCTTCTTTATAAAATGGCAACGACATAAAACTAGACAGAGAGCTTTGGAAGGGTCTCCTGCAAGTGAGGTACCCTCAGAATACACAGTTGAATTATTAGCATCAGATAGAGGCTAGGCTGGCCTCTGCTGAAGCCCATTACTCGTTCCATGGTGGACAAGGACACTGAGGAACGATTTCACCAAACCTAGGAAGTTCATTTTCACATCTCTGAGGCGGGACCAATGGCACCTCTGACTGCTGTGGCTAGGCAGCAGTGGGGTCACCTGTCGATGGCTGTCCATGCACAAGCACGGGCTCACAGGACGAGTGTCCACGACTGGACGACATCCCTGGGACAGGACGGTGGGCACTTTCCCGAGCAGTACCCGAACAGTCCAGGGGGAGGGGCAGGTGATGAAGGGTCAGCTACATCCCAGAGCAACAATCAAAAGCAGTCTCTGTGGTATTTCAGAGATCAAAACTAAGCCTCCAGTTTTCTGGAGGAATCTTATGCCTGTGCTTGGTCACCAATGCTCTCGATGGCAGAGCAAACATGGTGTGACAAACCTTGACAACTGGAACTGAAAGTTACTGGAGAAGCTGGCTTCTCTCCTCCATTGACTTACTCTTAGGTTTTCCTTTTTATGTATGCACACCATGCGTGTGACAGGGTAAAGATCCATATCAAGACTAAAATAGCACTTAGCATAACCTACAGATTCAAGTAATAAGAAAGCATAGTTTAATTGGCAGCACTTAATGGTTCATTAAAAATGGTACAACTTAGTATCTGGCCTTCTAGAGTTGATGGAATACCGGCACAACAATGACAGCCATGGCTACACCGGGTGCTCACCAGTGCCAGGCCTAAAGGCTTTCGCAGCCACCTGATGAAGTGAGTACTATAATTCCCATCTGCCAGATGAGGAAACTGAAGCACAAGCCAGTGGCTTGGCCTGGCTGGAGTGGTAAAGATGAGACTTGTGGGGCTGGGGCTCGAGCTCAGCAGTACAGCACTTGCCTCCCATGTGCAAGGCCCTGGGTTCAATCCTCAGCACCACATAAAAATAAATAAATAAAGGTATTGTGCCCAACTACAACTACATTAAAGAAATAAATAAACAAAGAAATAAATAAATATTTAAAAAAGAAAAGAAAAGACGAGACTTGCACTCAGTCTAGCTCAGAGGTATGCAGAAGGGGCACTGACCTGAATGCTGGCACTTGACGTGGACCTGCAGCAGAGCTGGCGTGGGGAAGAGCTCCTTACACTGGTCACATTCGTGGAACTTCATATCTATGAAGTGTATAAGGAAAAACGTGGAAAAAGACAAAAGGAGGGCTCTGCCAAGGCCAGAGAGTGGACAGCCTGGGGTGGGGTGAGGACTGACCCTCTGCACAAGATCCACCAGGGCAAGAGGCTCACACCTCATGCAACTTAGTCGTAAAGAGCAGGCTCTGGTCCAGACTGTCCAGGTGCAACGAGGGTAGTGGGAGTTAAACAAGAAAATACACACGGAGTACCCAGCTGCCGCCCTGTACACAGAAAATGCTCCGTGACTGACAGCTGCTGTGATTATCTCTCAATTTACCTACAAGGCAGGTATTAGTGACTCCCATTCTTCGAAGGAGGAAACAGGCTCGGAAAAGTCACTTGCCAAGGTCATGCAGCTGGTTAAGTGCTGGCATTGGGGTTTCCTGGGCCCGTCTGTCACCAAAGTTGGCACCCTTCCCATGTGCCTCACTGGTCCTCACTCAGGGGCTGGCAGGAGCTTACACTGCCCTGGGTGTCCAGATTTGAGAATCATGGCCACTCAAGCTACTGTTACTGAGGGTTGGGACTGGCGTCCTTTCAGGTATGCCGGGCAGAACGGAGGCGACCACCACAGCACGACCACCAGGACATCAAGACCCTCCCACGCATCTGCTCACAGGCGCTCTGTGCTCCCGCCTTACCTGCGTGCTCGGCCTTGATGTGCTTCTTGTGTTCAATGGTGTTGGGAAAGGTCTTGTCGCAGGAGCTGCACTGCAGCGATGAGAACTTAGACGATCGGTGGTTCTGAGCAGCAAACACATCCGGATGGTGGGTCCGATTATGGTACCATAAACCAGACAATTGCTGCAAGAAATCAGGCAAATGTTAGGTCTTAGAAAGTTCTAGCAAGCCAGGAAGCTCACAAGATCCCCATAAAGGAAAATAGATTCTGAGATAAGCTCATGGATCTACTGCCATATGTTTTTTGGAGTCCTGGTGATTGAACCCAGGGGCACTCTACTACCAAGCTACATCCCTGGCCCTTTTTTTTTTTTTCAAAATTTCAGACATAGTCTAATTTGCCCAGGCTGGCCTTAAACTTGCAGTCCTCCTGCCTCAGCCTCCCAAGTCACTGCGACCCACTTAAGTGCACACTGACCTATCTTGCTGAGTGCTGACTCGAGAGTAAGGCAACTAGGAGTGGAGAGGCCACTCTGGCAGGGCTCAACTGAGTCCCCCGTAAGTCTTCAGGACTAAACCCTGGCCACCGGCAGGCACAGACGTCCTTCACCCTGAGCTCTCTCTCACTGCTTCCCAGAGGCCTAGAGGTGAAGCAGAGCAGCCTGCCAGGGAGGAGCCTGGGAGTCCAGAAGCAAGCGTCACTGCCTTTCCCAGGCTCCAGAACAGCCCTGGGAACTCTCCGTGCAATTTCCTCGTCTCTAGACACCAAGCCCAGGCCCTCCTCAGCTCCGTCACACCGATGTCACAGCACAAGGCCGGGCACAAAGTTAGCTCTCATTTCTAAATCAGCTGCTGGGCCTCTGTCCACACCTACATCACAGGAGACAGCAAGGACCATTCTTTTCTCTGGGACTGATTTCTGACAGACATGGTTTCTTTTCAGATCTACATAGGGCTTCACCTTAATTATGTAACAAATTCTAAAGTAAAAATGCAGAGTCCTTCCCTGGGAGTTAAACAATTGTGGTAAACAAGGCGATCAAGGCACTGTACTGCTCCTCGTTGCTATTTTCATATCCCTTGTGCATCAATAGGTTCTATAGAACATGAGCGTCCAAGGAGAAGAACAGCATCCCATTTTTGATAAGATGAAGTCGAAGAGAAGAGGGGTGAGAACTTTCTGATCTAATGACAGATGGCTCCCCACTGCATCACTTGACCAGATTTCAGAGAATCTCAATTAGAAGTTGCTTTTTAAAATCCAGTGGTGGGGACGGAACCCAGGCTCTTGCAATACTGAATACATGCTCCACTTCTGAGCTATACCCCAGCCCATGACACACAAGGATCGGTCCTATTGTAACATTTGGGGATGAGCTGGGACAACCTGCAAGTCACAAACACAGGAACCAGGGAACCGAATGGGGCAGGGACTGGAGGAACAACTCCCAGGGCCCGAGGTCACCTGGTAGGCCTTGTTGCAGATCCCACAGCTGAAGGGCTTTCCTCCGACATGGGTCACCATGTGGCGCTCCAGCATGGAAGGGGCACTGAAGATCTTCCCACACGTGGGGCAGGGGTGGTACTCCTTGGAGTGCACCTCGTGGATGTGCTTCCGGTGATCTTGCAGAGTGGGGAAACTCATCCTGCATTTCTTGCAATCGTATGGATCTTCTATGTCTAGTTCCCGGAGGGGCAGCCATAAGAGAAAGAGGCAGAGGGGAGAAAAACAGCACAAGCAGCCATCAGTAATGCAACGCTATTTGGGTGTCACACAGCATCATAGACTCCGGGGACTTGAGGTCATTGGAGCAAGCTCCAGGAGGTGGGCCTGGTTCCTCTGAGCTCCTGGACTGACACCCTGCAGCATTCAGCAGTTTGTCCAATTCCTCATTTTAATCTATCCGACTACATTCCAGGGAACATTGTGGTTGCTCCTCATGTTCGCAGTGGCGTTTTGAGTTTTCTAATTCCTGGTGGAGATGCCCACACACTCCCCAGAGCATCACTATTTCTTTTGTCATCAGTACCACAAGGAGTGCTTCCTCACTGAGCTTCAGACTCAATAGCAAGAAGCCTCTGCATGGAGGAGGGCAATGAGCGCCCCCAGAGACACCTAGCCCTGCCCCCAGCCCGTGGGCAGCTTCTATCATCATGCTTAATTTAGAGATTAGAAAAGTCAAGGTTAAAGAGTTAAGTTAGCACCTTCCTGCCCAAGGGCACACCCAGAGCCCACTCTGGAGGCACATGCTTCACTGGACATGCCAGCTCCCCAGTGGGACCTCAAAATATGGAGGACTAATAAAGAACGTACTGGCCACATGGCTGGCAGAGAACGTCAGTCTTTTTCTTAAAGCAATAGGAAGCAAAATGTTTTAATAGTAAAATCCTTTGCTCACACGAAAGGCCCAGCCATGGGCCAACCTTATTGGTGCACTGACCAGATTCACTCAGGTATCCTGGAAGGCAGCTGTGGGCAGCACCATTAACTAGTCTCCCTGTGGACAAGAACGCTTAAAATTGCAGTTTCACGCTGTCTTTAAAGGCTCTCTGACACAGGTTTCCACAGCAAGGAACGGGAGAGCTCAGTGCAGGGGATGAGGGGCCTGGGTGCTGTGCTGCTGGGGAGGACCGACTCTGGGATGTGGCCAACTATTTTGGGTCCTCTCCATTCTGAAAATTAATGTCTTCCCCTTTCCTGATTCTCATGTAATGCTACTGGGAAAAGAAGACTAAAGCGGATGTCACTTCAAGAGGTTGGCACTGGATCCAAGCCAAGACCTACTCTGGAGGTCTACTGTAAGTGGGCTTTTAGCAGTCTTCGTCAACTCCCTGGGGCTAGGGGCCACGCTTTGTATTCTTCCCGCACGACCCAGTGTCCAGCCACATGCTGGCATTGAGGAGCTCTGGCAAAGTCCACGGTGGCTGGGCTGAAAGCAGACGTGGATGTGTTCACGTAAAGCAGATGTTATGCGACACTGTTTGCCAACAGCTAGAAAGCGGTGTGTGGGAGGAAGGGTGGGCAGGGGGAAGGAGAGAGGAGGAAGGTATGCAAGGTACCTGGCATGCCAAGAGATAAGCTTGATGGTGACAGATGGTACCTGACAGGGATGCTCTTATCACCAACCGTAATATCTCATCTATTGAGCCACTTCTGTGTGAGGGTGACACGTCTCGCTTCTGTGGTAGTGAGATCTCATTTAATCCTTACAAGGATCCAAGGTGGTGGTGTTATCATGTGCTCTAGTTTGGAAGGGGCACATGCAGCTTAGGAAGGGAAGGCAATTTGTTTAAGAAAAGTAAGTGGCAGGGTCAGGATTCAAGATCAAGCCCAGGACACTTGCTGTGCTGTGTTGGTCACATTCTGGCTGCAAAAAGTGAGGCTGAAGGAAACATGAGGGGCGGCAGTACTTCTTTTCCTCGTGTGTGTGTGCACACGTGTGTGTGTGTGTGTGCGTGTGTGGTGCTAGTAGAAAGGGAGAAGGATGGGGGAAGACCCTAATTGAGGGAAGTCCAATACACTTGGAACAGAACGGCGAGCACATGCAGGACGCAGGCTCCACTCCAGGAAAGGGCTGGGCTGCCCCTGAGGGAGGCAGGTGTGAGCACAGGATGAGGAGGAGGATGGGGACTGACACAAACCCTCTGGTGCCCTTGAGCCGCCAGCACGGAGGCTCTGTCCTTCCAGTACAGTCTGCCTTTGCAGCTGAACAGCAGCAGGCGGGCTGGAGCAGGACAAGGGAAAGCCTTGGCAGAGAGAAGCCAGCGTCATACAGGATGGGTTAAAATGGGATTCTTCCTGAAACAGGACCAGAGGACTGTGGGTCTGCAGGAGAATGTGGGAAGGCAGGGCACTGAATGGGGCCAGTTCTGGTGGGGTGAACCTCTGTCTGACTGCTCCACGTTTTCTCAGGGCCAGGTGTAGCCGTGCACACCTGACATCCATCATCTTAGTACATACTGTGAAAGGTGTGCAGGTGGATGGAGAGGCCGTTGGCTTGCCGGAAGCCCTTGCCACAGTCCCTGCAGACGTATGGCTTGTCCCCAGTGTGGGTCCTCACGTGGCGGGACAGCTCAATGGACTGGGCGAACACCGCATCACAGTACTGGCAGGCGTACATCTTTCCTGCAAATACACACGAGCTTGTGAGGGCCAGCACTGAACTCTCACAGTATTCCTACAGGCAAAATTCTGAGGCACACACCAGGGAACTGTCATCTGGAGATGACATTAAACCCTCAGACAATCTATAATCCACCGGGTGAGGTCTGCAGCCTCCTGTCAACACCTGCCCCTCACCAACAGCCCCCCGACAGATGCTGAGCACAGCTGCATGGAGGAGCAGGGTTCTCATCACACCAGAGAGGGCCTCTGTTTGTCAGGCCGCCCGAGGATGGAAGGGCAAGTTCCACCTCTGTCAAGAGATAAACCCTTGTGTTCAGAAACACGGGAGTCCAGCCTCCTCACGAGACACGCAGTGTGATCTGGAGCTGCACACCAAGGTGCGACGTGGCTGGAGGAGGAATGACTTGCTCTAAAGTCAGTGCACATCCCTGGGCTTCTCAACTTTCTCGCACACATAATGAAAATGTAGCTGCTGGGCTGCCAAAGACTGGAAAGGTCAAGAGCAGCTCTGGAGGAGCGGCATTTGTGAAGAGGCGCACCGGCCGAGGAGTGTGGGCGCCTGAGGAGTGCGGGTGACGCAGGCCCGCGGCACCCGGGGAAGACAGCCTCATTTCCACTTTCACCTATTGGGCTTTGAAAGAGGATTTTTTTTTTTTTTTTTGGATAAAAAGGTTTCTTGAATCAAAAGTTGAAATGATTGAGAATCCTGAGGCTTTGTCCTTGACCTTCTGCATCCCTTTCTAGATGACCTCATCTCAGAGCCCTGTACACTGCCTTGCTGAGAGCGCCACCCTTTTCCACAACTCCTGTCTGCCTGTCCACTCAGCGCTCTGCCCCCTCACATCTGCCCCCTCACAATCAGCTCCTGCTGCCCAGGCCCCACCCCCCCACGCAGGCCCAGGCCCCCAATCCCACCTCAGTAAGCAGGGTCATTCACTCAGCTGTCCAGGCCCAAGCCCCAAGTCATGCCCTGACCTCTCTTCCCCCTGCACCCACATCCAACCCACCCTGTCACCTCTGCTTTCAAAAACATGTCCTCAGCCAGGCACGGCGGTGCACACCTGCAATCCCAGCGGCTCAGGAGGCTGAGGCCCTAAGAAACTCAATGAGACCCTGTCTCTAAATAAAATATAAAAGGGCTGGGGATGTGGCTCAGTAGCTAAGTGCCCCTGGGTTAAGTCTCCAGTACCCCCCAAAATAAATAAATAATAATAAATAAATCTGTGTGTGTGTGTGTGTGTGTGTGTGTGTGTATCTCCTCAAACTTGAATGCTTTTCCAACCCTAATACAACTCTAGTTGAAAACTACATCCTCTGTCCATTGACTGCCACAAGCGCCTGCCACTGTCTATGTATATTACACTCGAGACCTGGAACAGTTCACTGTTGAAAGTGGGCAGAAGTAACCTCTAAGAATATAACCAGATCCCACCACTTTGCTCAAAACCCTCTTAGGGCAGAATAATGGCTTCCCAAATGGCCACGTCCTAAGCCCTGGAAATGGTAACTGTGCGAAAGAATCTGCCCGAGTTAAGCATCTTGATCTCATTCTGGCTCTCCAGAGGCCCTGTGGAATCACAGCATTCTGGTAAGAGGGAGGACGGAGAGCCCAAGGAGGGGGCAAGGTGATAGAGCAGAGGCTGAAGTGATGTGGCCGAGAGCCCAGGATGACAGGCAAACTCTAGATGCTGGGAAAGGAGACCGGAGGAGGAGGACGCCCGGCGAGCGCCAAGCCAGACTGGAAGAGGAGGACGACGCCCGGCGCCAAGCCAGACCGGAGGAGGAAGTCCAGCCCCGCCCCGAGTGCTAGCCCGGAGGAAGCCCATCAACCCTTAAAACCCATCAAAGGGGGTGTGGCTACCAGCATGGATCTGCGGCTGATCCAGGTACCGGTTTCCAACTCCCCCACCCTTAGCTGCGATAACTCAAAATATTTCCCACAAGCTTTTGGGGGTTGTAGCTATCAACGCAAAACAACAACTGTACAGGCACCTGGTTTCTACCTCAGAGACTAGAGCAGGGAAGATACAGGTGGAAACTCATTTCCTTTCACACTGGCTATGCCCACCACCCTGAATACAGAGGCTCAAGCTAGGAATAGACAACGCCACCTACTGGAAGCAAGGAAAACAGTGCTCTGTGAGACTTTTTTTTTTTTTCCTCTTTCTTTCTCTCTTTTCTTCTCTCTCTTCCACAACTTCAGCATATGTGAAACCAAGAACTGTGCATGAACAACCGAATTACCAAAGTAATATAATATAGAGGAATTGCATATACCCCACCTTCCCCCCATTTTTTCCTTTATCTCTATCTTACTTTCCTTTTCCTTCTCTTATGTCTCTTTTCTTCCTTGTTATTTTTTTTCTTTTTTTTCCATTTGTATTCTCTCTATCCCACTTTCAATCTCCTAACCTTTGCTATCTATACATAGGGTAACTATCTAAATTCAGATAGGAGGTTGAGTCTATACATTCTTCCATAAATTACCATAAATTATTGGTTAGAGTTCTCCAAAGGTGCTAAGTTAGTTTAACCTCATACCCTCACTCCTTTCCCTCTAAGTATAACATCCTTCGTCTGAAATTAAGTTTTCTATATGCCACCAGATATGGTATGCCTTTTATGAAACTAATGAATATATTCTTAAGTAATAATTAAAACCAATATCTATAGTCTTAGAATCTAACTATAAATGTATTAATAATGAAAACTTGTGCTTAGATAATGTACTGTTGATACTGGGAACTGTTAACATTGTCTTTCTCCACAAAAGAGGGATTTTGGAGCTATACAAGAACAATACAAATATATAAGGAGAAAAACATTAGCACAACAGTTTCACAAAGCTAGAAAGAATCATGAGCAGTATGAAAAGACAAGGAAAGAAAGGACCACAAACAATACAGGTCAATTCAACATTAGATGAGGTAATATCTGCAGCTGATGGAATGTCACACAGAGTTCAGGATATACATGCTTCAGATGATCTGGAGTCTCAAGGAAGACATTATACAGCAAATTCAGACAATGAAAAATCACTTTGACAATGAATTACATAAACAAATCCAAGAAGCAAAAGATCAACTCTATAGGGAGATAGAGGATATAAAAACCAAACAAACAGAAATCCTGGAAATGCAGGAAACAATAAACCAAATTAAAAACTCAAATGAGAGTACTACCAGCAGAATAGAACACTTAGAAGATAGAACTTCAGACAACGAAGACAAAGTTTTTCAACTTGAAAAGAACATAGACAACTCAGTGAGAATGTTAAGAAATCATGAGCAGAACATCCAAGAATTATGGGATAACATCAAGAAACCAAACCTAAGAGTTATTGGGATACAAGAGGGTATAGAGGTCCAAACCAAGGGAATGAGCAATCTATTTAATGAAATAATACTAGAAAACTTCCCAGACTTAAGGAATGAAAAAGAAATCCAAATACTAGAAGCCTACAGGACACTGAATGTACAAAATCATAAGAGATCCCCACCAAGACACATAATAATGAAGATGCCCAACATACAGAATAAGGAGAGAATCTTAAAAGCCACAAGAGAGAGGAAGCAGATTACATTTAGGGGTAAACCAATCAGGATAACTGCTGATCTTTTAACACAGACTCTGAAAGCTAGAAGATCCTGGAACAACATTTCAAACGCTGAAAGAAAAAGGTTCCAACCAAGAATCATGTATCCAGCGAAATTAAGCTTCAGGATTGAAGATGAAATAAAAATCTTCCACAACGAACAAAAGTTAAAAGAATTTGCAGCCAGAAAACCAGCTCTTCAAAACATCTTTGGCAAAACATTACAGGAAGAGGAAATGAAAAATAACAATGAAATCCAACAATAGGAGGTAGTACAGTAAAGGAAAAACTAAGCATAGAGGAAAAACAAATCATGTTAAGTAACAAACATAACCAAATATGGCTGGAAATACAAACCATATCTCAATAGTCACCCTAAATGTTAATGGCTTAAATGCACCAATCAAAAGACATAGGCTAGTAGAATGGATTAAAAAAAAGATCCAACAATATGCTGCCTACAGGAGATGCATTTGATAGGAAAAGACATACACAGACTGAAGGTGAAAGGTTGGGAAAAATCATATCACTCATATGGACCCCGGAAGCAAGCAGGGGTGTCCATACTTGTATCAAATAAAATAGACTTCAAGCCAAAGTTAATCAAAAGGGATAAACAAGGACACTACATACTGCTCAAGGGAACCATACACCAACAAGACTTGATGATCATTAATATATATGCCCCAAACAATGGTGCAGCTACATTCATCAAACAAACTCTTCTCAAGTTCAAGAGTCTAATAGACCACAACACAATAATCATAGGAGATTTTAACACACCTCTCTCACCACTGGACAGATCTTCCAAACAAAAGTTGAATAAAGAAACCATAGAGCTCAACAATATAACTAATAATTTAGACTTAATTGATATATACAGAGTATACCACCCAACATCAAGCGGATACACTTTCTTCTCAGCAGCACATGGATCCTTCTCAAAAATAGACCATATATTATGTCACAGGGCAAATCTTAGCAATTACAAAGGAGTTGAGATACTACCATGCATTTTATCTGATCATAATGGAATGATTTTGGAAATCAATAATAAAATGAGAAAGGAAAAATCCTACATCACATGGAGATTAAACAATATGCTACTGAATGAACAAAGGGTTACAGAAGACATCAAAGAGGAAATTAAAAAATTCTTAGAGGTAAACGAAAACTCAGACACAACATATCGAAATCCCTGGGACACTATGAAAGCAGTACTAAGAGGAAAATTCATTTCATGGAGTTCATTCCTTAAAAGAAGAAAAAGCCAACAAATAAATGACCTCACACTACATCTCGAAGCCTTAGAAAAAGAAGAACAAATCAGCAGCAAATACAGTAGAAGGAAAGAAATAATTAAAATTAGAGCTAAAATCAATGAAATCGAAACAAAAGAAACAATCAAAAAAATTGACATAACTAAAAGTTGGTTCTTTGAAAAAATAAATAAGATGGATAGACCACTAGCCACACTAACAAAGAGAAGAAGAGAGAGAACCTAAATTACTAGCAGGATGAAAAAGGCAACATCACAACAGACAATTTGGAAATACAGAAGATAATTAGAAATTATTTTGAAACCCTATACTCTAATAAAATAGAAGATAGTGAAGGCATCGATAAATTCCTTAAGACATATGAACTACCCAGATTGAGTCAGGAGGATATAGACAACCTAAACAGACCAATATCAATTGAGGAAATAGAAGAAGCCATCAAAAGACTACCAACCAAGAAAAGCCCAGGACCGGATGGATATACAGCAGAGTTTTACAAGAACTTTAAAGAAGAACTAATACCAATACTCCACAATCTATTTCAGGAGATAGAAAAAGAGGGAGAACTTCCAAATTCATTCTATGAGGCCAATATCACCCTGATCCCCAAACCAGATAAAGACACCTCAAAGAAAGAAAACTACAGACCAATATCCCTAATGAATTTAGATGCAAAAATCCTCAATAAAATTCTGGCAAATCGTATACAAAAACATATCAAAAAGATCATGCACCATGATCAAGTAGGATTCATCCCTGGGATGCAAGGCTGGTTCAATACACGGAAATCAATAAACGTTATTCACCACATCAATAGACTTAAAGATAAGAACCATATGATCATCTCGATAGACGCAGAAAAAGCATTCGACAAAGTACAGCATCCCTTTATGTTCAAAACATTAGAAAAACTAGGGATAACAGGAACTTACCTCAACATTATAAAAGCTATATATGCTAAGCCTCAGGCTAGCATCATTCTAAATGGAGAAACACTGAAGGCATTCCCTCTAAAATCTGGAACAAGACAGGGATGCCCTCTCTCACCACTTCTATTCAATATAGTTCTCGAAATACTGGCCAGAGCAATTAGACAGACAAAAGAAATTAAAGGCATTAAGATAGGAAAAGAAGAACTTAAATTATCACTATTTGCAGATGATATGATCCTATACCTAGAAGACACAAAAGGGTCTACAAAGAAACTACTAGAGCTAATAAATGAATTCAGCAAAGTGGCAGGATATAAAATCAACACGCATAAATCAAAGGCATTCCTGTATATCAGCGACAAATCTTCTGAAATGGAAATGAGGAAAACCACCCCATTCACAATATCCTCAAAAAAAAAAAAATACTTGGGAATCAACCTAACAAAAGAGGTGAAAGATTTATACAATGAAAACTACAGAACCCTAAAGAGAGAAATAGAAGAAGATCTTAGATGGAAAAATATACCCTGTTCATGGATAGGCAGAACTAACATCATCAAAATAGCGATATTACCAAAAGTTCTCTATAGGTTCAATGCAATGCCAATCAAAATCCCAACGGCATTTCTTATAGAAATAGATAAAGCAATCATGAAATTCATATGGAAAAATATAAGACCTAGAATAGCAAAAGCAATTCTAAGCAGGAAGTGTGAATCAGGAGGTGTAGCAATACCAGATTTCAAACTGTACTACAGAGCAATAGTAACAAAAAGAGCATGGTACTGGTACCAAAACAGGCGGGTGGACCAATGGTACAGAATAGAGGACACAGAAACCAATCCACAAAATTACAACTATCTTATATTCGATAAAGGGGCTAAAAGCATGCAATGGAGGAAGGATAGCATCTTCAACAAATGGTGCTGGGAAAACTGGAAATCCATATGCAACAAAATGAAACTGAATCCCCTTCTCTCGCCATGCACAAAAGTTAACTCAAACTGGATCAAGGACCTTGATATCAAATCAGAGACTATGCGTCTGATAGAAGAAAAGGTTGGCTCCAATCTACATATTGTGGGGTCGGGCTCCAAATTCCTTAATAGGACACCTATACCACAAGAGTTAATAACAAGAATCAACAAATGGGACTTACTTAAACTAAAAAGTTTTTTCTCAGCAAGAGAAACAATAAGAGAGGTAAACAGGGAGCCTACATCATGGGAACGAATTTTTACTCCTCACACTTCAGATAGAGCCCTAATATCCAGAGTATACAAAGAACTCAAAAAATTAAACAATAAGAAAACAAATAACCCATCAATAAATGGGCCAAAGACCTGAACAGACACTTCTCAGAGGAGGACATACAATCAATCAACAAGTACATGAAAAAATGCTCACCATCTCTAGCAATCAGAGAAATGCAAATCAAAACCACTCTAAGATACCATCTCACTCCAGTAAGATTGACAGCCATTCTGAAGTCAAACAACAACAAGTGCTGGCGAGGATGTGGGGAAAAGGGTACACTTGTACATTGCTGATGGGACTGCAAATTGGTGCGGCCAATTTGGAAAGCAGTATGGAGATTCCTGGGAAAGCTAGGGATGGAACCACCATTTGACCCAGCTATTGCCCTTCTTGGACTATTCCCTGAAGACCTTAAAAGAGCGTACTACAGGGATACTGCCACATCGATGTTCATAGCAGCACAATTCACAATAGCTAGACTGTGGAACCAACCCAGATGCCCTTCAATAGATGAATGGATAAAAAAAAAAAATGTGGCATTTATACACAATGGAGTACTACGCAGCACTAAAAATGACAAAATCATGGAATTTGCAGGGAAATGGATGGCACTAGAGCAGATTATGCTAAGTGAAGCTAGCCAATCCCTAAAAAACAAATGTCAAATGTCTTCTTTGATATAATGAGAGCAACTAAGAACAGAGCAGGGAGAAAGAGCAGGAGGAAAAGATTAACATTAAACAGAGACATGAGGTGGGAGGGAAAGGGAGACAAAAGGGAAATTACATGGAAATGGAAGGAGACCCTCTATGTTATATAAAATTACATATAAGATGTTGTGAGGGGAATGGGGAAAAAAAACAAGGAGAGAAATGAATTACAGTAGATGGGGTAGAGAGAGAAGATGGGAGGGGAGGGGAGGAGGGATAGTAGAGGATAGGAAAGGTAGCAGAATACAATAGTTACCAATATGGCATTATGTAAAAATGTGGATGTGTAACTGATGTGATTCTGCAATCTTTGTAATGTTTTGAACAACCAATAAAATAAAATAAAATAAAATAAAATAAAAATAGATGCTGGGAAAGGCAAGGAGGGGATCCCCCTTGTACCCCCACAGGGAACACAACTCTGCTGAGCCCTTGACTTAGCCTCATAATATTAATTTTTGGACTTCCAACCTCCAGAATGGGAAGATAATACTTCTGTGTTGTTTTAAGCCACAATTTGTGGTAATATGTTAGAGCAGCATAGAAACTAACACTGTTCACATCAAAGCCAAAGTCCTCAGCTGGACTAGTCAGACCTTACCGGACCTGGCCCTCTGGCTTTCTCCCTTAACACGCCGTTCCCACAGATGCTGACTTAGCTCCTGATTCTGCGGCCTCTCCAGCAGGGGACGCTCCTTCCACTCTGGGGAGGGGCTCTCCACTGGCTGCGCTGCTCACTTGGATCAGACTTCACTTGGCACACCTCCCTCAGAGCTTCCCTGATGACGTGAATCGTGCCCACCCCAGTCCTGTCATGCCTGTGGCCTGCCTGGCCTGGCCTTTCTTCACAGCAATGACCACATCTGGATTTCTGTTACACATCGACTTCTTTGTTGTTTGTTTTACCCACCGGAATGCAAGCTCCGTGGGAGCACAGTGTGTGCACCTACAACTTCTCCATGCCCGGAAGAGTACTCAAGAAACCCATTCATCAGTCAACTTCGAGGGTCTGCAATTGCCAAATACCATTCCAATTCCCTGAATCCAGCAATAGGGGAAAAAGACCAGCAGCTCTAGCTGCATGAAGCCAGCCTTCTGACAGGGGAGACTAACTGCAAGCTGACTACACGAACCCAGCAGAGACTCGTCACACGATAAGCACATAAGCACGGAGGGAAAAGTAAGGCAGGGAAGCAGGCTGTGGGTGGAGGCTCCAGTGGTGCAGGGAGGGGCTCCAGCAGCTGTCGGTGAGGAAATCCTGGAAGGAGCCGGGAAGCACGGAGACATCTGAAAGGAGGCGTCCCAAGAAATGGACAGAGTCCTGGAGCAAGTGCCCAACAGGCCTGAAGCCTGGGAAGGAAACTAGAGTGGGCAGGACAGAGTGGGTGGGCAGGAGCAAGGAGGGCCAGGGAGGAGCCCACAGACTGGGGGCAGCTGCAGAAGGACTCCAGAGTCACACTGCAGGAGACTAAAAGCCACGTGGTCTTGAGCAGAAAAGAGAACGGATATGGTTTAGTTTTAAAATGGTGCAAGCAAGGAGACAGGTAAAGAGGCTACGGTGAGCATCGGGGAGGTGACGGGCACATTACATGCATGGAAACACTCCAGACTCCATGCAGACCCCTCCAAAGGTCCTGACAACACACTGCCTCTCCCCCTCCTGCACCAGAGCCCCCTCTGCACTGTGCTGTGCTGTCCCCGCTGCCCACGGGCAAGTGCTGGAGTCCCAGCCCACCCTTGGCTCCTGGCGCTGCCTGACCCTCAGCCGGTGCTTCCCCAGGTCTTTCTCATGCTTGAACCACACATCAGAACTCAGAGAACCCTGGCCTTCCACACACTCTAAAGCCTCAGTCTAAACAATGTCAGTCAGCCTCTCCAGAAACCCTCCCAGCAGGCACTGCACGACCTGGGGGCAGACGGGAGTTCTCGCGGTGTGCCCAGATTTTAAGTCCTGTTTTCATTTTTAATTTCCCTGACATGGAGACCCGGCCTAAGGCTTAATGGGGTTTTGGCAGGTCACGTGCTGGAAGGCCGCAGGAGGAAAGGGAGCACGCCTCACCTTCCGAATGCTTCTTCTTGGTGTGGTAGGCCAGGGCGGAGGCCTGCGTGAAGGTCATGAGGCAGTGCTTGCACATGAACGGGCGGTCCCCGGTGTGCAGGCGGAGGTGGTTCTTCAGGGTGGAGTTGGCCGCAAACTTGGCGCCACACTCTTCACAGGAGAAAGGCTTCTCGTCAAAGTGCTCTGTCAGCTTGTGGTACTGCATGCCTAGGAGGCCAGGAAGGGAGCGGGAGACACCGGCCACCAGCATTAGGCATCAGGAGGATGCTGCGAGCACCACCCCGGCCACGCCTGCTGTCCAGCTGCCCGCCACCGTCCCCTGAGTCGCCTTGGAGTGACTCCTGGTTGCATCAGACATTAAGTGATTCCAGGTTTACTCCTTCCCCATCCTTCAACAGGACCCAGCCCCCCAAAGTAGAGAAACACACCTCTATTATGTTTCATTATGTTTACCCAACACCTGGGACAAGGGAAACAATTCTGACTCTGCCTTCCACGATTTCTGCGACTCTAATTCATTCCAAGAAGCAGGTAGTACATAGAACCTAAGAGTCAGGTGCTGAATGGCTGGCCATCGTTATTACGAATAGTGACCACCTGAGTTTCTGTATGTGTACTCTCCTGCCGCTGCTGTGGGAGGTGCTCAGCTCTGCTGCCTTAAAACTTCATAACAATCTAAAAAAGTAAACGGCATCAGGGTGTCTGTGTGACAGATTGGGAAATCACAGCTCAGGGAGCTGATTCCACAGCTCGTGCTTCCTCTGAAATATCATCCTGCCTCTGAGAGAGCCTGCTGTTTTCAGAGCCCGTCCATATCCTCCTGGCACAGCCAGGGCCCCACTATGACCCTGCAATGGTACCTGAGGCATGGGCAAATTCTCTCCCACAGAGGTCGCAAGTCACTGGAAGCCGCTTCTTCTTCTTCTTGGGGACTTCGGGCTCGGCCCCTGCACCGCGGACCTCTGGCTGCTGTGCGCCCAGCTCCTTCTCGGCCTCCTTGGCCTCACTGCCGTCCTTGCGCTGCACCTGCCTGCTCTTGGCCACACGGCAGCGCTTCATGTGCACCTTCAGGCGGCAGTAGAAATGGAAGCTCTTGTCACAGGCCTTGCAGACAAAGCTCTTCTTGGCAGAGTCGGGAGAGGCAGCCGTGTCTGCTTCTTGCTGCTCTGGCAGGGGACCCGTCTCTCCCTGGCTACCTGGGCCTGCAGCCTGGCTGTCTTCCTTGGCCTCATTTTCCCTGTGGTTGGCGCCAGGGTGGAATCTACTGTGCACTTTCCATGCTCCCTGCTCTCCGTCTTCCTTGGTTAGGAGACCTGCAGGAGGGAGAAACCTTAGGGCTCTGGGAATCCTGTTCCTCTGTTGCTTTATAACGTTTCTAACACACCCTCAGAGGAGAATGGAGACTACTTGGGATCCTCAAAAAACTCTCAAGTAATATCACAGTTTATTTCCCAATAAACACAAGTAGCACCACGTACCCGTGCCTCTTGGCTGCGTTAGGTGTTGAGAGCATACAAAAGGAATAAATAACTCGAGGTACGATGCCCTCTCATATGAGCGGCTGCCTCTTTTCCTCAGTAAGAAAGAGCCTGGGGCCTGACAAACCCCCAGCCCCATTCCTTACCAATGTACGCCAGCTCCTGCATGACCGGCTGCAGGCCTGGGAAAGACTCGTGGACACTGCACAGGAGACGGCAGATCTCAACGGCTGAGACTGATTTCTCCTTGGCTCTGCTCAGCGCTGCTCTCAGGGAAGCTTCGGGGCTGGCCGTTTCAGAGGAAATACTCAGAATCTAAATGAACACCATGAGACAAAGGTATGGGGTTAATACCCCAAGATTTTCTCCATAGTTTTCAACTTAAAAAAAAATCTAGTTCCAGGGCTGGGGTTGTGGTAGAGCGCTTGCCTAGCATGCATGAGGCACTGAGTTGGATCCCCAGCACCACTCAAAACAACAACAAAAAAGGAAAACAAACACCATAAAGGTATTGTGTCCATCTACAACTAAAAATATTTTTTTTAAAAATCTAGTTCCAGAAGGTACTTCTGCATCTCTAAGTAGCTCACACCTGTCCTCATGACATGTGTAAAGAAAAGCCTTGTTTTCCAAGAGACAGGCAAATTAACAAAACACAAAAAGAAGCCCACATAGAGATGAACTGAAACACAAAGCAGGCACAAACAGGGAGGGCTCAGCATTTTCTCCAAGAGTTCTCTCAGCTCTGGGAGCTCCGAGAGCTTTCCTAGACCTTAACCCTGGAAGCCTAGAGAGCAACAGGGCTTGGAGATTGGGATAATCTTCCATAATATCCAATTGTCTCCGTGTCTGGAAGTAATTCTGTGCTATCAGGGGCTTCATATTTTTAGACACTTAGATGTGCCCTTTTAAACATCATTTTCTTTCATAAAGAAACTCGGCGTTTTAAAGCAGGTTCAAATAGGGGCTTTAAAGAGGCCAAGAATCTGATTTCAAAGCTGTCCTCTTTCAGAACGTCAGAGCTATCAGCAGAGAGTCGGCATACTGAGAAAATAAAGCAAAACCATCCACAGATGGCCACACGGAATTTTCATTTTGGAAGATATTTTATTTCTGCTCTTTTCAAGTCCATCTAAATAAACCTGATGTCCCTGGAGGCAGGCATGAGACTAATTAGTGAGGCTAAAACTGATCGACTGCAGAAGTCCACGCTCTGAAGTACTGCTGTGCTGGGGACTCGGGCACAGGAGCCCTGCCTCCCACACCCGGCAGGAACACGTGCCACCTTCCACCCACTAGGGCCAAAGCAAAGGGCCAGTCCCTGTGGGATGGTGAGAAACCTGTCCTTCTGCACACCTTCCAAGCCTACCTGGATGGAAAGAACACCAGGTGAATTTGTAGTTCAATTTTCTGTTTCTTTATTGTTCTTTCCTGCTAAAATGCACATAAACGGACCTCCACCAATCACCCCAATCCCACCTGGCTTTTCTGGGATGCTAGCCACATTGTGAGAAGCCTTACAGAAAATGAGCTGGCACTGTTTGCTAGCCCATATGGGCCAAAGCTTTGTTCTATCTATGTTTACCATGGCTCTTTCAAGAAGCCAGAAAAGAACATGCAATAAGACCAACTTTACTTTTCCTCATCTGAGAGAAGTTGCTTCTTAGACTATGTCCGAGAACAGAACCACAGCTTCCCCTGAGATGTTCCTAGGTTTAGACAGTTGGAATAAATGTATGCTTGAGTTGCAAAACTGGGCTCAAGCCTGGCTTTACCTTGTTAACCTTAACTGTGTGGAGCTGAACTCCTTTGTCCATAAAATGTGATGACATCACCTGCCACAGAATTAAAAAGGCAAAGGTGCTATAAAGAGCTTTGCACAGGCGAGGCACACAGCAGGTCCTCTGCAGAGGGTGGCTCCTCCCCTGGGAATGAGGATAGCCCCAAGCTTCAACCCAGTAGAACTCTCCAGAATTAGACTTGCTGTTTATTTCCCTGCACCTCTTTCATGGTCTCAGCCAGGTGCTCCTCCTCTGGGGACAAGCACTTGCACTCGCGCCTCTGTTGGATGGCTTCTGCGATCAACTTGTAATGCCTCAGGACTGTTTCTAAGGCAGCATTTTCTGGGGCAGTCACTGAAAGAAAGGGAGATGGGAAACTGAGTCAAGCCGTGAGCGCCATTTCCTCCTCCCCCTTCCTCGACTCAGTTCCTCCTAATAAGAACACATTCCACCTGTCTTGGTTGGGGTGACAAAAATGGTAGAGAGGACTGTAATCAGAATGTGATAATGAATGTAAGCTTAGAATAATTACTGCATAATTTTAAAAAAAGGTTTAAAAATGCCTTTTTTTTTTTTTAATTGCCAGTCCTTACTTTTTAAAAACTTGACACAGAAATGACACATATTTGTGGAGTCCTGGTGATGTTTTGATACATGTACACACTGGGTGATGCTTAGATCAGAGTAGGCAGAACTATCTGCTCACTTGTCATTTCTCTGAACACGTACAAAAGCCTTCTTGCTTTCCAGAAACATAAGGACTGTCATTACTTACACCTGCCCTACTGTGCTACAGGAGACCAGAACTTACAGGTCGTTACACCCAAGGGCAGGATGTGGGTGACACCATAAGAACTCTCTTCACTCCCGGGAAGATGGACAGTCGCCTCTAGTGGCAGAGGTCAGGTAACTTACCCGCCTGGAAGAAAGCATCGGCACCAGGCTCCCTTCCTATTTCCTCCATGAGCAGGTTCAATGGACAGGCCTTTGTCTCTTGGGCCACCAGCAGCAGCTGCCAAATGGCTGTCGCAGAGAGAGTCTGCTTTTCTAGGACTGCTGACATCAGGGAGCTGAAACCACCGGAGCCAGGTTCCCGTTTCACAAGGCTCTCCATGACCTTTAGGATGCAGCACAAACGCGCACTTAGGGGCTGGGTGTGGCTCAGTGGCAGAGGCTCACCTAGCACATTTGTGTGAGGCACTGGGCCCGATCCATAGCACCATATAAAAACAAATAAACAAAATAAAGTTTTAAGGGAAAAAAAAGAAACAATCACAAACAAAAACGGGTGTTTTGGAGAATTCTAGCCCTGGGCTGGGTACAGAGCTACAAGTCTGGGCACTGGGTTATGGTGATCACCTCTGAGGAGGTTTTCAACATCCTCACCTCTCTGAACAGGAGATTTCTTTTTTAATTAAATTTACTTAAATTTTATTAAATTTACTTAAATTTAATTAAATTTTTTTTTTTGATACCAGGGATTGAACCCAGGAGTGCTTAACCACTGAGCCACATCCCCAGCACTTTTTAAATATCTTTTTTATTTAGAGACAGGGTCTCACTAAGTTTCTTAGGGCCTCCCTAAGTTGCTAAGGCTGTCTTCGAATTCAGGATCCTCCTGCCTCAGCCTCTGGAGCCGCTGAGATTACAGATGTGCGTCACTGCACCTGGCTCTTCCCCCCCCCCATTTTTTAACTGAGAAGATGTCTTAATACATGACAAAGTTCTTCATTCTTCCTTTCGAATACTTTTCCTTCTTACCATAGAAATTAGAATATATTCTATTTATTATTCTGCCTTAGAAAATGAGTTACCTTAGGCCAGGTGTGGTGGCATACACCTATAATCCCAGTGGCTTGGGAGGCTGAGGCAGGAGGATCACGAGTTCAAAGCCAGCCTCAGCAACTTAGCAAGGCCCTAAGCAACTCAGTGAGACCTTGTCTCTAAATACAAAAAAAGGACTGGGGATTTGGCTCAGTGGTTAAGTGCCCCTGGGGTTCAATCCTCAGTACCAAAAGAAAAAGAAAAAGAATGAATTAGCATTTCAACATGGTCAGGTATATGCATTTATAGAAGACATTCAAGTGTGTGAGTGTGTGTTTTTACATTTTTCCTTCCCTCCCTCCCTCCCTTACCTCTCTTTCTGCAGGGGCTAAACTCCTCATATGTGAGATCACCTTTAGCAACACCTGGTTGTCTGTGAAAATCTCCGAGAGGTTTTCATGATAGCGCCTCAACAGCTCAGTCCCATAATCATCAGAGCTCGGCTGGACTGTAAGAATATCAGCAAAACAATCATGTTTGATGCAACAAAACCTCCCCAGGGCTTCTCTCACAGAAGATCAGGCATTTACAGATGAGAAGGAGAAAGACCAGCGCAAGAAGTGCTCTGCTACAGAGCAGGGGTCAGCAGCTGGCCTGGGGCTCACATTCCCGTGCTCAGAGCTCCTCTGGTGGACACTTAATCACCTGGTGCTTCAGGGTCACAAAACCACTAGCACTTTGGAAGTCAGTGCCTGCTGGTGACTTAGTGCTCAGCAGCGGGTAGAGCGAAGGCCATACTGGCAAGAGCTTCCTTCAGATGCACAGATTCCAGGGTGCTGTCTGTGAAGCCCACGGCAGAGGATCCACGGGGCGTCCAGGATTCAAGCAGCCGCGAGTCAACGCTGTGCTGGGAGCCAACACACAGTCCCACCTGGATGCCCTCTGCGCCGCGTCAGGCACTCTCTTTTAAGAAGTCATATATGGGGCTGGGGATGTGGCTCAAGCAGTAGCGCGCTTGCCTGGCATGCATGTGGCCCAGGTTCGATCCTCAGCACCACATACAAACAAAAATGTTGTTTCCACCAAGAACTAGAAAAATAAATACTAAAAAAAAAAAAAAAAAATTCTCTCTCTCTCTTAAAAAAAAAAAAAAAGTCATGTTTACTTGAAAGTTAAGAAAAATCAGAACCATCGGGTACTCCCTCAGCTTTGCAGACATTTAAAATTTCATTCTTCTGTTTGACTCAGTAAATCCACTTCCGTGAATGTAATCTGAAGAAGTTATCTGAGAGCAAGGGCTGGAGCCAGAGCTGAGCCATGAGAGTACGGGCCGACCACCCAGAGCCCTGGGCTCCGTCCCAGCACTGCCACCCGCCACCCCCAGGAATTATCTGAAGGCAGAAGAAATATACACAAAGATAACCATCCCTGCCTAGGCTGTAAAGATGGTGACAATCATGACGATTAAGCAATGCTGAATGAGTGCCTACTGTGTGCCAGGCACCGTACGTACTTAGTGTTTTGCAAGTATTTTTCAGAGTAGTCACAAAAGTGAATGTGACAGGTATCACTGTGATATCATTCCAAAAAAAAAACAAGGTTCAAAAAGGTTAATTTGTTTGCTCAGGGTCACATGGCCACAGAATGCAGAGTCAGGGTACAAAATCAGGTCATCTTGATTCCAGAGTCTTTACCACTATGCCACACATGCCCCCCAAAATACATCATGCATGTCCCCATGATGGAAAACTATACACCCTTCAAAAAACAGGATAATGGAGAGGTTTTCAAAACGAGAGAGACAATGTTGTTATATCGTTAAATGGGTGAAATCTAAAATTATAAAATGGTAGTGTCTTAGTAATATAAAATCATGTAGTAGATAAAATAGATCAAAGTGTTAATATCGATATAGTTGAGGACTCGATGTTGTCTTCTTTATTTTTGGAACTGTCCAAGTTTACATAAGTTTATATTATTTTTATAAACTGGAAGATATACAATAATACACATCTAATACATAGATTTCTACTAAATGCATCGTAACTTAAAATTTAAGAGCTTGTATTTAAGAGTTCTTCCATTTCCCAGGTATCCTTTTTCTGAAAGTCATTTCGGTCCTAAATGCCCTGGGACAAGGGAAATTGGTTCCAACTGGACTTTTTAAGGGATGGAGATGTGCTCATTGCCCCCAGTGAATGACACCAAACTGTAGTTCAGTCTGGGACGGCTGGAAGCAAAGAGCCCTTGAGAGGGAGCAGGGCAATGAAGGTTTGTCTCTCTGCTGCTCACACCCATCCACAGAGCATGCTGGGATGCTGAGCCTCAGGAGCCCCCATGTTCCCTCAGCTTTCACGGGTGATCCGGGACACCCCGGGGGAGCCATCATTAATAAACCCTCAACTCTGCGACCACACGCGGGAGTTTAATGGAGAATAGTCATTCTCATTTCAGATCTTGACTCCAGAAATACTGAGAGTCACTGATTTGTGACAGCTAGTTTCTGTCTGACAATGACATTTCTTAACATTATCTTATCTTCTCAGCGTGGAGCCAAATGGTGTTTAAGGCTGTAATTTTCTGTAGGTGGAGTTCCAGTCCAGACAGTCAACAATTAACTAATACCTGTGGTGCTGGGCGAAGCGGCTGACTTCTGCAAATTCCCCAGCAGAAGGTCCAGGTTTGGAAACGGCATCTTCACAGCCTGGAGGAGCTTTACCAGACTCTCAGCGCTCAGGGTCTTCTCTTCAGTCACTCTGTGCAACAAATTTTCTACTGCCTCCTTGGGTGTTCCGCCCTCACAGCAATTCAGAATCACCTGCAGTGGCAAGCAATCAAGCCGACTCCGGTTACTGGCAATTCAGAACTTATCTGACCCACCACTGGCAGACCCGCAAGACGGCACTACAGGACGCCCTGTCTCCAAGTCCTTTAAGTCTCTCGCATGACTTGTGTCACAGTCCTCTCCTTAGTCTGTTTTAATCATTCTCCAAACAGCTCTATGAATCCTCCCCCTCAACTATGGGTCCGAGTACATTCCTTGCCAAGAGCCTGTGATTTTAAAAACATTCTTATGCTTGGTCTATATGACAGAGTAAGTCAGGCAGCTTACATGGGACCTGTTTCTTGGGATTTAGTTTGTTCAGACACTAAGACTGAGAAACACAGACTGGAAATTGACTAATATAGGTAAAATGTGGTTTGCTCTCTGCTTGGTCAAATTCACGATACTGGCATAGTTTATATTTTTAGAGCCATTCTATTATTTTGCTTTATTTGCAAAGTAAGTTGAATACCCAGATAATTTATATGGAGCCTGTGGACTCCAAATAATCAAGTGCTTTTCTGGGTTCTTTCTCATGAGTTCTCGATCCTCTGTGTCTTTGTTCTCAGTGCTCACACACATCAGCTCCCGTCAGTGCAACCTCCCCTCTCCCCGTTCCTCTTCGGTGTGCTGAAGGATTTTCTGAGTTAAAAGAGCACAGGGCTCTGCCAAGAGGTTGAAAAGTAAAACACGTGACATATACTTTCCTATTACGATAGAACTATTTCTTAATAGATCATGATGCAATACACAAAACATGGCTCTTTTGGAACCGATAAGGCAGAGGATTATTTCGATATATGTAATCCACAGATTCTCAGTAACTGCCTTTGGGGCTTCCCTTTGGGGGAAAGGAGTAACAGGCAGATCAGTCACGGCAGTATGCCAGAGATTGCCATTAGCAAACTAATTCCCATCTGAAAATAATGAATCTAGATTTTAAACCAAATTGGAATATATATATATATATATATATAAAATAAATCAGTTGTCATATTCCTTGTCTGTACAGAACATAGTCATTCTCTTTTTTTAAGGTCTAATACACAGTAGATTTCTACTAAAGGAATCATAATTTAAAACTTAAGAGCATGCTGATTTCAGTGCTAATCTTAGTTCCTAAGCAATAATTTGGCATGATGTAGCCACATACTGTAAGAGTAGGAATATGAGATTTGAAGCCAGCCAGACCCCGTTTGTACTCCAGTTCTAGTATTTATACTTTGTGACCTTGCACAAGTGACTTAATTCTTTGAATCTTATTTTCCTCATTTGGAAGTGAAGATAACCATACCAACTCTTGCACAGTGGATATGAGGATTCTGTAAAATGAAGATGCCATTTGCAGAGCCTAGAACAACTTCCAGGACATAAGAGAGTGTGGTTGACACTCCTGGGAAGAGCATGCAGTATGGTTAAGAGAATGTGTATGGTTGACATTCTGGGTGCCAGTTCTGTCCCCAAACAGTACCTTTGGGTGAGCTCCTTAACTTGCCAAGGCTTCCATTTTTTCACCTTAAAATGAAGGTGACATCAGTGACTTCCTACAGCTACCAGAGGGTGAAATTTGGTAGTGTTTAAAAGATCTTTAGCATAATGTCTGGCATACAATAAGCAATACATAAAGGGCAATCAGAGTAATTATATTCTTACGTCCTAAAGTAAAGCCCTTCCTATTGACCAACTTCCCAAAGAAAGAACCCAAGGTATTAACAGGTAAGGTGTCCTTCCATAAAAGAAAAAGTTCTAAAAGGCCTGGGGACACACACCACATGGCGGCCACACACTGGCGATGCAATCAGCATTCCCCTCCCGCCTCTACCTTATCAGTTTTCTTCAGTTTTCAAGAAGGAGCAGCTTAATGCAGCTCCTGGGTGGCCCCCAAGCTTAAGGAGTGTTTTTGTGATTTATAACTAATTTAAGTTCATCTGCTTTAGCTTTTTCTATCAAGTAAACTGGAAGTGACAGAAGAAAATGACAGTGTGGTCCACCTTGCTGCAGAGAATGAGGCTGCGTTTGGGCTCTACTTACAAGTGCTCTTCTATCAGGATAATGAAGCAGTTCAAAGGACACACTCAATCCACCTAATAAGCAAAAGGCCTGAATGTGGAATGAGAAGGAAGTCACTGAGCAGGGAATCAGGCACTTCTAGGGCTACAAACAATTTACTTAAACTGAGTGCCTGAAATTACACTTAATCTGAAGTCTAAGGAGAAAACAAGAGCTTAATCCTTTTGGGTATGTATCAACTTTTTCTAAGAAGAACTTAAAAAGCGTTAAAGACATAATTAATTTACAAAATACAATTTTGAGATTAAAGCTTGTTTCCATTTATCTGTCCAAGACCACCAGAAAAATAGAACCCAGGCTCCAGCGCTCACCAGGAATCCAGTGCCCCGTCAATCAGCCTGTGGGCTCAAAACATTTTCTTTGCTCAACATTTAAGTCACTCCCCACAGCTTTAAGAACTGATGCCACAAAACTTTTCTACGCTTATTCCTTCCTTCCAGATATAAAAATATTTTTAGCACAAAGTTGAAATCAATAACACCAACAAATACAGTTATCTAGCTGCCTTCAGAAGTCCTGCCAGCAGTTTTACGGGATTTCGGTAGCCAGCTGGTGGGAGAGTGAGAGGGACGACCTTCCTGAAGGGCAGTTTGGCAACAGTATCAAGCACTTGAAAAACCTTATATTCTCTATTCCAAAATTCCACTTCTCAAAAAATGTGCAAAGATCTGCCTGCAAGGATGTCCTCTGAAACCTTTCTAACAGCAAAAAAATTAGAAACACCCCCAAAAATAATGAGTTATGCTGTATCCATTAAAATATAATATAGCTACCAAAATCCATATTATAAGTACAAAATGCACTAGCTTCTGTTGGAAAATCATGAGTCCCCTGCCCAGGATGACCCCCAGTCAAGGTGACTAGTGGGCGGGGCAGGCTCTAAAACCTTAGCAGGGCTCATCCCTGAGTGGGAGAGTTGTTCTTTTTTCTTTTTGTTTGTTTTCCCTGTTTTCTACATATTAACTGTGTGTCATTCCTGCTCAGAGGGAAACTGTCACAATAACTACAAATGCACTTTAATTTTTTAACTCTTGGTACAGTTATTTATAAGAAGTCGCGGAGTCAGAGTAGGAAGACCACACGTCTGTCCCTCACCCACCCCGGGCTCTACTGCCCGCTACAGTGTGCACGGCCCTCAGCAGGCTGCGCAGGAAACCCCCAGGGGCACAGAAGAAGAATCTGAACTTCAAGGTGATTACCACACAGAAGGTATAAAAATACCACAAGTTAAAAAGTGCTACGTGCCACTGAAGAGGGTTTTGTAAGTGCTACATCAACTCAGAAGGGGGAGGAAGACTTGACACAGTCACCCTTTTCTCGGCGCCAGGCAGGAACCCCTCCTTGGCTGTTTCCAGGAACTCCGTAATAGGTCTCAGCTGCGTTACACACTGTAGCAGGTCCTCTTTGTGTTCCAGTAACAGAACAGACAAGGTCTTTCCCTCCCCTGTGCTCCCTGGGGGAGAAGAATTAGAGACACACAAGAGAAGCTAGTCAATTTGAAGAAAATGACAGCATGGTTTGTCGAGAAAGATCTAACAGAATAGTAGAGTGATTTTGAGCTTATTCTGTGCACCTGAATGCAGAATCACTTTTAGGGAGGAAAATACTTTATTATTCTGTTTAAACTCTATGAAAGGAAAAAATGTTTCATTTATCTGTCGAAACACAAAGCTTCAGAGCCAGCCAGAGGTTAACTTCTGGTTGGCAAGGCCATTGCTTTGTACCTAACCCAAATGAGAGCAACCTCAGCCTTTAAGTGCTGCCAGTGAACCAGCCCACCCTGGGCATGCAAGGCGCTGCTCTGGATATGCGGCTTTTTGAAAGGCAGGAGGACATGATGGCATCTCCAATTCAAGGTGTCAGTCTAGTTAACTAGGGGCTAGAAATGGAGACTCATGCTTAGCGTGTGTGTGTTTAACATGCAGCCTCTGGAATGGCATGTGGAACCTGCGTGCATATCACTTAATAACTAGGCCGCTGAAGACAGTATCATGCAGCAAGCTTTCAAAGCTCGGCCACTGGGGTGGAAGGCGTCCCTCCTACCTTCTGGCCGCGCTGGTGCTGCATCTTCTGGCTTCCAGGCAGAGAACGCCATCTTTACTGCAGGATGGGAATCCTGGAACAGCCTCAGCAGGGACACGGCAGTATGCACATCCAGGATCTCATCTCTGACTCTCTCTAGGATCCTCTGGAATGCTGAATGTCCTCCTTCACCAGCAAGACATCCCATTATAACCTGCGGAATAAAAGTACCCAGAAGGAGCTCTCAGCCAGCCACAAGGACCACCCTGGCAAGCGAGGTCCCCAACGATCTGATCCCTCCCACCTCACCCAAAACTCCTCACCCAGCACTGTTCTCCCCAGCGGCAGCTGCAGTAAATCCTGCTGTCCCAGGCCCCCAGCCCGCCCTCCACAGGACTCTTTCCGCACTGTAACCTGGTGCAGGGGGGCCTTCCCCAACCACAAGCCCACCTTCTCCTCACTACTCATAATTCTGCATTTGACACACTATACTGAAATAATAATAATAATAATAATAATAATAATATTATTATTATTATTATTATTATTATTATTATTATTATTTTACTTTTTTCTTCTACTAAGCTTCCTGAAGATAGGGATCAGGATTTCTAGGTCTATATGCATAGCAACTAGTCCCTCCTGGCACACAGTAGGTGCTCAGTGCTTTTTCTTCACAAACTTAATATACTTCTTACCTAATTATACCTTTTTGAATCTTATGACACTTTGAGTATTTCTTAGGCAAGGATATCTGAATTTCAAATAGAATGAACTGTCATTTTATTACTTGAGAATATAATTAAAATCTCACTAGTTAGGAAAAAAGAACACTTAAGTCATTTACATTATGAATGATAGACTATTTAGAAAGACACGATCCTTATTACTTTTAGATCTTTTCTGTAACAATTAAGGCTAACAGCGTGTTGGCTTGTAGTGCCAGCTATCAGAAGCACCAAGAGTCACACGTTAATTATCCCACATTAATGGTGGTTGCTGGCCTGAATGGCTCCTGAGTCTCCTCCCTGGTTGATGCTGAGCACACCACCAGCCCTGCCTCTGGTCTGGTGCCACCTCACTTTTCTGTGGCATCTGGCATTACCGCTGCTTCTGTATCCCAGGTTCCCTGACTTCAGAAACACTGATGTCGCCTGTCTGAAGCCTCGTTCAGCCTTTTCGCCTCATTCAGCCTTCCTCAATGGGTTCTTCCAAATCCAGAGCCATAAGCAGGACCTACGACCAGCCTGAACCTTGGCTCCTCTTCTCTTCTGAGCGCACCCCTGCGTAGCTCTTTACTGGCACCTTTATGCAGACAACCCTGACAGTGGCTTCTGATCCTGAGCTCCCTACGTGAATCTAGAGCCACAGTTCCTACAACACCTGGTTTAGGTTCCAAAAGTCTCAGGACCACAAATAAAACAAAACTCACCATCTTGAGTCTTCCAGACCTGGAGTAAAATATCAACAACCCTAGTGGTAAAACCAACAACACCAGCACCCCTTTGTTTGATCTGAGGAAACATCTCTTACACAAATGAGAGGAGGGCCACCTGAAGGTAGGACTAGTAGTCACAGTTTAGCAATGATTAACATATTTGGGGGAAAAAAAACCTGGTAATCTAAACTGAATGTCATGAGTAGTTTTATACATATACGTAGCCTTCCTATTTCCATTGGGCAAAACTGCAAGCTACCTCTGGTGTTTTTTAGTGTCAAGAAAAGAAAATAGTAAAAGTTTTCTCACAAGTCTTCAGAGAGCATATTACAGTTCCCTAAACAGACGTATCAAAGGGTCCCATGAATTGTGCTGTTGAAAAAAATCAATAATGGCAACACCTAACAGCTCTTAAAAATTCTGGTAGTTAATTATATATTTTGAATGTTTATTTAAAGAGGCTTTATCTTTTTCTTTTCTGCCCAAATAGTAGGAGTTATTTAGTTAGATTTCATGTTTCTTTGTTTACCTTTAGCTTGCTTCCTAATCATGGAATGGCTGGATAGGCTAAATTAACCTTTTTAAGAAAGTTTCCTGTCTTTTTTTCTCTCTTTTTTTTTTTTGTCATCTTCAAAAGTAAACTTGGATGAAGCTCAGTTAAATAATCCCCATTAAAATTTCATGGGGGTAACTTCCATGAACCCAAGGTAACTCGCCTTCTATTTAAAAAATAAACAAGAAATAAAGACATCAGTTGAATGTTCGCTCAACCCCCTCGGTTAAATTAATTCAACGTTTCTGCCTTTGTTGGTCGGCCCAAACCCTCCTCAGAATGCCTCGTCGTGACAGCTGCAGGGACCTGAGGCAGGTGCTGCAGAATGGCTCCCAGTGGCCCTGGTCTTCTGGTATCAAGCCGTGGGGCGGGCTCTTGTGGCTTGCTTCTAAGGACAAGAATATGGCAGAAGTATGGGGTGTCCCTTTGGAGGTTGGGCTGCTAGGACGCCCTCCTGCCTGTGTGCACACACCTGTGTTCGCACGCGCTGGCTGACACGCTGCCTCCTTCTCTCTGCCCTTGTTCTGGGAGACATAAGCTGTCGTGCTGTGAGCTGTGCCAGGGCGAGGCCCGTGTGGCAGGAACTCAGCTCTCCAGTGAGGAGGGTTAGGAGCGGACCTTTGCAGCCTGCCAACAGCCTTGGGAGTGAGTTGAGAAAAAGACACTCCAGCAGGGCATGGTGGCTCACGCCTGTAATTCCAGCTACTAGGGAGGCTGAGGCAGGAGGATTCCAAGTTCAGGCCAGCCTGGGCAACTTGGCAAGATCCTACCTGAAAATAAAAAATAAAAAGGACCAGGGATGTAGCTCAGTGGTTGAGGGCCCCTGGTTCAATCCCTAGTTTTGGAAAAAATAAAAAGAACACTTCCCCCACCCCTAGCGGAGCCTGACCTGGCTGCAGCCCTGGCTGACACTGGGTTTGTAAGACTGAGTAACAGGACCAGCCACGCTGCATCTGGATCCTGACCCACAGAAACTGCGAGTTATAAATGTTGGTTTAAGCTGCTGAGTAATTGTTACGCAGCAACAGATAGCTCCCCGCTTCCACTCATTGCTATGCCCCCAGAAAGCAGGTCTCTTTCTCTTCATTTTCCCTGTCCTTCCTTTTGTGCCTCTTAATCCCACTCTGTCTAGCCAGGTTGGGTTTGTTTTTTTCCTCTACCTAAAACCCTCTGAATATCCCGTGTCTACTGCTCAGTATCCACTGTGAGCCGGGGAGAAGCTGCCGTCAGTGCGGCACCTGATGCGCTCCTCATTATCCTCTCTGCAGAACTACTCAGCAGTGAAATTAAAACATTTGTTAACTTCACTGCTCAGCAGTGATGCTAGGGTGACCATCTGGGAAGAGAAGCAGGGGTGGCTGATGAAGGCCCGGAGGGAGCAAGGCTGTCCACACGGCCCGCTCTTTCTTCCTCCATGGGGGCAACACTCGCTCTGGAGCTGCGACTCCAGGCTCCCAGGGACTGCACTGTGGAGTGAATTCTTTCTGAAACAGTGTCTCTGCCTCAACAGAAGGATGTCACACATTATAATGGGCTGCTACCACGTAACACAACTCCAAGAGCTGGACAAAAACAGAGTTTTGCCAAAAGGGCTGACTAAGTTCTTTAACCATGTATCTGGAACTCCTTTGAGTCTTACAGAGCTAAAAGTACTTCAATAAATTCATGTTAACACATGGTCCCATAAGTAATCCAAGCATTTCACCTATGAGTGAGGTAGGCAAAGGCATTTAAAAATGAGACCATTTCCTGTCTATCTCTGACATGGGGAAAAGCCATGTAGTCTTTCCCTTAACTCAAGTGTCTTAACTGAATTTACTACCTTTCCCCAACTGTTTGCCTACTCTCCTGCTCTCCTCTCCTACTCTTCTGCACCCAGGCCCTTCCCTAAATGTCAAGGGGCAGGCAATGGCAATAATGGTACACATGGGGCAGTTCAGTGGTAGACCACTTAGCTTGTTTGAGATCCTGGGTTCAATCCTATGCATCAAAAACAAATAAGTAAAAATAAAAAATAATAATGCAGACCAAAATCACTCAACACCATCCTAGACACTCTATAGACTTGCCATCTACTTTCAGCCTCACTGCTGTTATTTTACATGAGCATCAGAGAGGTTAAGTAACTTGCCTAAGGTCACAGGGCTACAGGGTAAAGTAGCCTAGATAAAGACCGTTGATTCTGCAAACCTGGCATCCCTTTCACTCAGTTCTACCTCCCAGACTTGGAGTATAATCAAGTCCATCTACCTTGGATTCTACTGCACCTACCAGAATCAATATCACCGTACACCAGGTTGTATATACACAATCTAGAAAATTCTTCTTGGTCTCAGCAATTATCATAAAGACTGATAAGCAGTAGGTGCTCAATAAGTGCTTGTTTAACTGAATGAAATTTCCTTTTCATAGAACCACTAGTCCATCTATTTATGATTTCATGCCCCACACTTAATAATTAACATGGAGGGACGTAGGTCAACGTGCTTCCTGGCACACGGGAAGCCCTGGATTCCATTCTTACACGACAAAAGAAGACCAACAAAAACAAAAACAATAAAACAGGAGATCTGGACAAACAGCAACCCACTTTTACCTCTCATAGGGCTGTAAAACGAATCCCATTAACTCACTCTCCAGAGGACTAACCCGCACTGTCATTAAGCAGTCCTCAGAACACAGACTGCACTGCTGGACCAGTCTCCAAAGCAGTGACATGGTTGAAAATAGCAAATCACGCAGGAGGAGAAACTTGTTTGCCTTTGAAATACAGTTGAAGGAGAAAAAAAAAAAGTTATCAGGTCTTCAGCTTTGGGAGTCTTTCCAGAACTTTAAGTGAAAAGTGAATCAAACAGCATGGAAATCAATACTAGAAAAAGTTAGCTCCTGATTCTGGTTGAAGACCCACTTTGCTGTATACACAATTAATTAAAGCAGGGACATGGCCAGGAATAAAGAAGCAAGACGATGAAAAGTTCTAGCATAAAACTGAAAAGAAGTATGAGTCTGGCTTTAAATAAAGGTTTTCCTCGGCTCAGCCAGAAGCCTCCTGGGTCACCCCTTGCTGGTTCTAATGGGCAGGGATGTTACACTGGGACAGCAAAGGACAGAAGACACTTCCTGCCCAGCACAGGAGAGCTCTCCCTGTAATCAGTTCCGGCTTTGGTCTCACACAGTTTAAGCAGCAGGCCCTTCTCATGTCCCTGCGATCACTGCTCGAGGATGGCTTTGCCATCTTTCACCATTTATCTCAGGAAATAAAGCCATCAGGACACTGCTGGACAGTGTCCTCCCTGAACTTGATCCAGGCCACTCGTGTCCATCTCAGCCAGAAAGCACAGCACTCATGAGCCTCAGCAAGCCTCAAAACAACACACCCAGGAGTACATTATCTTTAATGTTAAGTTGTCAAGTCATGACATCATGTTAATCCAATAACAAAAACAAACAATTCAAAGCTCCTTAGGAACTAGAAGTGTACAAGCAGAAAAACCACAGCAAAACAAACTGACTTTGAAGTTGTACTGAAACCTAAACAGCGCTGCCCCAAGTGAACAGCTCCTAAAGGGCTCATCCCCGAAGCCTCTGGCGAGTCCTCTAATTTGGTGATATCTGCGTACACTTCCCAGAAAATAATCAATCACGTGTAGCAGGATTTCAGTGCTGTGAAGACCCCATGTAAGGACAGGGACTGGGTCTTAAGTTTGTCTTCCCAGAAACCAGCTCAGCTCGAGGCTTCAGTCAGCTGCCCAGGTCGAGAAGAGGAGCACGAGGCGTGAGCGGCATCCCGCGGCCTCTGGCTGCACTGAGCACTCGGGCATCTGCCGTCCTACGCTGAGAGTTCTGTAGGCCATTGACCTCTCCAGAGCCTTCTCGGAATGTGATCCACAGACACCAAGACAGCAACCCCCGGGGAACTTGTTAAAGACACAGGTTCCCAAGTTCTACCATATGCTAAGACGCAGACCCTGGAACGGGTCTGGAGGCACACACTGTGACAAGCACTCCAGGTGACTCTGTCTGCACGGCACCTTTGTTCTGGAGACTGACTGCTTTGTACCAGACGCTACCCCTCTAGCTCAGGAGGCTACTTTCAAGTGGATGGTGGCACCTCTTTGAAACATAGCTTACCAATTAAGCCTACAGTAACAGTAAACCATCTCGAGTCACAGCGAAAGGCTATGGCACTAAGGTACCAAAAGGCATCCGTGAAAGGAGGTTTAGAGGTCTATTAAATCTAAAAATACTGAGTTACTGTATAAACAAACAATAGCAGCTGCTACCTACTGAGTTCCTACTATGTGCCTGGCATTTTACTGTTTTTGTTTTTTTTTTAGTTGTAGATGTGCACAATACCTTCATTTCATTTATGTGGTGCTGAGAATTGAACCCAGTGCCTCATGCATTCGAGACAAGCGCTCTACCACTGAGCCACAACCTATATTAATTCACAATGACCCTATGATATACTGATAATATTTCCCATTTTACAAATTAAGAAACTAAAACTTATAAAGACAAAGTTGCTCCAGGTCACGATGTTAATAAACAGCGGAGCTGGCTACATAAATCGCATGTACACATACTAGAATGCTACTCAGCAGAACGCCACGTGGCAACAATAAGAAATGAACACACAACAACATGGATGAATCTCCATATAATTATGTTGAATAAAAGAAGTCACAGTGGGCGTGTTAGCACATGCCCACAGTGACTCAGGAGGCTAAGGCAGGAGGATCACAAATGTGGGCCAGCCTTAGCCACTTAGTGAGGTCCTCAGCGACCTAGCAAGACTTTGTCTCAAAGAAAAAAGGCGGGCAGGCAGTGCTGGGGTTGTAGTTCAGTAGTAGAGCAACCCTGCATTCAATCCTCAGTACCAAAAAAAGAAGCCAGACCCCCCCCCCCCCGCAAAAAAAAAGTACTATATGACTCCATTTAAATAATAATCTAGAAAATACAGACTAACCTAATGGAGAGACAGCAAATCAGTGGTGACCTAGGGGATGGGTGAGTGGAAGGTGGTTAGTGGGACTGATGGTAGAAGAAGGTGAAGAAACCCTTGGGGAGATGCAGATGTTTACAGTCTTGATTGTGATGGCTTCAGGGGATGGACATGTATCAAAATCTATCAAATTGTACACTTTAAATATGTAGAGTTTTCCTGTGGAGATGTGGGTTTATATCCCACTTCTGACACCAAAGACCAAACAAAAATATAGTTTACTGTCAACTATACCTCTTTATAAAGCTGTCTCAAACAAAACAAAACAAAAACAAATACAAAAGAGAGAAGTGGAAGACCCAAGTATAAATTGGTATCTACCTAGTTCTATAATTAGTTATTTTACGGTGGTGGGATCCAGGGCCTCGTGCTTGCTAGGCAAGAGCTCTACCACTGAGCTACGTGGGCAACCCTTCGTTTAATTTAATTTTATGTTCTTAAATCATCTCTTCCCTTTTGCTTTCTGCAGTTGAAAGATTTATTAAGGACTATAACAGAATAAATTTTAAAAACAGCTACCAAGTGATTTGTAGAGTTCTCTCTAACCTCTAAAACAAGAAAGAAATAATATAAGCCTGGAATGATCACCAACAGTGAATCGGTACTCTCACAAGGTACTATCAATGTTACTGTCATAAAAAGATTACAATAAGAAGTGAGGAAAAAAAGAAATATTGAATGAATCCAAGTATGACAGACATTTCTTGAGCAACTCATATGTGCCAGACACTTTGAGAAACTAGTAAAAAAAAAAAAGCACAAGACACAGTCCAAGCAAGGACAGAGGTGGTACTAAAAACTTGATTATTGCTGACCTGAAGAATGATGTTGCTCCTCTACAGCCAAAGCAAGCCTGCTTAAGGAAGCCAGAAGAGAGAAAACGAAGAGGTCTGTCTAGAAGCTATCAAGTAGCAAACTAACAACAACGATGGATTGAACAGTTCAGAGAACATACAAGTGCAAAAATAAAAAAAAAACATAATGTCCTTTCGGCATAGTCAGTATAAAGAGTACCAAGGATTTATGACTTGAATCCCCAAAGAGAGTCACCAGGGTTGGTCCAGCCTTGTAAACAGCTTATCTCCCAAGAGCTAAAATAATTTATACCTATGGCCAGCTATCAATTGATATGGTTAAAATCAATACCAGACCTTGAATTTTTCCCCCCCAAAAAGTAACCTGCAATGAATCAGGAGAACATTTAAATACTTACTGGAAGGCATTTATTGATTGGATTAATAGTATCTAGCAGATACTGAATTGCATACAGCCACCTGGGAGCACATCCCACACCACCCCATCAATCAGATAGGTAGGCCTGCTGGGAGGCCACCATCCCACTCTGTGAAGCCTCTCAGCACCGACATGCAGGGCTGGCAGAGGGGGAAACAAGAAGAGTTCTAAGTACCTGTGGAGTCAGGTGTTGGGAGCATACAAATGAGGATGTGTCTTAACTGTATTACTATAGAGAATAAAGATCAGCCAAGAAGCAGCAAGATAGACATTTGGCAATTTCTTTTAGGGCAAATCCTAAATATTTTCATATATATGTAGCATTGGCACATGATACATATTATATCATTTGCTTGATACAGTTACATAAACGTATCATAACTCGGTGTGGTGTGTAGGAAGATAAGTTTAAAGTCTGAAAGCAGGCTCAGGGTAGAGGGCTTGCCTAGTAGTGGGAGGACCCTGGGTACTACCCCTGGCACCACAAAAAAGTCAAATAACTAGGTTTGAATTCTGGCTTGGAATCTTACAAGCTCTGTGCCTTTGTCAAGTTTTACCTCCTCTTTGAGATAGTTTTCTCATCCATAAAACAGGACTAAAAAATAATAATAAAAATAGTACCCATTTCCATGACTTTTTTAAAAAAATATTTACTTTTTAGTTTTTTGTTTTGTTTTATTTTTTTAAGGTGGACACAATATCTTTATTTTGTTTTTATGTGGTGCTGAGGATTGAACCCAGTGCCTCACCCATGCCAGGCGAGCGCTCTACCACTTGAGCCACATCCCCAACCCCTCCATGACTTTTATGAGGATAAAACAAGATTAAACCTGTACCAAGCTTATCCTGGTGTGGTAGATAGTCCATCCTTCTCGTATAAGTTTGAAAATCTGTTGTTTTGCTTTTAATGCTTCCGTCTCTAATTTGGGGTCATCCAAGACCACCCCCTGCCTCACTTTACCCTCAGGATACAGCATTCTCAGGAAGGAACAGTGTGACCACTGAAGAATCCTGGATCGAAACCAGTAAGAAGCTGGGATACCCCTGATCATCAAACATAACTGCATTTTCAAATCCTGCTCCGTACTTTTACAAAACTGCTCTTTGTAAAATAAATGTCAAAAAAATTGAAGGTTGAGAAATTTGAAACCCTGCATGTTTTGCCTTTTCATATTTCTGCCCCATGAGGGAAGGCAGCACGGAGTCCTGACGACCTAAATCAGCAAACACAGGACGCTCAGGCACCCACCTCCTTCTGGGGGCCTTCAATTTCTGAACATTCTTCTAATTTTTTTAAAATGTCCTGGGAAACCAAGAGTGCATCTGAGAAGACGTTTTCATTTTCTAGAAGAAAATTCAGCTGCCAGTGTTTCCTCTCACGCTCTGGATGTAGAACAAAATAAAAAACAGTGATTTGTTATTTGGAATGACTAAGAGGAGGCTTCAGTTGTCTAAGAACCTTCAGGTCACAGAGGACAGCGGCCCCTCAGGGCTGAGCCTCAGACACAGGCATTTCTCACAGCCTCCTCCTGCCCACTGTCCTCAGCCCGGTTAAACCACAGATGACTGGAAGAGGTGGAACACTATTATTTCAATACTGCTCAATTCCAGATGCTCAACAATGAGGAACTTTTAATGCCCAGTGAGTTACTACACCGAGTTTCAGTTTCCTACCCAATGGTGAGCTTGGTAAATTAATAACGAAATGATAAAATTAATAAAAATCATCAAATAGAGTAATTGACAATAGAAGTGCTGACTCCCATCAGATAGACATTTAAGTGAACAAGATTAGCTGAGTGTTACCTGGTGCTGTGTCTGCTCCCTTTGTCTCACTGAAGGCTCTGTCAGGAGAGGGGACGCAACCTGCAGCTGGGGCTTCCGGGTCGCCCTGAACCTCCTGGGCAACAGGAGGATCCGTGCTCATCTCCTGTGTCATCATACAGATGGATTCCTGGGTCTCAGCCTTTACAGGGGCCCCCGGTGTGGCAGGAACCTCCAGGGAAGAAGGGGGGTGCTCTCCAACACCCTCGGAGGAAAGGACCTCTCCATGAGGCTTCTCTGACTCCTTCCGACATGCCTCTGAGGACGGCACAGAGCCATCCTTCACCACCTGCCCCTGGACAGAGCAGCTGACAAGGCTGGTCAGAAGATTCTTACAACTAACAGCCACATCAAACATCTGCAGGCTGTCGGCCAAAGAGATGATCTTGGAGAAGTTGTGCTTGCCCACAGGGAGCTTGCCAGTGTACATCATTTCTAGCAAGAGGGCAAACTCCTCGGGGCTCACCACAGAGGCGTCGATGGAGATGGTGTCTGTGTTGTCCAGCAGGGTTTTGAACAGGAGGCTGGCTGCAGCCAGAACGAGCTTGTGGGCCCTGAAGTAGACGGTGCCGATGGAGATGGTGCAGTCGCAGAACTGCTGCTCCTTGCACAGCGTGTAGAGCTGCCGCAGCAGCTGGCGGCTGTAGTTGGGGAGCTCCATCGCCCAGGAGTCCCCTCCTCTCTCCTTCCAGTCCACCCACGAGGACAGCCTGGAGACAACCACAAACACCCAGGAAGGGCCTCGAGTGACGCGCTCAACAAGGAGGCAGTTCACTCAACAAATGCTGCTCTGCGGAGAGGGGCAGCTGGCCAGGTGGCCCGACTAACAGAGACCTCAGCGATCGCCACGTGCTCAGCGACAGGAGAGGGGCTGTGCGTGGCCGCAGCAGCCTAAGGAAACAGCCATGAAAGGGCCGGGCCTGCCTCGGACTTCAGGCTCTCACTACTACTGGATGCTGTTCTTGTCCCCAAAGAGCAGGTGGCCAACTGGAAGAGACAAATACATGGACACAGACATCAAACACAATGTCCTTGGTGTGTTCAAGCCTTCTGCACTGCTGCCTGCCACTTGCTCTAATATATTTCCCACGGGTTCCCTTGGCCCCCTGCTGGGTCACCTGTTGCCTTTGCTGGAACCTCTTCATCACTTCTGCCACTCAGGCCTCCCTCGCAGGCTCCCCTCCCAACTTCAGATGTGCACCTGCAACTACCCACTGGGCAGCTCCAACAGGAAGCTGACAAGTTTCTGAAACTCTACTCCCCAAAGCCCTCCTGCCATCTTCCCCACCTCACAGCAATTCTGTCCTTCTCGTGGTTCAGACGGAAATCCTGGGAGTCATCCTTGGCTCATTTTCCTCATGCCCTAGATCCAGTCCTTTACTGCTGCTGCTGGCTCTTCAAATACAAGCCCGATCCACTCATTCCTCGTCCCCCACATGGCTCCCTCTGGGCAGCCCACACCACCACCACCACTTGTCTGGACTAGTGCCATCATCCCTAACTGGCCCCATGCCCCTGCCCTCCCTAGACTGCCCCTACCTCGCCCTCTCTTCTCCCCAACCACCACAGTGACCTATTTAGCACATAGTCAGAGCTGGTCACTTCTTTGCAAAGAAGTCACAAGTGGCTTCCAGTCTTTCAAGGTATGGCTGCTGCTGGCACCCCACCCATTTTCTCCTCCTCTCCCTGACCTTGCCCCACGGGCTCAGCTGACCCTGGAGCACACAGCACACTCTGGCCACAGACTTCCTCAGTCCTGTGCCTGGCCGACTGACTCATTTCCACCAGGAATCTGCTCAGACACCTGCTCAGACAGGTTGAGCATCCCAATCCAAAAATCCCAAATCCAAATGCTCCAAAATCAGCACCTTCTGGGGAGCCAATAGGACATCCCAAGTGGAAAACTCCACATCCGACCTCATGGGACAAGTTGAGTCAACACTCAGGTGCACTACAAATACTGTGTGAATTTACCTTCATGCTGTCTGCATGATGTTTATATGGAATGGAGAGAAACTTCATGTTCAGACTTGGGTCCTATCCTCAAGATCCTTTCACTATGTACACGAAAACATTTCCTAAAAATCCAAAACCAAATTTCCTGTCTGGAGCGATTCTGGTAAGGAATACTCAGACTTTATTTTCGTAAGGCCTCCTTCCAGCCTCAGCGCTGACAACCTCCTTCCTCTGCTTTGTTTTGATCCCGGGACCATTGCCTTTGGGCTCTGCAGCATCCTGACTAGAACGCGAGTCCCATTAGGGAAGCTCCCTCCACCTCTGTCTAGCACAGGCACTCTGGTCAGCTGGTAGGGTGGACTGGGAGCTGGCAGGAACTACAATAACAGTGACCTGCATGGAGAAGCCCCAATGGGGGCGGAGGGGGATCCAGGGAGCAGAGCTGAGCTGAGGAGGAGCGGCCAGCTGACCTGCCTCCTAAACGAGGCACAGAAACTGACGGGGTGAAAAGGGCGGAAGAAGAGGCACTGGGCAAGGAAGCTGATGGGCACAGATAGGCCAGCACTCTGTCATGGAGGGAGGGCTAGGACACGAGATCACAGAGGTCAGTGATACTAAAATAGGAAGCGGGGGACACAGAGAGGCAAGAGATGGATCTGGAGAAGCAGCAGGGGTTCTGGGCTCAGAGGGACATGAAGGCCATGCTTAGGAGCCTGGGTTTTCTCCTAAAGGCAATGAGAAGCCATTGAAAGGATTTATGCAGGAAAGTCACATGGTCAGAGCTGCATTTTAAACACACATCAACTATGTGGTGTTTCTATAGAATCTGAGAGGACTAATGCGAAGGCAGGCTCCATTATTACAGGACATCAGAGGAAAATCCATTCGGCTTTGACCAAGAGAAGTGGTAACAAGAGAGAGGAGGAAAGAACCCCACAGTATTTAGAAAGTGTAAATGTTGAGATTTGGGAGCTGAATGGATATGAAGATAGGAGAGAAACAGCTTCTCAGGTTCCTGGTTTGGTGCTGGGTAGATGATGAGATGGTCCAGGTGATACAAGCTAAGAGTTAGGAGGGGACACCTATCTGGTAGAGTTTTGGGTTGAGGATCCCATAGCAATGACAAAATTGTATAATCTCACTTGTATAACAAAGAAAAACTAGAGTCAGAGTAGAGAGACGTTTTGGAAAAAAACAAAGTCTCACATCAGCTGCCTGTTAGAACTGATGCCCTCTCCACCCCACCACGATTTCTGTATTTTCTGATATCTGAAGCTGACAAAAGTAGAAATAAATATATATCCAAGTTCTCTGACTTCTATTTTGCATGCGAAGAGCTTAGACGTCACCCTCTGTCCAAATAACAACGGAAAAGCTAAAAAATTAACAATCCTTCTTAGATTCATCAGAAAAGAGAGAGCACTGTCTCCCTAAATTGGTGACAGGCAGAAACAGAATCACAATTTAACAAACTGAAACCCACAGCAAACGCCTCTCTGGGAGCCAGTGCCACGTTCAGAAAACCTGAACCATAAATGAAGAATCACAGGAGGCCGAGAGGTCACAACTGAGAGAGCGCGCAGGGTGTCCAGCCACAGGGCGTCCCTCCACTTTCAGTGGTCAACTCCTGGAGCACACCAGGCCCTCACCCAGCACGTCTGAGAACAATCCCTTCATGCTTCCCATCTTTCCAGCATATTCCAGTATTCATTTTGGAATATGCCAGAGCACTGTTCTTTACAAGGCCTGCACTCAGGAGCTTAACCCACTGGGGAAAAAGGAAATTCCCGAACTCCAGCTCCTTCTACCCATCTTTTACCACGCAAGGGGCAGGAAACCTGAGAAGTGCCAGTGAGACTCACAGCCCGGGGCACAGCCCAAGAGCCTAATCACAGATATGGAATCATAGATATGGAATGCTCCCCTCCCGACACCGTACACCGCACATCACCAAAGGCCTGTGTACAGCAGATCCTTTTATGCAATACAATGTGACCACCTTGCATCAAAAAAAATACAAGGCAAGGCTAGGCCAGGCATGGTGGTGGACACCTGTAATCCCAGAGACTCGGAGGCTGAGGCAGGAGGATCACAAATTCAAGGTCAGCTCAACAACTTAGTGAGACCCTGTCTTTAAGAAATTAAAAAGGGCTGGGGGGGCTGGGGATGTGGCTCAAGTGGTAGCGCGCTTGCCTGGCATGCATGCGGCCCGAGTTCAATCCTCAGCACCACATACCAACAAAAATGTTGTGTTCGCCGAGAACTAAAAAATAAATATTAAAAATTCTCTCTCTCTCTCTCCTCTCTCACTCTCTTTAAAAAAAAAAAAAAAAAAAGGGCTGGGGATGTAGGTCAGATGTAGATTGTCCCTGGGTTCAATCCCTAGTACTGGAGGCGGGGACTAAACTAAAATCAATAATCTAAGCTTCCATCTTAAGAAACTATAGCAAAACAACAACAACAACAACACACACACACACACACACACACACACACACACACACACACACACACACACACACCCCACACCACTAAATCCAAAGTAAGCAGAAGAAAATAAATGACAAAAATCAGAAGGAAATGAAATCGAAAACAGGGAATCAAAAAAGAAAAAAAAAATCAATGAAACTAAAAGCTGACCTTTGAAAAGACAAATAAGATTAATAATTAATTAATGTATCCATGTTAAGCAAAGGAGAGATCATACAATTACTTATATCAGAAATGAAAGACAGCGATCCCTACAGATCCCGTGGTCATTAAAAGGATAATAAAAGAATATTATGAACAACTCTATGCCCACAAATATGATAACCTAGAAGAAATGATCCAATTCCTGGGACAGCAAAATCTGCCAAAACTCTCACAAGAAGAAACAGACTATCAGTGTAACTCTGTATCTTGTAAAGAAATTGAATAAAAAATAACCTTCCTGAGCGAAGTAACAGATATACACGAGTTCACTGGTAAATTCTACCAAATATTTAAAAAGAATTATTCTAGTTCTTTTGAATCTTGTCCAGAAAGCACAAACAGGGAAGACATCCTCTTTTGTTTTCTCCCTGTGGTGTTGTGCTGAGGATGGGACCCAGGGCCTACTGCACGCCTGGCGAGTGCTCTGCCGCTGAGCCGCCTCCAGCCCCTAACTCATTCTTTGAGGCCATCATTACTCTAATATTAAAATCAACAAAGACATCACAAGAAAAGAAGGAATAGACCAACATCTTTCATGAACGTAGAAGAAATGTGCTCAACAAAATGTTAGGAAGTGGAATCCAGCAACATATAGAGAGTCACACCCCACGACCAAGTGGGACTATCCTAGGTAGGAAAGGCTGGTCAGCATCCTGACATCACTTCATCACCACGTCCCACGGTCCAGCATGTAAGACACCTAGAAAAAAGTGGTAGGGCTTATGTAAAATTGTTCTGTTTTATAGGCATCTAATCTATAGGATGATGGGAAATAATGAGTTAATGTATTTCAACACATCAACAGACTAAAGAAAAAAACACACATCAAAAAGTGCAGAAAAGGCATTTGCTGAAATCCAATACCCATTCATGATTTTTAAAAAAAATGTTCAGCAAACCAGATATAGGAACTTCCTTGGCATCTATCAAAACACAAAAAGCCCACAACATCACATTTAATGATCAGAAACTTGATGCTTTTCTGGCAAAATCAGGAATAGTGTGACAAGGATGTCCCTCTTCTTACCTCTGCTATTCAACACTGTACTGCAAGTCCAAGTTAAGGCAACCTAAGGAAAAGTGGAAGGCACACAGATCGGGAAGGAAGACACAAGACTCTTTTTGTTTGCAGCAGACATTGTTCATGCAGAAAATCTGAGATAACTGACCAAAAAAACTTTCTTGGAATTAATAATTGCAGCAAAGTTGCAGAATTAAAGTTAATATATGAAAATCAATTGATTTTTCCCACATATCAGCAATGAAAGTAGAATTAGAAATTTAAAAAAACTCAAGGAAACATTTAAGTATAAATCTAACAAAATTTATACAAGCCCTATTTGTACAGGACCTATATGAGAAAAACTACACAAGTCTAATGAAAGGTATCATAGAAGAACTAAATAAATGCAGAGATATTTCATTTTCTCTGATAGAATGACCCAGTATTTTCAAGGTATCAGTTCTTCCCAACTTCAATTACATATTACATGCAATCCCAAAGACCCAGCAAATTATTTCATGCATATCAACAAACTGATTGTAAAGTTTATAAGAGGCAAAAGACCCAAAATAGCCAACTTGATATTGAAGAAGACCATAGCTAAGGAATGATGCTGACTTCAAGACTCAGTACAAACATGAGCAGTGTAACTCCACATCAAGTTCAACCACAAGAATGGGATCAAACTTAGAATGGGTTGCACCCCATGAATGTATAATATATCAAAATACACCCTACTGTATCTTGTAATACTAAGTCTTGTAGTTGAAGACTTACATCCACACAATTTGTGTATCTAAAACAACAAATTTTAAAAAAAGACTTAGTAGAAAGCTATAATAAGAACCATGTGGTACTCATCAAGTAGACAAAAAAAGTATATCAGTAGAACAGAATAGAAAGGCAGGAAAAGACCTGTGTTGGGGCTGGGGATGTGGCTCAAGCGGTAGCACGCTCGCCTGGCATGCGTGCGGCCCAGGTTCGATCCTCAGCACCACATACCAACAAAGATGTTGTGTCCACCGAGAACTAAAAAATAAATATTAAAAAATTCTCTCTCTCCCTCTCTCTCTCTCAAAAAAAAAAAAAAATTCTTTAAAAAAAAAAAAAAAAAAAGACCTGTGTAAATGCAGTCAGTCCACTGAAGGTTGACAAGGGAGCAAAGACAGTGCAGGGAAGCTGTCCTCCAACAAGGGTGCTGAGCCTCACCACAAACCTCAGACCCATCATGAAAATCAATTCAAAATGGATCAGAGCCAGATTTGGTGGCACACATCTGTAATCCCAGCAACTCGGGAGGCTGAGGCAGAAGGATCACAAGTTCAAAGCCAGCTTCAGCAACTTAGCAAGGCCCTAAGGAACTCAGTGAGATCCTGTTGCTAAATAAAATATTTAAAAAGGGCTGGGTCTGTGGCTCAGTGGTTAGTGCCCCCTGGTTCAATCCCCCTACCAAAAAAAAAAAAAAGGATCAGAGATCAAAACGTAAAATGCACAACTATGAAATCCTAGAAAATAAGAGAAGAAAACCTGTTGACTTTGGGTATGAAAATAACTTTTTAGATAAAGCACCAAAGACGAAAGGAAATGATAAGTTGAACTTCACTAAAATTGAAAACTTCTGCTCTGTAAAAGGCAATGTCAATATAAGAAAACCACAGAGTGGGAGAAAATACTTGCAAAAGATGCATCCAATAAAGGACATTAACCAAAATATACAAAGAATCCTTAAAGCTCAACAACAACAACAAAACTAACAAGATTTAAAAATGGGCAAAAGACCTGAAAAGATACTTCACCAAAAAGATACACAGATGGCAAGCGAGCATGGAAAAGATGTTCAACTTTGCATGTCATCAAGAAATTGCAAATTAGAACAAGATAACTTCATACACTTATTAGAATGAACAGAGTTCAACCACTGGCAACACCAAGTGCCCACAAGGCTGTGGAGCAATAGGAACTCTCATTTATTGCTGATGGGAACAGAAAATGGAAGTCACTTCCCAAGATTGTTTGGCAACTTCTCACAAAATTAGACAAACTTTTATTACGCCGTGATACATGATCTGGCACTCACCTTGTAGTTGAAGACTTACATCCACACAAACCTGCATGCACATGTTTATGGTAATTTTATTAATAGTTGCCCAAAGCTGGGAGGAACCAAGAAGCAGGTGGATGAATAGACAAGCCTTGGTGCCTACAAGGTACTCAATGACAAGGAGAAAAGAGCTAGCAAGCCACAGGGAAAACAGACAAGGCTTAGATGAATATTAAGTGAAAGAAACCAACTTGAAAAGGTTACTATTTTGTGATTCTAACTAAAACTATGCAGACAGAAAGAGATGATGGTGAGAGGCCAGTGGGGAGGGACAGATGAATCAGCAAAGCACAGAGGATTTTTAGTAGTGAACTTATTCCTTATGAATCTATAATGGCAGATACATGTTATTATACATTTGTCAAAATTCACAGGTGGACAACACCAAGCGTGAGCCCTAATGTAAACCATGAGCTTTAGATGATAAACACGTATCAACAGAAGTTGTCAAGGGTAAGAGATCACCACAGCGGCTGGGATGGTGGGGGGTGGAGGGGGGTGGTCTCGTCCTCACTGCGCATGTGGAGAAGGGGGAGTGCATGGGAACTTTGTTATATTTTGTTGTGTACTTTAAAAAAACTACTCTAAATAAATAAAGCTTATCAATTAAAATACCAAGTTTCCTGTAAGGTACACAGGTTTCTTCAGTTCTAGCCCTCGCAGACCGCATCTCCACCATGTGGGCATTCATTACTTCACATGATTACCTTTGGCTGGTTCAAAGAGGACCTCTGACAACACCTAGCTCTGTTGTTTAGGTACATCCTGTCTTCACAGCTGCATTACAAAAATGCATGTTTTTTAAATAGATAAAGAGGGAAAAAATCCCATAAGAATTAAACAGTTCTTAGGAGCTATCTTCAGAAAAAAAGGATGAATATCTACAATTTTTAATTGACTTATTTTAATAACTGAGGAAAAAATCAGAACAGGAATTAAGCTACTAAACAGACATTGATATAAACAAATTATATCAAGGTAATGTGATTTTTTTCCAATAAGACAAACTATAGGCTTTATGGATTATAACAAATCAAAAGACTCACCTGGATACATGGTAAATATTTTTAAACATTCTTTTTTTTAATCAAACTTTTTTTTTTAAAGAGAGAGAATTTTTTTGATATATATTTTTTTCTTCAGTTTTCGGCGGACACAATATCTTTGTTTGTATGTGGTGCTGAGTCAGATCGAACCCAGGCTGCACGCATGCCAGGCGAGCACGCTACTGCTTGAGCCACATCCCCAGCCCCAACATTCTTATTACTAAGAAATAAGTGACTAGAATTATATTTTCAGGACAAACTAAAACTTAAAAGGTTGCTTTGTAGTCATTTTTCTGGGTAGAGTATACATATCTCTCATCAGCTTAATAAATAAGAAAATCCACCAAGATGAAGAGGCAGAAATTTGAGCATTAACTAATGGGCTTTCTGGTGGAAGCTATTTAATATTCTTATTAACAACTAAATTAAAAGGGAAAATAAGAGAATAACTTTAGCAGAATAAGCAACTGGGCAAGGTTAAAAAATATCAAACCAAATTATGCACCTTACCAGGACACAGATGCTAACAAGATGGTGCTGATAAATAAAAGAAGAAAGGAGAAAGTCAAGGCCCAAATCATTCAAGCATGGTCAGGGGCTACTCAATGAATTAAGCTGGCAGCACTGAAAGCTGAACACTTACTGAGGACGACAGAAACACTAATTAAAGAATAGACTTTTGGCAAAATGGCACACTGAGCTGATGTAAATGGGTCTTTTCTCACACAGAAACACTGGATAAAACATAACAAAAATGCTTTTTAAATACATAGTAAAGTTAAAAAAAAAAGAAAGAAAAAGAAAAGGGAAATCTCCAGGCACCTGAAATCAAAGAGACATCAAAATCAAAGCTGGAACAGTAAGTGGGAGTTGAGCCCATGATAGCTCATGGGGGTTTCAAACTCCCGTGCAGGCCCTGGGCTTAGAGGAGGACACATCAATGCGCACACGGGGACTGGGGAAAAGGGCTTCAAGCAGGTGAAGGTGGGGAGTTAGAACTGAGACCCTTGCTTAAAGCCCGGAGCCTCAGATGCCTATTCCTCCTGATATGCAGGCTAAAAAAATCTCTTCTCACTGGCCCAGGGAAAAGGGACAAAAAGTGCTAATTATCTAGGGCATGAGTGGGACAAATGACAGAGCATGGCAGAAACGGGAGATAATATTTGTAAAATTTAAAAGCATCAAGGAATTAACATCTAGAATAGATAAGAATTCTTATAAATCTTAGGAAAAAAACTGAAATCAAGGGGAAAAAAACTAGACACATTGACTAACAAGTATTTATTTAACAGTAATAACAGCTGGCATTTAATTGACTCCTACTGTACTCATACACTTCACATGAGTGTACGTAACTCACATATTACACAATTCATTTCATCCTCTTAAAATCTGATGAGGCAGATAGTTACTATCCCCTTTTACCAAAGGGAAGACTAAGGCCCAGAGAGATGGAATAATTTCTCCAAGGTCAAATAGTAACATGTGACAGACTCTAGATTTGAATCCAACATATCACTAGTGAGTACCTAAATTGATACAGCTGTTTTGGAAAAGCAATCTGGTGATATTTAGTGATACATATTGTACATGTACAGGAAGCATACTCCTGTATATGTATCTTAGAAAAATTCTCACGTAGGTCCATAAGGAAATATGGAACAGTGGCTGTGGTAGTAATGGCACACGCCTGTAATCTCAGCAACTCTGGAGGCTGAGACAGATGGACTGCAAGTTTGAGTCAAGCCTCAGCAACTTAGCAAGACCCTGTCTCAAAATGAAAAATAAAAAAGTGTTGGGAATGTGGCTCAGTCACAAAAAACATCCCTGGGTTCAAACCCTACTACCAAAAAAAAGTAATCACGGAAGGGTAACTAGTGATTTGGAGACTACTAAAATATACTGGAGAGGACAACTATATGCTGCTGACCTCACAAGTAAAATGTAGAAGCCTCTAACATAGTTTACTGTGTTTCCACCTCTCTTTGCAAGGAAGTTAAGTGGAGGTGAGGCAGACTCTGATGTGGTGCAGCTGCAGTGAGCTACTCGGAGTAAGACTGTGGGAGAACACGGAGCACTGGACCCTCCAAGTCCTGGGCACTGACATACAGAGGCCACCCAAGTTATTACTAAGTACTTACTTGGGAAAACTGTCACCAGAGGTCCCATGGGAAGAACGTTTAAGCAACAAAAGAGCACAAGAAGATGGCTACTCCTCAAAGGAACAATATCAAAGCCTCAAGAAAGGACCAGACTAATACAGCATGAAGATACTTAGAAGAGACGTAATTGGCTGAACTGAGAGCAGTATAATGACCCGAAAACACAAATGGGAATTCAACACAAAGTAGAAAAGTAGGCCAGCATCCCGAAAGGAGCGCACAATATTTATTTATTTAAATTTTTATTCTGTCTACTTCCAAAAAAGATTTGAAAGTTTGGGGGGTTCTCTAAGGTACAAGAAACAACACAGAAGAAAAACCAGGGAAGCAAGTGGGAGCTAATTCAGTTTGTAGGGCACACAGAACCCCTATAACTGAACAGGGAAGAAATAACACCAAGACGCACCGTCTCCATGCACACTGCTGAGTTAAGACAGGCGCCTGTCCTCAGATCCACAGCGGCTGGCAAATCCCCCAGCAAGGTGCCGAGCACAGGCCCCTGCTGCCGCTGTTGGAGGGCACGGGACTCTTCCATGTCTCAGGGAACTGGGCCTGCGGTTTCTCAATTTACTGGACTCGATTTCCCGCCAGTCGTCAGCCAGCAACAGCCTCTGGCCAGCAGAAACCACTTCTGGACCAGCTGCCCACCGTCGCCTCAGACAGCCAGGCACCGTGGGGCACAAAGCAAGATCTGTGTCTGCAGAGAGTGGAATAAACACTAATATGATTAAAAAGAGAACTTTTAAAAGGACTTGATCCATGAGAGACAGAAGAAGGAAAAGGGGAAAAGGGATAAAACAGAAAGAGCCCCAATGAGTGGAAAGGAGCCCCAATGAGTGGCAAGGAGCTGGAAAGGAAGGAACTAGTAACGACAAACGAGGCTCCATCTCGACAGGGGAGGGTGAAAGGTAAACCCGAGGGAAGGGAGGAGGCTACCCAGGGCCAGGAGAGGCACACTGGGCGTGCAAGCCAGAAATGATGTCTGTGCACAGGCCCATGGCCCTGCACCTGGCATTGGAAAGACACCCAAGAACTGGCTGCCATTGCTATTTATGGACTCTGGGCTGGCCAGAAGAGGTCTCTGAGAACACCCACGGAGGGGGAGTGGGGCACAAGGCCGGAGCTGAGGAACTCACACCTGCTTTCTCAGGGAGGAGCTTCTAAAACAGGAACAGCACAAGTAAGATGCAGCCTTCCCAGTGGCAGGCGGCCTGGACAAATCCGGGCAAGGGACTAGCATAGGAAGGAAGAGCAGGCCACCTATACACACTACCAATAACCAGCCGGAGGTGCACGGAGCAAAACCTGGGCGCACCTCTGCCTGGATTTCTGTATTTCTATAACCAAGAGAGAAAAGCCATTCAAACTCTCGACAAGGCCCCTCAATTCAGTTCCCCTAACAATTCTGCCCTCTCCTTTGGGCACACTGATCCCTCTGGTCTGTGCCATTTCTCTTTTCATCTGGCTTGATGAGATCTCACCTGCTTTAAGTACTTCTTTACTGTTGCTCTGATAATCCTATCTCCTGAGTAAAACCGTGCCTTCTATGTTGACGCCTGGGCTCTGCTCCAGCCAGAGATGGGGAGACCTTGGAGAGCCCTTTTTGTTGCTTTCACTGAGCAGGAGTTCATTACTCATTTATCATGCACTCTTGTCATATGACCAAATGACCTTAGTCCCATCTCCTTCCTTTCTGAGGGAGGAAACTGAGGTCCTGGGGGGCTGAGCTGCTCTCTGATCCAAGTCGGCTTGAACCCTGTGGCTATTTAGTATCTCACAAACAACCGGAGTCAGGTGAAATAACAGGCACTCTCCACATAATTAGAGCAAAGATCACACATTCAGAGACAAGAAATGGGGGATTTGCTCACACAAAAAGATGATTTAAAATGTTAGGTATCTAAGGAATCAGCTAAGTTAAAAGAGAATCCTTAGCAATTATTTCTGAGAATGCAAGGAGGATTGGTGAGGTTAGAAAAGGGTGACTGTAGCTTTTAGCAGCCCAGATTTCTCAAGTTCAAAAGCAGCTGTCATTTGGTTCCATTTCCTAACACTGACTGCCTGATGGGCAGTAATGTACGGTGTAAAGACGGTGTAAAGAATGCCGATTTCTGTAGCTGAAACTCCTAGGTTCGTGGCCGTCTCTTCCTGCATATAACCATCATGGTCTCTAATGTTACCATCGCTATAATAACCATTCCATCCCCAAAGCCAGTCTACTTCAGTTCCAATCTCTGAAATGTGGACCAACAACTGAATGGTTTATATGCTTCCCTAAGGTACATTCTGGTCACTGGGAAATCTAGGCAGCTAGTTCAGCTCTGAGGAACTGCAGTGTGGGCAGCCCTAACAGGGTAGAATCAGGCAGAGCATGAACCTTTGGGGCTTTGGGAGGCCGTCTAGTGGCCTCTGTCCTACAAACCAAGTAGGGATGATGCTGAGATAGTAATACCTTGCTTATGTTCTGGGAATTACAGCTAGCTCCCAATTCCATTTATCCTCATTTTACAGATGAGGACGAAGGCTCAAAGGTGTTAAATGCCTTGTCAAAGGCCAGTGAGCCAGTAAAGGGCAGAATCTGTACTTTAGTCCAAGTTTCCATTCCCCTCTAACATAAGGAAGCCTCACTGGATGTCAAGACTTAACTACCTACCACTTCTGCAGATCCTGCTCCCTCCCAAGAGCTCAGCAGCCACTGAGAAGTATGGCTACCCACACTTAACAGGAGCACTGAAGAGTCTCACCCCCAGGAGAACTGATCAGTAAGACAATCATTGGCTCAGGAGACCATATTTTTCTTAATTATCTATTCATATCTCATGTTGGGAGTCAGTCCTTGTAATACCCTGCTCTACCAAATTATACTAGGATATTTATCTAAGAACCACTAATAGCTACTGATAATTAAGTACCTTCCTGTTTCTAGCACTTTTTACCTACTTTATTTTTTAAAAAATTTTTATTTTACATTTATGTGGTACTGAGGATTGAACCCAGTGCCTCGTGAATGCTAGGCAAGTGCTCTCCCACTGAGCCACAACCCTATCTATCCCTTTACCTGCTTTAATACTAACAATCCAGGAAAATTATTAAACCCAATTTATAAATAAGGTCCCAATAGTAGAGGAGTAACAAGCCTGAGAGCACAGCAAATCAGTAGAGGAACTGTGAAGACTTCTGCCCTTTTATCAATCAAATCAGCTCCTCAAACTTTAAAGAACCTAAGAATCACTCCGAGATCTTGTCAAAGAAAAGATTCTGATCCAGAAGTTTTGGGGTGGGGCCTGAGATTCTGAGCTTCTAATAAGTTCCAGGTGACACCGATGCCAAGGAATCGTCCCTGAGTAGCCAAGTACTATGACATTGCCTATTCTCAAAGCAGTTTTATACATCTAATTATTACCAAATATGTTTTAAACAATACTTTAGCCTTTAAGAAGGAAAAGAGAAAAAAATAAAAGTCTCAAATTACACTCACATCTCTTCCTTTGCACCTGCCCTTGGCCCTAGCCAGAAAAACAAACTCTGGAGTAGCTCTGGAAATAATTTACAAAATATGGAGGATCCTGTAGCCGGGCTTTAGGCAAATACCTCTGTAGCCTCCTGGTACCAACCCAAATGCCTCTGAAGCATTCCAGCAACCTGGTAGTTCCAGGCAGCCAGCTTCCCTGGCTGCTGCCAACGTAACTAGACCCAGAGGCGCCTGCCCCAGGTAAAGCTGTTCCTGACCTAAAGTGGCATGTTCGCCAGACCTGATAAACCTTTGAAAGGCCTAGCATGTACAGTCAATCAGTAAATGTGTGTGGAACTGAATAGAGTACGAAGAGCGTGGCCCACGACCTACAGATGACCTACTGTGACATTTCCTTTCTAGCCACTATGCCACCTGTCTTCCCCACAGTTTCAGACAACTGTCTTCCACAGCCTCCTCCCCAGGTCCCCTGAAGGCTGTATTGGACAGCTTTTGAGGACATATTCTCTTTTGTGACGTTACATCAAAAATGAAAGTCCAAAGTTACGCACGGACTTGGCATCTAGCAAAATCGCGAGGGCCTCAATGACCTCACCATAAGTACCGTTCCCGCTCCCCTCCCAGCTCCAGAGCCAAACAATCTTCCTATCAAAAGGACCAGGTCCAACTCCTGCTTGTCCCCCAGCAGTGGGCTCCAGTTCCCTGCCAGCCCCCAAATTAGTCAAACAAGCCAATCATATCCTTTGGCAGGAACCAGGCACCTGCCCCTGGACTCTACAAAGGCTCCTCCCACAGCCTCTGCCTGTTGGCTCTGCTCCTAAGTGCAACCCACGTGGCCTCACCTGTGTGTGGCTCCCTCTTCCTCCAGGCTGAGTATGGGTGACTAACAAACAGCTGTTGAGTGCATCTGGTGTCCTGCATCTGGTCATCCCCCACCCTACGGTGGGAATCCCTCCCTCATCAAAGGGATGTATGAGAACCAATTAAAACATCTTTTTTTGGGGGGGGGGGCAGGCCACCTGTCCTGCCTTTTTCCACATCCCTGAATCCTTCGAATGCTTTCGGCAAGGTCCTCAACTGCTGGGGCTGTGCTGAGCTCCTCCCACACACTTTCCCATCTAATTCCCCTTGCAGCCCTGCCAGGGAGCTGGCATGCTATCCTACTTCACAGATCTAAGGAAGCTAACGCACAGCAAGGTTAGGCAGCTTGCCCGAGACCACAGAGCCAGCAGTTTGAGCAGAGCTCAAAGGAGGTCTGTTGCTCCCTGCTCTTAACTACTAGCTTGGCCTCTCTGGCTGACAGACCTTCTGGGCTCCAGCTACTGCCCCCACTCCTCTGACAGGCAGATGTACCTGCTGCTGGAGGGCGGGGCGGGAGCACCTGCACTGAGGCACCTGCTGCTTCTCCTGGTTTCTGTCGTGGCAGGGCAGCATCGCTGGGAAACAGCACTGTGGCATAGGCCAGCTGGCTGGCTGCCAAGACTTCCCAGGCCAGCTTGAACTGGGTCTACCAAAAGGTTGTCAACCGGCAGACACAGAAGCCCTATCCTGTCACAGCCTCACAGTTAATTGGACTTGAGAAGTTGGACAATACTATTTAAACTCAAAAAGAATTACATATCGGAACCAATTCATTAATTCATAATGTGAACTGTGCCCATTCACTGCAGTCATCTGAAGAATCTCAAGTGGCAACATCAATATCACCAGAAAGCTGTTAGAAGTCCAAGAAAACAAAGGGAGTTAATGCACACAGCCAACACACAGTGAAGGCCGGGGCGCTGGCTTCGGCATCAGGGAAACGGGCGGGCAGAGCTTGAGGGGCCGTGTGTGTTGCCAGCACTGGGCCCGTTCCTTCCATCGTGGAGTGCCTGGGCTCTCCGGTGGCCGTCCCCTGTGATGCAGCTGTGCTGCTGTGCCCTGCTGGGAGATAACCTTTAGCAGGTACCCAATGCCACTGGGCACGAGCTCGTCTTCCGGGCTCTCTCAGACTGCAAGGAGCACCTCTCCTGCCTCTGGCCGCAGGCTTGCTCTTAGTGCTCTGACACCTGGGGACACCTGCCTACAGCCACTCAGAGCGCCTCCTCCTTAAGAAGCCTAAGCCCAAGGATGTGCCTGACTCACCTCAGCAGCTCCTGGCTTCCAGTCATCGCCAAATGCACTTGAGTCCCGTCCTAGTCTACTGCCTCCAGGCCGCTCCTTGACAGATTAAAACTTGGGGGGGGGGGGGGGCGTGGTATTTATCACTACCCACCACACATGAAATGACTCCTCATTAGAGAAATTATGCAACTGGAATTATCCTTAGACTGTTTAATTCCATCCCTATCATTTCCAGATGAACAAACTGATAGAAATTAAGTGACCTGTCCAAATCATGGATCTAAGCAATAATATGGCCGAAACCAGGATCTGGACCTTCAGCCAATACTTGAACCAAAATCCCAAACACCTAACTTCAGACCACGGGTCCCAGGTGGGGAGGGCTTCCATGTATCTCAGAGACAGGCAGAGCTCTAGGCATATTTACAGCAGATTTACCATTTTTTCTTTGAATCTTTCTATAGGAAAATAACTATCTTCACGCGATAAAACTGCCCCAAAGTGTCTCAGGGAATATGTGATTGCAACTTTCTCAACCCACTGTCATTAGAATTATAAGTCAGGTTTGTGGCTGAACAATAACAAAAAATCTTAAGTGAATATTCAAGATATTCAAGTAGTACAAGTTTTTTGTTTGTTTTTTTCTTTATCTGGTAGTGGGGATTGAACCTAGGGCCTCAAACATGCTAGACAAGCATTCTACTACCAAGCTACACCAGTACTTTTTGAGACAGGGTGTCCCAAGGCTGGCCTCAAATTTGCAATCTTCCTTCCTCAGCCTCCCCAGTTGCAGGATGATCACAGGCATGTACCACCATGACCAACTTTGGAAAAGTATTTCAATGACGATATTTACTGGGCAGCAGTGGTCTTAGATCATGGACTCTTGCTCTGGCAGACTAACTTGGGTAAATCACTTTGATCACTGTGAACTTCAAACTTTACAGTTTTGATGTGAGATGAATTGAGACAATGCACCTGAAATGCTTTAGCAAAGTGACTGTCAACAGTAAATGCTCAATAAGTGTTAGTCGCTGTTATTACAAAAACACCACTTGCATCAACAACGCAGGAGAGGTGAATGAGACAGGCCCTCACGCGGTGCTGAGGAAGCATCAACTGGAAAATAACCTGGAAGTTACCTGCTCGTGGAGAGCTAGAAAAGGGTTCAAAGACAGGCACGAAAATGTGGGGCTGGCGGGGAACGGGGACATTTTATTTGCACCAATGGAATATTTTACCAGAATGAGTTTACATATTAACTGTATAATTACATATAAATTTAAAAATAAGAAATCCATGAGAGTTAAACAAACAAACAAACAAAACACTGTTTAACATTTATATCCTTTAGACCCATTGCAAGGACTCAACCCAGAAACAGAGATACAGCAAAATACTGATGGACACTGTATTCAGAGCAGTAGCATTGATGGCTAAAAACCTAGACGGTTAAAATAAATGAGATTCTAAAGTCAATGTTATAAGTATGGACTTATGGAATACTATGGAGCCATTAAAATGCAGGCTCTTAGCTGGGGACATGGCTCGATGGTACAGTGATCACTTTTACTTGCCTATCACACATAAGGCCTTGTTTTAGTTCAATCCATAATAAAACACACACAAAAAAAGGAGGAAAGAAAGGGCTCTCTCTATGACCTAAAGGACAAGTAACCAAAGAAAACATAAATTGATCTCATCAAATTTTAAAACTCCTATGTATCAAAGTAAAAAGATAACTCAAAAAATGGAAATAAATATTTTCTGATCATATATCTGATGAGGGTCTAGTATCCAGAATATATACATAGTATACCAGAATATAGCCTTGGGGACTCTTACAGTTCAACAACAAAAGGACAAACAAGCTAATTTTAAAATGAGCAAAGGCTCTGAATAGACACGCCCAAAGACAGTCAAAACAGCCAATGAGCGCATGGAAAGAAGTTCAACATGGTTAGTCATTAGTAAGATGCAGACCAAAGCCATAATGACATATCACTTCACATCCATTAGGACAGCTATAATTAACAAACAAATAAAAACAAAAAAACGAGTGTTGCTGAGGATGTGGAGAAATCAGAAGCCTCACAGAATTGCTTGTGCAAGTGTGAAATGATGCGGCCACTATGGAAAACAGGCAGGCGGTTCCTCAGGACATTCAACACTGTGATGTGATAGGACCAGCAAGTCCTCGCCCAGGCACTCACCCAAGAGAAATGGAAACCCACACCCACACAAAACCTCGTGCCCTAGTGCTCACTGGGCATTAAAATAGCCCAAAAGTGAAAACAATCTAAATGTCCATCAACTGATGAACATACAAAATGTATATCCACACAGTGGAATAACATTCATCCACAGGAAGAAGTGCTGAGACAGTACCACCTGGAGGAATCCTGCTAAGTGAAAGGAGCCAGAAGCAAAACATCACATGATTCTATTTGCATGAAAGGACCAGAACAAGCACATGCATAGAGACAGAAAGTGGGTGAGTGAATGGCTCCCAGAGGCGTTGGGGAGGAAGGAATGAAGAGTGACGGCCAATTGGCACAGGAAAAAAATGGTGCGGCCAATCTGGAAAGCAGTATGGAGATTCCATGGAAAACTGAGAATGGAACCACCTTTGACCCAGCTATCTATCCCACTATTCCCAAAGGACTTAAAAGCAGCATACTACAGGGACACAGCCACATCAATGTTTATTACAGTACAATTCAAAACAGCTAAACTGTGGAACTAACCTTCAGTAGATGAATGGATAAAGAAAATGTAGCATATATATACACAGTGGAGCATTAGTCAACAATAAAAGAGAATAAAATCATGGCATTTTCAGGTAAATGGATGGAGTTGGAGAATATAATGCTACATGAAGTTAGCCAATCCCAAAAAACCAAATGCTGAATGTTTTCTCTGATAGAAGGATGCTGATTCATAGTGGGGTTGGGAGGGGGAGCATGGGAAGAGATGAACTCTAGATAGGACAGAGGGGAGGGAAGAGAGGAAGGGGTAAGAAGGGTAGAAATGAGTACATGTATGAAGACACGAATGGTGTGACTATATTCTGCATACAACAAGAGATATGAAAAATTGTGCTTTATATGGATAATATGAATTGTAATGAATTCTGCTGTCATATATAACATATTAGAATAAAAAATAAAAATAATATAAAATATTAATGTAAATATTAATAAATATAATAAAAATTTTCTAGGGTTATAAAAGTAGTGATGGTCACAGACTTTTGAACTGAAGCTTTTTTTTTATACCTTTATTTTTATTCAGTGCTAAGGATCGAACCCAGGGCCTTGCACATGCCAGGCAGGCACTCTACTGCTGAGCCACAGCCCCAGCCCCTTGCACTGTACCTTTTAAAACAGTAAATTGTATAGTTATGAATTAGATCTAAATTTTTTTCTTGAAAAAAATTAGGCATTTGAAAATTTTTAATAATGTGGGGGAAATGCTCTCAAGGTACTAAAAGGAAAACAATCCATATACTACTAAATATACATATAAATCCAATTTGGTTTAAAATGTGTGTATGCACGTATATTATATTTTTTATGCACATTTGCATAAAAAATATAAAAAGTATGCCAAATTGCTAACAGTGGTTATCTGTAGGTAGTATCATTATGGGGAACTTATTCATGTCTTCATGTTATTCATATTTTTCTTCATATATTTCAAGTTTTCCCTGTAATAAATATGCACTATTTTTATAACCAGAAAACTTAAACAGAGAAACCCAAGTAGATCTGCCTGGCTTCAGAGCTACTGGCATTTTCCATATACCATTCACTGACTAAACATTTAAGCTCAGTAAAATAAGACATACTCTGCTAGAAGGTAATTTGCATTAAGTGTAGAATGGGGTTCAAACCTGAGTCCAAGCACTGGGAAGGGGGAAAGGAGTGCACACTCTCTTGGATGTCATGTTGTCCAACAGCACAATTTCTCAGGAGAGGGCCCACGGCTTTCATGAGCAGCAGCCTGGCTTAATGGCTCAGAGTCAGAGCTGAGCCAGACTCTGCAGGTATGGATTGTGAATGTGCAATTACAACTTATATGATCTCAGGCAATGACCTAACCTCTATGGGGCTCAGGTTCCCCATTTACAAAATAGGGATAACCACTGGGTTGTGAGAAGATGAAATGAGTTAACACATCTAATGCACTGGCACTATCTTCAGGGACACAGTGTGAGCTCATTAGATCAACTAGCAGTAGTCCCCATCATTACCACCACCACCTCACAACCAGACTCTCAAGGAGGGAGAGACATGGATATGCCAACGACCACTCAGAAGGCTGTTTTCCAAATCTCCAAACTGGCAGCTGGCATCCAATTCTTGATGACCCTGGAACAACCATTCTACTCCACTAATTTCTTTTTCCAGATTTTCTAATGAAACTCTTCTTTTGAGGCATTCTATAAGATGCAGTGAGGCAAAATATTCAGCCTAACCAACTGCTTCTATCCTCCTATCTTCCGACTAATTCATAGAAACAAGCGATTTTTCAAGACCACTGCAGCAGAAGGAGGCTCTGGGAGACTCGGGCACCTTCCCGGACACACTGCTCTGACCCAGCACTCACCCAAGATGACTTCACAGCCCCGACTGCAAAACCCCTGTGCGACTCATTCATCTACTGAGTGACTAGGGATCGGGATGGCACTGTACTCAATGCCAACTCTCCATCCTGCAGTCAAGAGTCTCGCCAAGCAATCACTTCAAAGCTTTCAAATCCAACCTCTCAGGTGTACAAAAGGCCCCTGGCTTTGTCACTGGCGCTGACAGGCATTTTGATGACCTGAAAACGCGATGATTTCTGAGTTTTCATAACTTGATTAGCAGCATATACTTTTCTCAGCAGGAAATAAATCTGGACCACACATTAACAAAGTCCCAAATTCTAAATTCAAAGATACCCATCTAATGTTAAAATAAAAGGGTCCTGGCACCTAAGAATATCATAGCGGGGCACTGTGAGGCCAGAGGCTGTGTGCTGGACAGTAAAGGTCTGGAGCCCAGGGTGTGAAGCTCAGCTGGGCCTCTCAGACTGCCTGCAGGACCTTAGGCAGGCTAAGCTACTTAACTCTCTGGGGCCTCATTTCCTCTTATGTAAAATAGACATAATATTAGTCCTTATCTTACAAGGCATTTGTAAGAATAAGCGAGTCCACGTGAGTCAATCAACATGAAGACTGTTGCTAGCTATTACTATGTATCATAACTTACTGCCTTTTGAAAAGAGAAAAAACACACCTGCCAAACACTTGTTTTTATCACTCTGCTCCATGACTTTAAGTTCCATGTGTATCTTCCATATAGGTCACTATGACATGATTATTTTTAAAAAAGCAAAGAATTCACAGACAACCACACTAGCTTCACACAAGTGATCTGGGAGGAAAGTCAGCTGGGAAAGAGGGAGCAAGTGGAGAGTGAGGACTCCATGACATGAGTGCTGGGCTACAACCTGAGACGTCTCACAAAACCTAAAATACGCAGGCAATTCAGAGGGACAAAGAACTGAGAAGACCTGGCCCAATTCCCACATTTCATAGCTAAGAAAAAGTGCTTTAAGATCTTCCAGGTCACTAACGACACAGAGACTCTATTACATAAGTCTTCAATACACAGTCATACCTGTAAGGAACTGATTCCAGGACCCCTGTTTGGGTACCAAAATCTGAGGATACTCAAGTCTCTTATGTACTTACTGGTGCTGGGGACTGATCCCAGGGCTGAGCACCTGGGCACTGCCACTGAGCCACACTCCTAAGCCCCAACTCCCTTATTTATTAAATGCATAATAAAAATTTGTCCCTCTGTGTCCATGTAGGATTGGGGGGACCCCTATGGAGAGCAAAATATTAAGATGCTCAAGACTCTTATGTGAAATAGTGCAGAATATGCATATAACCTAGGCACATCTTTCCATATATCTTAAATCATCTCTAGATGATTAATCAATTAAAGTATCTTATACAATAAAATGCTTAGTGACAAAAACAAAAAAAATTTACATGTACAGTATTTTTTTTCCAAATATTTTTGATACAAGGCTAGTTGAATCCACAAATGAGGAACTCCACAGGTATGGACAGGCAATTGTAATTTGGGGAGAGTGGCGGGGAGCGGGTGGTAACTGGATTGAACCCAGGGATGCTTTCCCATGGAGCTATGTCCCTGTCCTTTTTAATTTGGAGACAGGGTCTCCCTAAGTTGCTGAGGCTGACCTTAAACTTGCAATTCTCCTGCCTCAGCCTCCCAAGTTGCTGGGATTATAAGCGTGCACCACCCAATTGCATATTCTAAGTGGAAAGCAAAAGGAAGATAATTTGGAAAGAGTAAGAAGAAAAACAGTTTGGGAGGTTAAGATAGTGACTGGACAATAACAATAGCAGCTAATATATCAGCTTTTGGTATATCCGAGGCTTGGTGGCAAGTGCATTATGTATTTTTGCAAAACCTGTGAGACAGTTACTATTATTAACCCCACTTTCCACTGAGGAAATGAAGGCCTAGAGAGATGAAATGAGTTCCCCAAATCACAAAGCCATTGAGTGGCAGAGTCGGTGAATGAACCCACACTGTCTGATCCCAGAGCGGGAGCTTGTGCCACCAATTCCTATTGCCCAAGCTTGAGAATTTAAAATGCACTGAAGCCCTAAATCCCAAATCTTTCTCCTACTAAAAATTTTGGTTAACTTTCTCTGGTCAGAGGCATTGCAAAGACACATGATCAACAAAGTGTTGCTTTTTTTTTTTTAATTAGTGCACATTGATTATACAGAAAAATGGGTTTTATTGTGGCAAGCTTGTCCAAGAGGATAACATACTTTGATCATAGCACCCTTCTGACCCCTCCCAGTCCCCTTCCTCTTCCCTAACAGTCTCCCTCTACTCTCATGTGTCTCCCTATCCCTAAATTCCATGAGAGGAAATACATGCAAAGTGGTTTTATTTTTTTTTATTTTTTATTTTTTTAAAGAGAGAGAGAGAGGAGAGAGAGAGAGAGAGAGAGAGAGAGAGAGAGAGAGAGAGAGAGAGAGAGAGAGAATTTTTAATATTTATTTTTTAGTTTTCGGCGGACACAACATCTTTGTTGGTATGTGGTGCTGAGGATCGAACCCGGGCCGCACGCACGCCAGGCGAGCGCGCTACCGCTTGAGCCACATCCCCAGCCCGCAAAGTGGTTTTAAACACGAGCAGAGGCTGGGTACAGCTCAGTGGAAACTCGGCACTGCAGACATCAACGCGACATAAAGCAGGGAGACCGAGGAGAAGGCCACTTCTCCTGGGCTTTGTCGGGCGCTGCTGCAGTTCGGCTCTTAAGTGCCCCCGAAGGCCCAGCTGTTGAAGGCTTGTTTCCCAAAGTGATGCTCCTGCCAGGTGGCAGGCCTCTAGGGAAGTCCTCGGTTCACAGGGGGCAACAGTGGGACTCCCGTCCCTTCTTTTGGCTTCCACCACGAGGTGACTGGACCTGCTCCTCCGCACACTCAACCATGATGTGCAGCCTCGCCTCAGGCCCCAAAGCAATAAAGCCAACCCTGGACTGAAACCTCCAACACTGTGAGCTAAAATTAACCTTTTCTGCTTATAAGTTGCTTTATCTCAGGTATTTGTTACAGGGATGGAATGCTAACCCAGACACCAGGCGCACCACCTTGTCCCCCACCTTGTCCAAGGCTATAAAGCTGGTGACAGTGAAGCTAAGGATGTGGTCGTCCATGAGACCCAGGGTGGCCAGAGCCGGGTCTGCTGTGCTTGCAGTGCACAGGGCGTCTCCTGCATCCAGAGGACCTCTGCTGAGCTCAGCCAAACACCCTGCCCCGAGGCTTGACACTACCAAGAGAATATTCCGATTCATCTCTGCTCCCGGCCCAGGTGAAAGGCACAGGCCATTTTTCACCCAAATCCTGCTTTTCTGACACCTTTGTAATAGGTACCAGAAGCCTGGAAGAGACTCTGGCCCCTTCCTGCAACACTGACCTGGAACAGCACTCGGCCACTCAGCCCGGAAGCCCTCTGTGCACATGTCACAGAGGATCTCCGTTCTCCTCTCCTCCTAGTGCTGAGAGCTTTTCTTTTGTCTTAAGAAGTGGGAATTACTTTCATCTCTAGCTTTCCCTCACCCGTCACCAGGGAGTGTAGCAAGAGAGTTATCTTAAGGAACTAACAATGAAAAGAAAAATGCAAAAGAGGGTAACTTCTCTATTGCCTTTAACGCTGGGAAAGAGCCTGTGGGATTCCATAGTATTTGCTTAAAAATGTTCAAAGAAAGACATGGAAAATTTCATCCTTAACATTTTACTGCCCAGGAATAAAACCCCAGAACTCTGAGAGGCCAATTATTCTGCTGTCTTGGACTTTGACCTTAAGAAGTCTCCCTCTGGTTTTCACCTGACGGAACTGAGGGCAGCTGACAGCAGAGTGCCAGTAGAAGGAGCAGCTTGTGACCAGAGTGGTCACATTTAATGACTGCCAGGCCTTCAGAACAACGTCCAAAGTTACAGCGCCAGGCCAAACCCACAGGCTAAACGAGCAGCAAGCTTCACTGTCGTCTAATTTAGATGCATTAGTTCCTGCTACGCGCACATGGTGCCAGGAGCTGGGTACTCCAACAGGGGCAGCGCTCTGGGAATCAACCAATACTGGACGCACTGATAAAACCAGAGAAAGACAGGGAGCACAGGAGGGGCCAGGACAGCAGGGGAGGTGCAGGGAGTGGCTGCAATTGAAGAGGACCTGGGACCACGCTGCCGCTGGTGCACAGTGGCTCTCTGCTGCTTCCTTGGCTTCTGCTCCTCCCAGGCCAACTGGCGCTTAAATGGTCTCAATAAGGAGTTGTAACGCCTTACTATTTTATAGAATTGGATTCTAAACCTGACCTTAGCTTTCTAACTTTGAATATTTAACCTTTTACAATATGTTTCCTCAAGTGTAAAAAGAGGTTAACATGTACATTGGAGCTCATCATGCTATCCTTAATTTACTATGCTTGAAATCATTCTTAATTTTTTCAAATAGGGGCTGGGAGCACAGTTCAGTGGTAGAGCGCTTGCCTACCATGAGCAGAGCCCTAGGTCAACTCCAGCACCACACATAATAACACTTATTTTTTTAAACAGGGAGAGTGGTATCTACTACTTACCTGCTGTGGTAATTACATGATTATGGAAAACACCTAAGTACAGTGCCAGGCACTTTGTATGCATTCAATAAATGATAACTTTTATTATCAACATGATATTTCTGGGATGGGATAAAGAGAAGAAAAAAATACTCGGAACCAGCAAATTAATGACCGCAGACTTAGGAATACCCGGATGTCTATACAACAGGGGCTACCCTTCCAAATAAGGGTCCCAGGGACCTGTCACCTTCCCCTTCCCCTTACTGCTGTGCTCATCCATCCAACAGATATGCCCTGACGGTGGACTATGCGGGACACAGTGCTGAGTGCGGAAGAACAGGAAACAGGACAAAGACGCAGCAGGGACCTCGCAGCAGGGACCACGCAGCAGGATGGGCTCCAGGCCAGTCAATGACCATCTGAAGTCGATGTCAGACGCTGGAGGATGTGAGCGTATAAAACTTCTCTGAGAAGTTCTGGAGGGATGTAAGACTTTTATGTGGCAATAGAACAATGTATACAAAGTCTAGTACATAACAAACTACAAATATGTTTGCAACTTATACCATGGATATCCCTTATCTTATAAAAAGAGAAAACAAATTTCAAATATACTGAAATATTATTTCTTATCTGACAGATTGACAAAACACCAAAACTGTCAGCATACTGAGTAAGAAGTAGGGTCAAGTATAAAATAAAAATTGTAAATATACCTTTTTAAAAATATTTTGGAATAATGCAAATGATCACAAAGTTTAAAACAAAATTAGGTTTTTTTCTTACTAGTGATGCTCAATGTTTAAAACATTTGACTGCCTGTGTTGCCAAGTTGGTGATATAAGTACAGGGAAAATAATCATATCAAGTGACTTCTCCTGTAACATTTGTACTTTTTTATGCTTATTTTTATTTTTTGAGACACAGTCTCTATGTTGCCTCAAACTCCTGGGCTCAAATGATCCTCCGGCCTCAGCCTCCTGGGTAGCTGGGACCACAGGCCCACACAACCACCTCTGGCATTCATGGAGTAGACACTCTAAAGACAAAAGGAACCTCTAGGAAACTGAAACAATGTTCAGTAACATAATGGTCAGTGTGGAGAATGGCCTTGCTGCTGTCCTGGCTAATAACATGACCACGGATGTCCAGGAGGCGGTTAGCCTTGAAGGCCCTAAACACTCATCTGAGAAAGGACGAAGCTCTGTGGCCACTGTTTCCAACTCTGCTCACTAGAAGCGGGAGAGGAAGGGGAGAGGAAGGGGAGAGGAAGGGGAGAGGAAGGGGAACCAAGGCCTGAGGACTGGAGAGCTGGGGAGCAGCTGCCAGGCCAAGGAGCTACAGGACTAGAGGGCAGCAGCCACCCGGGAGTCTGAAGCAAGGGCCGACATGTTCAGATCTCTGCTTCATTGGGATCACTGGCCACAGGTACCAGACAATGCAAGAGGAACGAAGAGAACCACTGCCAGCCAGAAGGCCGCTTCTGCCACCCAGGACCAGAGACCACAGGAGCTTCGGCCAGAGGAGGAGAAAGTGGAGGAGAAAGCAACAGGCCTGAGGCCCAACCAGATGTGTCACTTCTTGGTAGGGAGAAAGAGGATCCCGAAGAACAGAGCAGCAAGGGTTCCTTCATTTGGCAACTAGGAGGTGCGTCTGTTGAGACCAGGAAGGGAGGAGAAGGACAGAGGGAAGAGTCACTGCTACCAAAGCCCCGACACCATCTTCTGGAGCTAGTGGGAGCAGGTGTCAAAAGAGTTAGGAAAGGTGACCCACCAGTCAGGCTGCCGTCCTAGGAAACGGAGAAACAGAGGCCAGCGTAAAGGCTTAGATCACCAAGTGTACGAGCACTGGGATAGGACACTGCTCACTCTCACTATATCTTTAAAAACAGAAAAGAGAAAAATGCTATTTAAATAACCAATATTTGAAGCCTCAAAAGCTATCATTTACAATTATAAATCTTTGCTTCTAATCTCCCTCCTCTTTCCCAGGCCCTTTCCTTCATAGAGCACCCTCTATTGTTTAGTCTGTCTCAGACACAACTCTGGTTCCTGGTGTATAGGTCACTCAAACAAATGCTTCAAATGTAAGACAACTTATATTTCAATATAAACAACTATGGGACTGGGGATGTGGCTCAAGCGGTAGCGTGTTCGCCTGGCATGCTTGCGGCCCGGGTTGGATCCTCAGCACCACATACAAACAAAGATGTTGTGTCCGCCAAGAACTAAGAAATAAATATTTTTTTAAAAAATATATATAAACAACTAATTTTTAAACACTATATGGGCCAAACTCCGGCCTACAGTTTTCTCTTGCGGTCCCATTAGATAAAGATATGCCAAAAATAAAAATTTCCCTTCCTTTAATTTCCCTTTGGGCACTAATAAAACCAGAAATTAGGGCTGGGGTATAGCTCAGGGGTAGAGCGTGTGCTTAGCATGCATGAGGCTCTGGGTTCCATAGCCAACACGCGCGCGCGCACACACACAAAAATCCAGAAACTCTATCTGTGAATTGACTTTTTCAGAGGTTCTAGTGTTAAGTTCTGAGACAAGATTGCTCTCAAAATAGAAGCTCTTTCCTTTCACACACGCAGAGAGGACTCTCATGGTCAAATGCAGGAAACATCCTTTCTTGACTCTTTCTTCCTTGAATCTGTCCCCTCCTCCTCCTCTTTTCCTTTTAACCCAACTTTTCTAAATCTGAGGACTGACCCCCAGGGCTGACGTCTAGACACAGAGCATGAGGCTTATGCTGCCTCGATCATTCTCTTGCCCATCGCAAGAAACAAATATGTAACTAACTGGACCTTCCATTCCACAGCATCTGTCTATTCAAAACATCGTGCTGTACATGTTAAAAACCACACAATGCTACTTGAAAATGTAAAATATAAAAATAAGAAAAACTTAGGGCCAGGGACACAGCATAATGGTGTGTGCTCAGCATGAACAAGGCCCCGGCTCTGACCTCTAGCACTGAAAATACATCAATTTTAAGAAGAAACAAATATGCTACCTGCTAGCAAGGCTGCAGAGATAGCACCCCACACCTCACTAAGTTCCCATAAGGTGTTGACAAACAGTCATCATCAAAGCGTCACTGAAGCATGCCATGGGTAGACATCTGTATTAAACATTCAATTATGCCTGACCCCTTCACACAGGAAACAAAGCTTGAAAAGATACTTTCAAAATTCTGAAGGCAAGGTCACAGAGCAGTGGAGAGTCATAGGTTTCATGACTTCAGTCTGGGGGTGTTACCTGTGATCTTCCATTATTGCTCCGCACCCTTTGAGGGGGGTCCAGGACCCCTCTAAAATCTGATTGAAGTGATGGGCTCTCTTTCCAGAAGAATGACATTCACACAAATTTATAGGCATTGTTCAAAGGATTTGTGGGTTCCCTGGTATGCAACCATTTACCCCAAATAACCAATCCCTGGCTTATGTGGCTCAGCTGTAATATATTTACTCTATGAAGGGAACGGGGCGTTGGCATTAGGATGGTGGGATGTGGAGTGAAGCAACACGGGGGGTAGGAGGGAGCCAGCTTTCTCTCCTTGCCCGTCTCCTGAGGGCTGCCAGAGTCCCACAATTACATGCTCTCTGCAAATGAAATACTGCACCCTTTGTGTGACTGGAAAGTGACAATCTCATCTCTGAATTTAAACGCCCTTAGTATTTAATTCTTTCCTCTGTGTGATTAGTACTTTGCTTTTGCACATTATCAAGACGATGGCTTCAGAAGGCAGGCTACTGGAGATCCGGAAACCCACACGTCCCAATTCAATTTCCTTGTGGAAATCAAAGAGCTCACTCTCTTGAGGAGTTGAAAGAGGCTGAGGGGTCACCGCCTTCCCCCAGGGTGCTGGTGTAGGCAGCGCTCGGAAGGGTAATGTAAATACTCAGTATGAGGCAACAGAGCAGACCAATTTGTTTTTCAATCTATTTTATTTCAGTTCAAAACATCATTGCAGACAGACAGTCCAAGAAAACAAGTCACACTTTGGTTACACTCAGTATTCCTCAATCTCCAAAAGCAGCTGAGTATTGCCAAAATGCGGCTTGTTTTACTGGGCTGCTGTCTGCACTGATGCTTTGAAGTGAAATAAAATAGATTGAAAAACAAATTGGTCTGCCCTGGCTCTTCCTGCAGTTTCGTATTACCCTTCAAAGCCGCGTTTCCACCCACTTTTCACTGGAACCCAACAGACCCAAATCACAGAGCAAGGCTGCCACACTCAGACGTGAAGGGCCCACCCAAATCTGAAACAGCAATTTCACTCAGGGCTGTTGCTTAACACTGCATTAACAGGCCCCTCTGTCCATCAGTTCCCTGCTCCATTTGCTGGGTGGGAGTATATCTTTTGGTGACATGTGCAATATGGTTACTGGACACGGTTTAAAGCAAAACTTGACACCGCTGTTCTGTACAGCTCCCTTATTATGGCCTCAAATTGCTTATGTTGATGAGCTCAAACACCCTATTTTCACTTATTTAAAAAGCTTGCAACTTCTTTCCAAGCATTCACTATTCTGTCTTAAAGTATACAACATCATTTTTACAACATTATTTTAAAGGAAATTCACAATTATTTGCAAATAAATTTTGAAGTCACACCATCTAGAAGAGGCCTGATACTTTTCTGAATCCTTAAGAAAATGCAGATGTTGGGGCTGAGGGTGTTGGTGTGCTTAGCATCCGAGGCCCCAGGTGAGGTCCCCCGCACCCCAAAAAAAAAAGAAATGTGGACACCTCTATCAGAGGAACACAAATGGCTTCCAGCTTAAACACTAAAATCCCAAAAACCATGTAATTTGGTTTAAAAATTAAACCCCATTTGAAAAATTCTTTCCTAAACACAAAGAAAAAAACAAGATCTGGGGCTGGGGCTGGGGCTGAGCGGTTGCGCACCTGCCTGGCATGTGCGAGGCCCTGGGTTCGATTCCAGAACCACATATGAATAAATAAAATAAAGGTCCATCAACAACTGAAAATATATTAAAAAAAAAAAAAAAGATCTGTCCTGCTCCCCCTGAACATAGGAAAACACCCGCCCCTGCCACATTTGCCTGTAACACATTTTTCTGGATTTTTGTTTTTATTTAGTACTTCAAATGAAGTTTCATTTGAGGTCAAACTTGATTAGTTTTCTCTAACAGGAATTCAGGAATATGTTTAACAATAAAAAGAAAACACCAAACTTATTCCGATATCTTCTCCTTTAATGAGCACATCCGCATTGCAGGCAGCTCACCCAGGGGAAGCTGGACTGGCACCAGGGACCAAGCACAGCACTGTTGACCACAGCACAATCACTCCCCCTCGGGTCTCTGCCACCCCAAGTTCCTGCCTACCTTCTGGTCTTTGAGCTTGCTGAAAAGTTCCTCCCCTGGCTCCTCCCCCTTTTCCCTTCTTGCCAGGCTAGCTTAAACTCCCTTTTTGAAGAGGGGTCTTCCCTGGGCTGGGGTGTGGCTCACAGGCAGAGTGCCTAAGATTTGCAGAGGCTCTAACGTCAATCCCCAGCATTCCAAAAAAAGGAGTCTTCCCTGACCACTCAAGGTGAAGCGGGGTCTTGCAGGTAAGCATCTCCGCTGTTTTGATTCCCTCAATTTTGAATAACATGTTTGTGCACTGTCCTGACACTAGGTTTCAGGATCTGGGCCTCTGGGACTGCTCACCCCAGTGATCACAGGGCCTACCACAGTGGTGCCTGATACACAGCAAGCACTCAAATATTTGCTTAGTGAAGGACCTGGATTTGTTTATTTAATATCTACCTGGAAACTCCAGGTTGCGGGTACTGGCTGCAACTGAGGGTATAAAAGGTGAGGTATGGTCTCTGCCCTTAGGGACCTCCCAAGCCAACAGGAAAGACAACAGATGAAACAATGTAGTATGATGAAGGTTTAGCTTCAGCTTCCAATTTCCTGGAAATCTTGGAAATCTCTCCTCTGTGAGCCTCATCTGTAAAATGGGAATAATTACACTACCTGTGTCATTGTGTTGGTGTGAAGAAAAAGTGACAGTCCATATAAAGAAAGAACTCTGTCCTAGTACCTGGCACAAAAAAGAATCACTGAATAAACATTAACTACGAATTGTTATGCCATGACGACTGTGTTTGAAATTATCTTTGTATACAGTATATCACCTGTCCAAGCCCCTGAAGAATTTAAATTCCACGGAAGGGCAGAGATCTTGTCTTGTAAACTATTATATTTTCAGGGATTTGAATAGTCCCTGGCATAAAGTAGGTGCTCATGGAAAACCAAACAGCTAACGTATGCATTCAGGCAAGCATGGATGTTTCAAATCAGTTAAATCAACGATGAAAAGCTAGATGTGGGGGCTGGGGATGTGGCTCAAGCGGTAGCGCGCTCGCCTGGCATGCGTGCGGCCCGGGTTCGATCCTCAGCACCACATACCAACAAAGATGTTGTGTCCGCCAAGAACTAAAAAATAAATATTAAAAAATTCTCTCTCTCTCTCTCTCTCTCCCCTCTCTCACTCCCTCTTTAAAAAATAAATAAATAAATAAATAAAATAAAGGTCCATTGACAACTAAAAAAAATATTTAAAAAAAAAAAGAAAAGAAAAGAAAAGCTAGATGTGGGAACTAGTGCCATAGAAGGTGTCTATATTGGAAGGAAGAAGGGAACTTAAGTCTGATGATTCAAACCAAGTTCAGATATATTTAACTTTAAGATTGTTTAAATCTCTATAATTCACACCAAACTTTGCATACAATTCCAGGGAAGAACCACACTCTCAGCTTGAGAAAACTTGAGAGAATAATGTGTGAAGCAATGTGATGTTGGCCACAGGGCAGGGGGTTCCCAGGAATGGGATCCACTTGCCAGCCCTAAAACGTAGCACACTTTTAAATAGCTTAATTGCTCCTACTTCTTCCTTTTTGCAAAATGGAATCAAAGCATTGCCGCCCAGCAAAACAAAGCTATGTATAAATACAAATAAAGCAAGCACCTAGCTTACTGGAAGCCACTGGGTGGAGATGGTATTACTGCTCTGTGAAGTAGGAAAAACAACTCCTACTTTGCATAATCAATAAGACCAGAAGGGGTAATGGAAACCAGAGCGTGCGTCACCTACAGGACTCCAGGTGCATGGCCCGGTTGTTGTAAGTCAAGTTTCCCACTTGGTGAGAAAGGGCTTGAGGAATCACTGACGGACAACTCTGACCCAATCTGCTTGCCTCCAGGACGGGAGTCGGCACACGCAAAGGGACAGCGAGAAATATTTTTGGCCTTGTGGACCTTCCCATCAAAGGCTTGCAGTGGCCACACGACTGTGCAACTACTCACCTCTGCCCTGGCAGCGGGGAAGCAGCCACGGAGCAGACCTACAGCCAACAGGGATGCGCTCCCGTCAAACTCCCGTCAAACTTCGCTTACGGACACTCAAGTTTGATTTCACATAACTTACATCCTCTTTTCTTCCCCCAAACACTCAAAAACTTAAAAATCATTCTCGCTCCGGGCAAACACCCTGGGAGGGGAAGAGAAGGGGGACAGGTTTGGCCTTGGGCCTGGGGGAGGCAGTGAGGCTGCAGAGCCAGGGCAGGAGGGCAGGCCCAGCTCCCGGGCCCAGCGCCCCGACCCGCTCCCCGCCGCAGGCCGCGGCTGAGCCCCGGGGTGGGCCACCCTCGGGGACGCGACCAAGGACAGCCCCGCGGAGTGGCCACGCAGAAGGGTCCCTCGGCGCCCCTCACTGAAGGCGCCTTTCGGGCCTCCGCTCCAAAAGGGGTCTCCATGCTGAGTCCCAGCCCCGTTTCTATGGTTACCTGTTCAGCACCGATTCAAACTGCCGTTCTTTATTGACAGCGCCATAGAGGACACGAACACTCCTGCCCGAAGGGAACAATAAAGCTTTCGCCATTCAACAGCGCCGGAGACGCCAGAAGGCGGCCATCTTGAGGCCGGCGCGGAAAGGTAGGAGCCGGGAGGGGCGGTGCCTCCGTCCCGCCGCACCAGTCACGTGCCGGGGGCGGGTCTCGCGAGAGGCGGGGCCTGCGTCACGCGATCGCTCTCCACGAAGGCGGGCCCTGGGGCCAGCTCTGCTCCTGTTGGGACGCTGGCTGCTCCTTCCTTTCGCCACACCTTCCCGTGAAAGTTCTACAGGAGTTTTACCGCCCCTTGCTGGAGCAGTGTTAAGTGTTTGTTCCAAAGAATGGCCCTGAAATAGACACAAAAAGTTTCCTTCCATTTTTTCAAAACAACAAGTTCACGTTCAAGGCCGAACTGTGACCTGGGCCGCGTCCCCAGACGAATTCTCATTGGTGGAAAGGCTTAGTGCCGCTCGGATGCGATAGGCTAGCAGGCCTAGGGTCAACCAATCGTGGTGTTCTGCAGGCATTTTGGTCCCGCCTCTCCCTCCCAGTCTCAGGATTTAGGCGCTGGGGGGCCAAGTGTCTGTAGTACCTGTAGCCTGTCTTCCTCCCTTCCTCCCTTCCTCCCCCCCTCCCCCCTCCCCCTCCCTTCTTTTTTCTTTCTTTTTTTTTTTTGGTACCGGGGATTGAAGGGCACTCAACCACTGAGCCACACCCCCAGCCCTATTTTGTATTTTGTTCAGAGACAGGGTCTCACTAAGTTGCTTAGCGCCTCGCAGTTGCTTTGAACTTTGCTTTTCTTTTGTGTATTTTCCCTCTCACGAACTTCCTCACACCCTCCCTGTACGTACCCCACCGAAGCTCCCCCTCCCCACACCAGCAGTGAAGTCGCTTTCAGACATTACGGACAAATTAAAGTCCCACTGGCGCTGGGGGATGAACGCCGTCACTGCACCGCACTCGGGTCTTTCTGCGTTGACTCAGATGTCCAAATTCATTCTTACAGCTCTGACATCCACGGTGTCAATCTTCAGTCGTTTTGAGAGCTGTCACTGTCAGGCTGACTCTCACTTCATCACCGTTTTTCATCACGAGTTGGGTCTACTGGACAGAGGCGTCACTTGGAGCGTTGCTGTCATCCGGGTCCATCATAGTTACTGTCACTGTCTGATATGCAACTACTGCCAATGACCGTAAACTTCAAACGGTTCTGTAGCATATAGCTGTGTGTGCCCAGCTGTTACCCTTTCGGTTGTTTTCAGTGTCATTGTCACTCAGCTTCATTCACCGCCTCATAAGTCAAGGCAATTTTGCACAGGCCCCTACTGGTACACAGTTGTCCTTGTTACTGCCTAGTTGGTCACTTTCGTTATTATACTCACACATCACTGTCACATTTGGGGTCATGTTTACCGCAGATGACATTCAGTCAATTTTCTAGTCACTGGAACTCTGCCCACTGCTGTTGGTCTTCCAGTCCCCTATTTCCACCAAGCCCTCATTCTCCCTTATTGAAAGTCTGCAGTGTAGACCTGCTAGATTTAACAAACCAACTCCTAAATTAGTGCTTGGCACATAGAAGGTGCTCCAGATATATTTGTTGAATTAGTGGTTTAAAAAAAAAAATCAATGTTACCAATGTGCTGTATGTAAATATGGATGGCTTGAGGCTCAAGAGTCTCAAACAATAGGAGTAAGTATTAAACTCCTCAATTTTACATGGTTCTGCATCTTAAAAGGATTAAAAGAATAAAGCACAAGAAAAGTGGCCACATGTACACACAATTCCTGGAACCATGGTTACAAAGAATAGGAATGGGGGGGGGGCTGTTGCGCTGTGCTGGGATCAACTCAGGGCCTTGGGCATGTTAGGTAAGGCTCCACTACAGAGCTATATCCTCAGCCCCAAGAATAGGATTCTTAACGGTTGTTTTTTCTTATTATTTTAAAAGAATATATGTTTATTTTAGAACATTTACAAAACGTGGGAGATAATCTTTCCTTCAGAGGGGTTGTGTTAGACTGAACAATGCCGTCAACCAGCACAGCCCACACATTCACAGTCAATGGTCATTGGCTGTAAATTCCCCATAACCTTTGCTTGAGATTTGGCATTACAGGTTGAGCATCATGAATCTGAAAATCCCAAATCTAGAATGTCCTAAATAGGAATCTTTTTGAACACAAACACAACACCACAAGTGGGAAATTCCACACCCAATTTCATGTGACAGGTTGCAGTCAAAATGCAGGCTCACTAAAAATATTGTATAAGATTACCTTGGATCTGTGTATGCAAGGTGTGTATGAAGCATTAGTGAATTTTCTATTTGGAAATCTCATTATGTATATGCAAATATTCCAAAATCCAAAATACTTCTGGTCCCAATCATTTCAATCAAGGGATTCTCAATCTGTATTAGACATTCCTATGGGACTGACTTATCTCCAGTTCATGAAAAGTAGCATAGGTGGGCTGGGGGGTAGGTCAGATGTGAGACACCTGCCCAGCATGCCAGCTCCAGCCTCCCAAAACAACACACAAAACACTGAAGCAAACAAGGAAAAAGAAAATCAAGAAGGCTATTTGACTAGGCATGGGAGTGCAGGCCTGTGGACCCGGTTACTTGAGAGGATGAGGCAAGAGCATGGTTTGAGCCCAGGAGAGTTCAAGGTCAATCTAGGCAACACAGCAAGACCCTATTTCAAAAGGAGCAGCAGAGGGTCATGCATAGCAATAGCCCTGACCTCTGGTCACCATACCATGAAAGAATA